>NC_135746.1:23385000-23730833 GCF_041903045.1 Epinephelus lanceolatus
GCACTCCTCCCACAAACTCGGCCTGGATGCCCTCTCTCAGCAGGACCTGCTTGAAGTCAGACAGGCGAGGCTCGTTGATGAACACCGACTGATGCCCTGGAATCTGGAGGGAGAACGGCAGAGAGCGCCAATCAGACTGAGCGCTGTCTGAATTGCTTTTATGCCCTTGTGGACACATACTGGTGGAATCATGTTACAATCCCATCTTAATCAGAATCCCATGTTGAGTGATTAACTCCTCTCTGTGAGTCATGTTGAGCAACCTGTCTCCCAGCCTCCTCCTGGAGTTTTCGTGCACCGGCTGCAGCAGCTGACGGGACGTAAAGGTCATCTGTTGCCTGTACTATTTCATTAACTATTAGTCGTCTGCATGACTGCAAGGACTCTTAAAATGAGGTTACCTGTTTTGTTCATAGTTGCTTCAATTACATGTTTGACCTTCACTGTACAGAATGATGTATGTGCAGAGTTTGACACCAGAAGGCTGTTTTCACATTAATCTGCTAAATGGGGCAAAGTTCCTTCCCGCTCATCTTAAATCTGAGTTTACATGGAGGCCAATCATGGTCCCATAGGTGTAGATTTTCAGGGGTGACACAGTGTACTTCATTATTTTACACACGTGCATTTGTCCCTTCTAATAAAAACATGAAAGTAGCTGAAGTCTTTTATTTTGAAGGATCACTAGAAAGTGACTAATGGCTTTAGTTTTGAAGGACTGCTAGAACACTACTCATAGACGCTACAGTATGCCTTTGGTAAAGTAGGTGCTACTGCAGGACGAGTCCTGGTGGAGGACTGGTGAAAACAGGGCAGGAGCTCCAACGTAGCCGTAATTAGCAAGAGAATAAAATAATAAAGTCGTGTATCTTTTAGCATTTCCTGACAGTCCATAGGCTACTGTAGGCTCTAGTTGTTTTGTCCTATAAAGGTTTAGGCGTCTTTCATTTGACTGGCAGCTCTGTGTCAATGTCTCTGTGTCTCTCAGAGACCTGATGCTGGGTTATGTGTCTGTCTGACTGTCTGAATTTCATGTAATGCACAGCAGACTGTAGGGCAGATCGATTTTTTCTTAAGATAATATGACTTAAATGTTGAGTTCTCAGAGAACACACATATGTAAGATATGATTTTTGAGTGTGCAGAATGTTTAGAATATGAGCAGACATCTTGCTGAAACACAAGCTATTAAAGTCCAGAGATGCAGACATGAAAGAGGGGGCGCCCAGTGGCTCAGTGGGTAGAGCAGGCACCCTGTATAATGGCAACATACTTGCCACAGCGGCCACAGGCTTGACTCCAGCCTGCAGCCTTTTACTGTATGTCGTCCCCCCATCTCTCCCCACTTGACGCTTCAAACTGTCCTGTCATTAAAGGCAAAAAGCCCCCCAAAAATAATCTTTAGACATGAAAGAGGAGGGAAAAGTATGCCTACATGTGTGTTGACTCAGCAGGGATAACATTAAATGAGAGAAGTTGATCTACAGGAGAATAAATACTCAAAAGCAATGCAGTGTCTGAGAGTCTTCAGAGAGTCTTTCTTCACTGTATTACATTATATTGTGAATTGTTACCTGATTTTTGTGTTTTTCGTTGCATAAACAAAGCTATTTCTCATAAATTGATGCAGGAAAATTCACCAGAATGCTGAAAATGATGTGTTTGGTGCTCAAGATTCCTTGGGAACAACCCCCCCCAACGTTGAAACAAAACCTACACCCTTGCATGGTCCAATAACTTGCATTAAGGTGTCATCCAGTGAGAATCTGCCTCTAATTAAAGTGGGAGACATCTTGTGACCAGCACTTAAACTTCTGAAATGAAAATCTTTGCATATTCATAGATTGAGGATTTGCATCAGGGAGAAGGAGTAGATGTAATTTTTATTGTGGTAATTAAAATCTTTTAGTGGAGAAAGAGACAAATTATTATTCCAAGCAGCTGTGGAGAGAATCTTTAAGCTTACTAGCAAAAAATATGACATTTAATTTTCACACATTTCCCCAAACCCCTCAACTAATATTCAGAAATAATATGTTATTGCTGCAAATTTGCTGTGTTCCCAGCCTCACCTCGTGTGGAGGCAGTGGCTCCAGTGTGGGAATGACATCGCTCTCCTCAGACACCTCCTTCTCGTCTTCCCCAAACAGGTTCTTCATGGCGCGCTGTGCTGCCACCGCCGTGGCATTTTGGTCGATGGCGAGATCGGTGGCGACCTCCATGGCCATCTCGGCGCCCTCCTCGGGCTCGTCTTTGACGCCCTCCTCCAGCATCACGCCTGTGTCCACCTTCACCACACGCATGTCCAGCACGCCGTCGATCCAGGCGAGCTCCGTGTCTTTGGCCTTGCAGAACTGCAGGGAGCTCACCAAGGAGTCTTTCAACCGCACCTTTGCAATGACAAGATGAGACAAGATGAGGACATGGGATCCTCATGGAAGCTTTATGCTTTGCTCAATAAATCAGTCTTACAGCTGTTAACTTATTGGCTCAGTTGCTATGGAGATAACAAAGACAGATTTATCAGGTTTTACTGTTTCACAGAAGAATATTTCAGACTTTTGAATCTACAGAACACATTAAAGCTCCACTACAGCAGAGTTACTTCCAGTTTTTTGGTTAACATTCTTTCTCAAACAGAGAATGGGATTGTGGTCAATAGTCAGACATAATCCATTGCCACGGCAACCAGATTATTGTTTTAGCGTATGTGTCAAGGCAATATTGCATGGACAGTGACAGCAGTCTCTTTAACACTGGTCATGAGATGGAGGATTTTCGACAACCTCCTTCACCTGGAGGAAATATGAATGAATAAGAATCTTTTGTTAGCTTCTGAATGACGACTGCTTGACGGAAACACCACCTAAATTAAGAGTTTTGATAGCCAGAAACCAGAGAAGTAAGTCTCAAACTTGTGATGCCATCAAGTATAAAGTGTGGAGCTGCTCCACAGACAATAAATGGGAGCCTGATTTGTTTATTTTCTTTTTTATACCCAAATTAGCTTTATGTTATTGTAGTGTTCTCAGTCATAAAACAGAAAATGTACCCATATACTCAGATCATTCCCCTGGGTGCTCTCAGTGTCATTTATAACAGCTTTCCCAATTTACTTTCTATGGAGCAGCTCCAGAGATTTAGCATTCTTGTTTTGGGGTTCGGGAGAGAGTTGTTCATGTTTACTTATATTTTTGGACTGTCTTAGACCATAGGAATAACATGTATGATATTTAAAAATGGGCATAGCTCCCCTTTAACTTTTTAACCGACAGTTAATGCAGGCAACTACTTTGTTTGCTAGTTAATAAAATATAATAAAATCAATAATTATTTCCTGTCAGTTTTTAATGAGCTTTGCTAAGTAAGTTAGTCATACTGTATATTGGCTACTTTGTATCAAACAGAGCTTCAGCTGTGGGGTTTCATCTCCCTGTTGGCATTTATTTTGCCAGTACCATCTGGTCTGTAGATGTTAAGTTGCCCATATTAAAGAAACTTAATAAAAAAGTTTTACAGTGTTATGCTGGGTCCAAAAACTGAAGAAACAATCCCACACAATCCCAAAACACATCTCACTGTCTTGTTTTGTCTGTGACTCGCCACACAACCCAAACTACACTCTATATGCGCTGCAGGTGTTGCCAGTAAAGAGATACATTCAGTGGCACATCTGCTCTGCGAATGGTCCACATCAGTCTTCAACGTAGCCAAAATAGTTAAGTTGACTAGCTAGCTCACAACGATGTTTATCAGTTTTGCTGCTCCAGTGCAAAGAGGCAGGACAGTGCAGCTTTGCAAGCTTGGAGGATGGCGAATTTGCAGCTTCTACTAGAGTCATTCGTCATCTTCCTGTTTTAGCAACAACGTTATTTTTGTTACTTTGAGCACAAAATGAATTTATTAGTCAAAAAAAATATATGGCGACCAGTGCGGCTAATTAACGTCATCAGAAAATGACTCAGGAAAATATAAAACATTATAAAAATGCCAAAATACACTGGAGTGGGGCTTGAAAGGGATAACATGATGACTTGCGTACAATGACGCTGTAGCAGGCAGAAGAGGAAAACTAATAAGCTTTGATAAAACAAAAGGTCTTTTCTGAGCTGACCTGGTAGATGTGTGTTTCACTGGTGGCGTCCACAGTCTCCTGTAGCTTGGGCGTGTAGACTTTGATGTCCTTGCTGAAAGCCTTGCAGGACTCAGCCAGGTCGAGACTGGCTTCCGGCGGCCCGTGAACGATCACCAGCTGTCTAGGCTTCATCTGATTAATAATCTTCTTGATGGAGTCGCCATCAGAGCGACCTTCGTAGTCGATGTAGGTTACCCTCGCTCTGTAGGGGAATGAAGGCGGGATAAAGCTTTTTAACATTGTTAAACACCAGCACAGATGAGATTTCTTGATAGACTTGTAATTTATACAAAGAGGTTTGCTGAGTGGACATAAGGTGCTTTCCAACAACGCTTAGCCTCAGTTACGCTCTTTCACACCTGGAGACCATCCAGAACACCACAGCACTGAACTGATCAGCTCCAGTAGCAGAGTAAAAGGGAGGCGAGAAATATTGGGAGCTTAAACCCGCAGAGTTCTTGTCACAGAGAGAATCACTGACCTAATTTCAAGATTCTCAATACTGGAGATGCATTTGGTGGGAACAACAGAGAGATCCTGGTCCATGGGCTCGTCCCCGTTGGTTAACCCAGATTCCAGTTTGTTTTTCTCCTCCTCTGTAGCTTGTAGTTCAGGAACCAGAAATTCCTCTAGCCTGTGAAAGAAAAATAATGGCCTTACACCAAAGCAGTTTTCAAGCAATTTGCCTGTCTGAGACAAGTTTACATCGTTAGAATAAAATCTTGATAGTTTTGCTATGATTGTGCAGCATTCCTGTGATCACGATCATCTGCTGTAAAGCCCAGTTTAATTTGCAATGAGACGAAACTGTTTTAGAATGCTGCAGAAAAAAAAGTTGCAGCGGTGTGAACTGGCCGTTTGAGCTCGACTCAAGCCGGCTGACGGTGTCACCTGCATCACAGCTGGTCAAGTCGCCGGCGGCTGGTTTCAGAATGTAAGGCATATCATCTGATACAACAGCCAGTTGGCATGTAGTGAAGTCTGCTGATTGAGTCAAAATGACTGTCTCCATCCTCACTTATGCCGGTGTCATATGGTGGGTCTGCTGCTGCTCACTGTATGTGCTTATTTCTCCTCACACACACATGTTCTCATTGACTTGCTAACTGGCGCTGCTTACTTATATTATGTTTTATTTTTTTCGCCGTTTCATCACTACTACAAATGCAACTGTAGCCAGTATCTCACTATCACTATCCTCATTCATATTTTAAGAAGCTACAAATTATATTCAGCCACAAAATCAGCCTGAAAAGCTGGAAATCAGAATAACAGTACAGAGAGTTGTTGCATAGAGATGATACACTGTCTCATCTAGTTGCATTGGTGTGAAATAGCAGGTTATTTAGAACGTTGCAGAATGACGCATTGCAAGTAGCTGCATGTTTCAACTTGTCTCGTCTTGAATCTTTGGTCTGAACTGGGCTTAAGCTGGTTGTAAACTCAGTCAGTCTTTTTCTTGCCTTAAAGCTTTTAGACTTGGCTCATGCAAATTGTGAAGTTCAATGACTTGAAAATTGTCAACAACTAACAGGTGCGCTCTCTTCAGCACCAAACAGGAAGCAGGAAACCGGGCACACTGTATGCATGGACGAGACTCAGAAAAAGGCTCTTTTGTACTGTGGAAAAGGAGGAGAAACTGGTGGAGTGACCAAGACTAAGAGTTTAACTCTAACTTAAGGGTGTACCTGATCCATCAACCTGCACTTATTTTAGAGAGAAATATTAATTTTTGAAATGGTTTGCCACTCATTTCCAGGTCCTCCTCTCGCTAAAATAGCGCAGCCAACCACTGGAGGCTGGTGGCAAGTTGAAGCGGCAAAATCCAAAAAGGTTGTACGCAAACACAGTTTATCTTTAAAGATTATATTGATGCTGAATTGACAAGAATACGGTCAACATATGATGCATTTAATCTTGTGTTTCTAGGGTTTTGTGTTTTTTTTTCCTGACACAGGAAGAATTGTTAGTATGTCATATTTCTAAAAGGGAGTTTGGTTTAATATTTTCCACCAGGATGAGGATGGGAAATAATCTGAAAGGGAATCTTGTTGTAATTTTGCAAATAGTGACCTTGCAAGATCCCTAGTCTTTGCAAAATCTTATAGTGTACCCAAAAAAGCAACATTGTCTTTATCAGTGGGAGGGTGTCAAACTGTAATCTTTAAAATGTCTTCTAGTGCAGTGGTTCCCAACCAGTCCAGCCACGAGGTCCAGATTTCTCCCTCGTCATTAGTTCAAGGTCCACACTGTTTAATATATTCATCGTCATTATTGTGTTGGACCATGTTGTTGAGTTAGTTTGCCGTCTCTGTGAAGAAGCTGTCTGTAAGTACTCACTATACGGCAGGAAACAGCACTTCAAAATAAAAGCTTTGTGGCGGAAATTCACTATATTTGAAAATAAAATGTGTTGTTTTGGTTTTTTTTTACAAATTTGACACATTAACAGGTCACTTACAGTCCACTCAGAATGGACCCACGACCCACTTTTGGACCGCGACCCACCAGCTGGGAACCACTGTTCTAATGTGTGGTAGGCATTATTGATGATGGCAGCAAATACAGGTCAGTGTACTTTCCCTGTATCCTCTGATGTGTAACCTTGCGTTCATGTTTCTGTGTTGTATTACCTGATGATTTCTCCATACTCGTCCCATTTGATTCTCTCTTCATGTGTGGGGAACATTGGATAAGACTTTTTGGCCTGTTTGAAGAAGCTGCCTTTACGGCTCCCCTCGCTCTTCATCATCAGGTCGTGGTGTTTGGTCTTCACTGCAGCTGGCTGATCCAGATCGTCATCCATATCACTCTCGTCACTCGAGTCTACATCCACCCTGCAGGCGTATGAAATAAAAATCAACTGCGTATATACGAGTCAACAACTGGTTTTTGTTGATTTGAGTATAAATGTTGTCTCAGAGTATCATGACTCATCTCCCACTTGCAGATTTCCATTTAAATAGCCTGTTTTAAATATGCAATCTAGAGCACCATTTGCATTTCTGTTGGCTTTTTACAGAATTTCCTGTTTTAGCTTTTAACATACTGTTAAATTCTATGAATCAAATGCTTTGTTCCACCAACAGGCATGAAAGAGACATCCAACCGTCGAGTACTCAGAAGACCCGTCTCTATTTCTACTTACTCTTTTGCTTGTTCAAGCTTTTTAGCTGCTTCTTTCTTTACTTTCTCCTTTTCAAGGTATTCTTCCAGCTCCTTGCCTTCCAGCTTCACTCTTTTCCTCACCTGTCATCAGGAGAAAAATGAAGGATGGATATGGTGCAAATGATAGAATGACACATTTTGTTGTTCCCTCAGCTGGGGTCTGAATGTGAGAGACAGGAGCTTCCCGTGGGGCAAATGCTGCAGGAAGAGATAAACCCAAACCCTCTGTCATGGTGAATCAGCATCGTGACTGCCGGTCTCACCTCCAGATCCAGCATCGTCTCTCCAGGGTTGTCGATGAGGTAGCGGGCCAGGGTTCCAGGAGTAGTGCGGTAGGTCAGGATGACGGAGTTTTTGGCGTCTTGGCACCACTGGATGAAGAGTTCTCTGGAAAATCCAGACTCGAGGTCTGGCTGGCTGCAAAGCACCACCTTGGGGCTGGGAACCCGGGCCAGGTCTGCCAGACTGTGGCACAGGGTCAAGTGACGGAACTGGAAGGGGTTGTTTCTCTTGTCCTCAAAACACCTCATGAGCTTGTCACTCATCCACTCCACCTACAGAGAGACAGTCGATTAACAATCATGACTGGTGAAAAGCAATTTTATGCACAGGGTTCCCACACATTCTACCAATTAATTTCAAAAATATTTCCATACTATTTTTACCCTGTGACTCCATTTAAATAGTTTAAGATAGGTTGACCAATATAGCCACACAGCCATAGTTTGTTATACACACACTTCCCTGGCATTTGGGGATAAGTAAACTGAAGGTGCTTTCTACTTGCTAGTTAGACATTCCTGCCATATGCCCACTGCCAATAGACAAGACGGGCACATGCTAGTACTTTGCAAAACGTCAAGGCCGCACCCCTTTTTGGGGCATAGAAAACCAAAGATCATAGAGACGGATTATAGCTTTGATTTTGAGTGTGAATGCCTTGGTTAACCTGCTAAACAACGGCTATTCAGCATCTCCCTGTTTCTCTCCTAATGTGACAGCAGGACTGATGCAATGCTGGTCTGGTCTGTGTGTATCATGTGACAATTCTACAATCATGCAACGCAGCACTAAATTTGGAATTAGTAACACTAGGAACACATTTGTGATTTTCATGAGCACCTTTTAAACAATACCCTGACAATGTTTTCAAGACTTTTTAAAACATTCATTTAATGTCAAACCATTTCCAAACCTAAAAACAGTTCTTCTCATTTCAAAACTTTCCACAAGGTGTTTTATGCATGTGTGTAATCCCGAGTGGTTTGATCGACCACTTGGGATGCACTTTTTCTGACATAATAACATCTTGTCATAATTTTTCTTATCATAAATAAATTTATAGACATATATAAATGCCCAAAATAATATGCTGTCAACACCGGACAAACCGAATACCCACCCAATCAACGAATATCCAAACAGTTAAATATTCGGTTTCAGCCCTTATAATTTGCTGTTACACCGCTAAATCAATGGTACTAAAAATATTATTGTGAACATTTATTGTATCTGCCAAATAAAATGCTGCCAAGATCAAAATCGGAACAAATATCATAATAAAAAACAGTGACTTGATACCTGGGACTTTGAGAACTCCACCACATTATAGCTGACATTGTTCAGCAGAGCTAGTGGGTAGACTCCAAGCCCAGCGTCCTTTGTCCTCCAGATCTGGTCCAGGAGCTGAGCCAGCTCCAACACACGCCCAGCTGTATCCACGGCAATGAGGACATTACCGTCACCGCGAAGGGTCTCCATTACATTTGCTGCGAGTAAAGAAAAATATAAGAATATCAATGGAATATCTCTGTACAATATACACAGCATATTTTTTTGTACTTCGTACTGTGAACCTCTGTTGTTGTCTTGAACAATTTTGCACATTTCTGCACAAACTGCCACCTCTAAAAACTGCACTGCTCTTTCATTTTTATTCAGATATACTGTATTTATTTGTCTAGTGTCTTTTTTAGTTTTACAGAAATAGAAGAGAGGCTAAGAAGAACAAAAATGTAAGGGATACAAGGGAATATGTCATGCAGTTTAACCCTTGTTACACATAAATGCTAAAAGTTTGAGATGCAAGAATCTGAAACACAACAAATTATCCTGTTGTTTTTCACACAGTATTAAACAAAAATAACAAAAAGAGAGGACTTTAAAAGACAAGCTGCTCCTTTGAATTTCAATTTTGATGTTGAAACAGTACATGATTACATGCTTCACTTGTTAGACCAGTGGGACAAGTGATTGCAATATTTTCTAAATGATCACTAACTCCATTGAATAAATATAATCTAAACACATAAATTACCACTACTATTAAGTCTTGTGAAGATTACTTACTGAGAAGCAGCTCATCTCTCTGTTTGCGACGTGGCTGTACATATGTAGCATTAAAGGAGTCTGTGATAAGTAAATTAGGACGACTAATGCTCTCCAAGGTGCAGCCGTTAAGGTGTCTGGAATAAAAAGACAAAATCAAACAGGGAATGAATTAACAGCCAAATAAAAAAAAACTAATTCCATTTCATATGAATGTTCTGTCTGTGCTCACATCTCTCTCTTGTGGTTGAAGTCCACAGCGTAAACAATCTCCTCCTCTCCGTCTTTCACAATTTTCCAAATAGTACCTCCAATCATGTGACCAGCTGGGAGAGGAGTGATGGAAAGACCGTGTCCTTTCCCTGTCAGGTAAAAGTAAAGATATGAAACACTTTAGTAGCTGTGATACAATAAATGGCGGTGACTCCTCCTATACGTGTCTGCAACTAACTCACCTTTCAGATTGACAATCTGAGAGTATTTTAACTGCTGGATTTTATCAAAAGCGCTGTCCACATCGTCGAGGGTGAACAGTGTGAAATCTTCACTGTTGTTTCGTGACTGAGTGGAAAGAAGGAAAGGATTAAGAAATCAATGCTAATCATGCGATCAAGCTCTATTAATAAATGACTTTACATGCATGACATTTCCCATTCCCTCTTCTTACTTGGTATAGATCATACATGAACATCTGCCCCATCTTGTAGACAGGGATCGTAGCATAGATAGTGCAGTTCAGACCCAGTTTCCCCACAGCATATGGCAGAGCTCCCAGGTGTATGGGGTCAGGGTGGGAGAGGAGCACGGCATCGACCTGATGAACATACCTGGAGGGGAAAGTGGACATCACACTTGTTTTAAGTCACAGAAAAGGTGGAAAGTGAGGTTATTAGACAATGGATACCAATAGTTACCGTTTCATTGCGTCAATGATGTCCATTGAGAAGTTCTCATCCCAGCCACAGTCCAGGAGGAAGCGGAATTCATCCACCTGCAGCAGGTAACAGAGGGCAGACTCCTCCTGAACCCCTGACACGGCTGTCAGCTTGATAATGGACGTCATTTTTCTTCAGTTGTTTCTCTGAAAGTACAATTATGTTGGCATGAGGTTATGCTAGCCGCTCTAATACAATGGCTTTCAATGACTTGGATCATTGAATCCAATCACTGTCATTAACAACAAAACAAACAAAAACATGTTTCGATATTGAATTGAAATGGTACTAGACAACAGTTGCGTAAATGAAAGATGCGACTGGCTCCTCCAGAACTAAGTAAATTACAAGTAATTAAAAGAAATGACAGTTTGGTTGCTAGCCACAGCTAAGTCGCTCTAGCATAGCAACAACGCTAACAAAGTACCCGGCAAAGTCCATTTAGTTAGCACGCTAGCTACATTTAGCTTGTGGATGCGAGTGGCTTGTATCGACAGAGGAAGATGCAACGTACCAATAAATATGTGATAATATAAATTTCCTCTCGTTGAAACAGAAACACAAAAAATTGGTTTGCTATAATTCCAACGTTAAGACATTTTGGTTAGCGTTTTTAGTACACACTTGACTGGCGGACATGTTTGTCGCTGCATCATGTGTGAAAGGTCACAGGAGCGTACCAAGTTTTGAGGTGTCAATACAAAATAATTTTATGACAAAACACCGAATACTTATTTTATCGCACTGTATTTTAATACACATACTTAAATATTTCGAATTAATATGTTGTAACTCATATTATAACCCACAATAGCCAATACGGTAATAATAGTTGTTTTTATTGGTCAAGTAACACCGTCGTGTTTTCCATAGTTGGTAGAGTCCAATGTCCTCTGCTTGGTGAGTGAAGAGCTGAAGGCCACGGCTTGGTGTAAACAGAAGGTAATATTTTACATATTACAACAGCTTGTCTCTTCATTATTGCATTTATTGTACTGTAACGTGTTACCTGTCCTAAACACAAAGTAATTATTGCAACCGAGAAACCATTCTCGACGAAAACCTGACAGCTTAGGCTGTTGCTAATGCTAGCTAGCTAGCAAACCGATTAGCCAGTCAGTGGTTGTGGTGCAGAAAGTTTGTGTCGAAGTAGGTAAGACAGCTGTATCTCCAGCATTTGTAGCTCCATTTTATGGGTATCTACAGTTAAATGGTGAAATGATTCATACATAGTTAGAGGTAATTGTTGTGTTATACTCGCTGCCGTTACGTATAAGGCAGAGCTGCTTAGATAAGTCAGTTTATCAGGATTGGAGAATACCTTGACCTAATAGCAGTTAGCTCAGAGCTCTGCCAGACAAACATCAGCAACAATAATTATTCTAAACAACCCCTCACTCTCTATTATGTCCCTGTCAGCACAGAATCTAAAAGGTGTCCACACAAATACGGTCGCACAGGACTAAAAACACGTGTTTAAATGCTGTCATTACTTATGATTTGTTATATAATTTTAGTTTTGCAATACTTGGGAGTTTCATATGATTACTTTCAGACAGATTCCACTTTTTCATATTATTATAGTCATATTTAGGGCTGCACAATTATTCGAAATATTATTAAATTGCAATATCCAAACCGCAGGAGCTGCAGTTATCTTAATGAAGGTGAAATGTGCCACAACGTACCATGATAAGTGAAGCACGGAGATGCTACAGAGATGATCGGCCTACAAATCATATTCCAGACGTAAAGGAACATGCTTGTTTGGTACAGACTCAGTGGTGTATGGAGGGTGGATACATACAACCCTCTTTTTCTGGCTGTTCACAGTATACCCACCAAACAATCAAAAGTCCTTGAAATACATGTACATGTTTACCCACTTCCTCCTTGGTAACCTACCCATCTACCTAGTGGCACACCCACCTCATCAGCTAATATTAGACCACTGTGCAGACCCCAGCAAAAATCACATCATCATTTATATTTCTTTCACTGAAAATAAAATGCAAAATGTGCCATTCTCACTAAAATCGCAATTCCTATTGCCACAGCTGTAAAAAAAAAAAATCACAATATGATTCTTAATTTTATATACTTTATTAAATTCAGTTTTTTCACTCTGTTGTCAATTACACACAGGTCCAAACACAGGCATGCACAAACAGAACCTATACATGCACTAAGTGGAGAGATGTCAGAGTGAGGGGGCTGCCCATGACAGGTGCCCCGAGTGACGTTGGGGGGGTTCAGTGCACTGATTTCAGTGTCCCTGGACCAAATCCACAGATGTTTATTTAGTGCCTCGCAGAGCAACCCATTGGATATGGCTTAGGTTATCTGAATCAGGTTAATTGCCAAGTAGGTCTTCATTTACAAGGATTTTGCTCTGGTGTATTGGTGTAGAACATAAACATAGTAAGAGAAAATTAATCTAAAAAACAAGTATTGCAAAAACCAAAGAGACATAAATATATGACATAATTAAGTTATAATCAAAACATAGAAAAATAAATAAATAAAAGTTGTGCAGAAATGTGAAAAAAATGTACCAAGGAGTGGCAAGAGGTTATTCAGCACATGTAATAGCAAGATAATGTAATCCTGGCCTTGTGTCATGGGTACATTTATGTATTCAGCATGCTTTGCAATGTCAGTGTTGCACTGGTTTGTTACAATAGGCTGTCATTACCAGATCTGCACTGCAGAGAACCTACAAAAAAATGTCCTGAGTTTGACTAGTGATGTCATACTTTTTAAACTTACTTTAATGATTCCAGTCTAAACCATGTGGGGAATGATGCAGGACCACCACTGTTCCACCCAGCTTAGTCTTGGCAAGTGCTGGAAACATCATTAAGTCCAAACTGGGGGAAAAGATTTCCGCACATGCTCTGATGAAGGTCCAACAGACTGGAAGCTCAACAATAAAGTGAAACACTGCATAGATGTAAGCTTGCGTAAATCTTTTCTGCAACTGCAAGCATGTGGGGAATAAAATGTGGCAGCATCAGTCCCCTCTATCTTACTGTAAGCATAACTGTTTTAGATCAGAGTATAAAATCAGTGCCACCGAATGTGTATGACAGTGTGTCTTCTGCTTATTCCTGTAGGAACCATGGTCAACTTTGTAGCACTTGCCCGGGAGCATTGGGTGAACATCTTGGTGCCGATGGGCTTTGTGTTTGGATGGTACCTTGACAGACAGCAGGACCAGAAGCTGACGGCTTTCAGGAACAAAAGTGCTTTGTTCAGCAGGTAAGGATAAAAAGCAATCTCTCACCTAACAGTAAAGCAGGTCCCTCTAGGTTGTCAGTGAATTAAGGCTCAGGTGGTATTTGTTCCAAAGTTGTTTGATGATGATTCTTCCAACTTCATACCCCTAGTTTAAACTAATTACTATGCATACAAGTCAGCAGAATGCAGGTGCAACACTCAGCGAATAGCTTCCCAATATAGTTAGTCCACTTTGGAAAACCCAACCAAACATTTATTAGATGGCACCCTAAACATAAAATGTAATTTGCAGTTTTTATGTTTGACTGTGATAGCAAGCATTTCAAAAAAAGGTATCTAACAGTCACTGCTCCTCTGAATGTAAGCTTATTCAAATTTGTGACATCTGTTCTCTTTTAGGGAGCTGAAGCCTGGTGAGGAGGTGACCTGGAAGTAGATTCCCCCTACCTGTAATGTGTCCTGCTGTCATCTGTGGTGTGAATGACCCTCAAATCAGAATATTTAAGAAGATTCCTGTATCTCTGTTTTTGAGTTGGATCTCCCAATAATCTTTAATTTTTTGAGTTGCATCAACTGATAATAAACATGCCCTTTCTCGACAAAATCATTTGGTACTTGTTGGTGATTTTAAATACATAACACATGACATCACTTAATTTTCAAATATGGTTTATTTAGTGCTGAACAAAGAGCAAAATGAGTTAGCATAACAATACTTGAGACAAGAAGTCTTTCTGCTATGAAGACCTTTTATTTTATACAAAGGTAATTTGAATCTACTCATGCAGTCAGCATGACTGAAGAATCTGTGGCCACTACAGAGGTTCTGCAGTGTGGATAATCCCCCTCTCAAAAAGCAGCTCAGCTAAAGCGATCTGTGGAGAGAAAAAAACATGAGGAACAACTCAAACTGCTAATTTCACATCAACACAACCTCAAATATGAATCATGGAAATGTTAGATGGCCTCCCCTCTCCCAAAACACCACTGCACAGAGCAGAAACAATGCCTGACTGTTCAGTGGTGTCACATCTCAGCACAGATCACACAACAACGCACCCTGTCCTCCGCAGAATCACATGGGAAACTTCCTACTGTCACAAATTTGGGATATGAATGGATCAGAAACTCCATGGCATCTGTGTGCTGAAAGGAAAACAATCATTAGACGGTGACAACATCTTTGAGACACCAAGTGATTTTCGCTGATCCTCCAAATTTACCTCTGCTTTTATTTCAAAACTCTTGGGCTCCTCTTTGTGGTACACTCTGGAGTTGTCTGTCGTGTAGTAAAGATGAACAGCTTCTCCATCACTGCATAACCTGGGAAGACAGAAGGCTAAGCGTCATTGATTTCTCTTGACAACATACAGTCAAAGACAAAATACTCCACATCGTTAACAGTCAATTCCAAAACTGCTGTTCGTGCAATACAAAAGTTACCTGGCACATCCGGCACGCAGGAGTCTAACTCGGGTCTGAGTGGTGATTTGTGCACCTCCGTCTATAAGCTGCCCGCCCTCCCACCTGGTTGAAACTCCTTGCACACTGCTGGCCAATTCCTCTGAGGGAGATGGCATGAAATAGTTAGAGTCAGAAGCATCACATATCCTGAGACTGTCCTGTTCAATTAATTTTTTTTCTGAATTAACTGAACTGAAAGTGAGTTAATTCCCAGGCATCCCTCATGTACAGTTAAGGTCAAAATTATTAGCCCCCCTTATGAAATCAAATAAAACCCTTATCCTTCCAATGACATGGGCCATAACCTTAAGTGTTTATAGTTTGTGTGTGTCCGCAAGAACAAAGACAACATCTGCATAAGGTCAAATGTACATTTTTATTGGTTTGCTGAACTGAAACAAGAAAAAAGCAAAAAATGCAATGGTCAAAATTATTAGCCCCCATGTGATTTTGTGCTTTCAAAACAAATTAACTGGGTTTGAAACCACACCTGAGCAGTCAATTAGGTTTGAAAACACACCTGAGCAATCAATTAGCACTGAACCTTATTTAAGTGACTTCAAGAAGCAGAGTTAGTATCACTTGACCACTTGAATGAAAGGGATATTCCAGGGTTGCTCTATAATCTTCGTAAGAAGTAATATCATTATGCCAAAAAGCAAAGAAATCAGTCTGGACCTCAGACAGAAGACAGTGGATCTTCATCTTCAGGGGGAAGGATATACTGCCATTTCCAAGCATTTCATGGTTTCTAGAACAGCTGTGCGTTGCATCATTGCAAAGCACAAAGAAACAAAGTCTGTTAAAAATAAACCTGGCCGTGGTAGAAAACGCAAGATTTCCAAAACTTTGCAGCGAAAAATAATCAGAGATGTCAACAAGAATCCCCAGACCTCTGCAAAGATGATTGTTGCTGAACTGGCTTCCTCTGGACTTGATGTTTCACGCAAGACTGCTGTGAGGGTTCATCATCGTGGTGGACTTCGTGGTCATCGTGCAAGAAAAACCCCATTGCTCTCACAGTGGCACATTAAAGCCCGACTGAATTTTGCCAGAGACAATCTGAAACATAAGGGTGAGTTTTGGAAGTCTGTCCTTTGGTCTGTTAGTCAAAAACTTTTTTTGAAAGACACCAAAATCAAGGTTCTGGAGTGGCCCTCTCAGAGCCCTGATCTCAATCCTATCGAGAATCTGTGGAGGGAGCTCAAGGTTCGGGTCCATGCTCGGAGACCAAGCAATTTGCATGATCTTGAACAATTTGCCAAGGAAGAATGGGCTAAAATCCCTCAGGAGACATGTGCCAACTTAGTTAGAAACTACCAGAAGAGGTTGTTGTCAGTTTTGGATCAGAAACGCTACGCTATTGACTATTAGTTGTTAGAGGGCTAATAATTCTGACCATTGCATTTTTTGCTTTTTTCTTGTTTCAGTTCAGCAAACCAATAAAAATGTACATTTGACCTTATGCAGATGTTGTCTTTGTTCTTGCGGACACACACAAACTATAAACACTTAAGGTTATGGCCCATGTCATTGGAAGGATAAGGGTTTTATTTGATTTCATAAGGGGGGCTAATAATTTTGACCTTAACTGTACCTGGTGTGAGCATGGGAGGAAGGCAGTCATGGAAGAAGTCTCTGGCTTTCTGATCCACGGCAGCATCGACCGGGGCGTAAGTTGTTAGCTTCTTCATCAGAGTCTCGATACGTGTGAAGAATTTTGTCCTGCGTGGATCGTCCTACACACACACACACACACACACACACACACACACACACACACACACACACACACACACACACACACACACTCATTAGAAGGACTTGAGTCATTCGTGAGTAATCATTGAAAAGCCAAGGATGGTGATGGCGATGGAAAGTGGCATGGAAATACAAAGCAACAGCTGAATTACCTTGTCAGAGTTCTGCACTCCCATATATGTCAGGTAATCCAGAGGTAAGCCCTGTCTGAACACCACATCCTCCTCCATTGCTATTTCCAATGCTGCTGGAACCACCTGAGAAAAATGGCAGACAATGCTTCAAATATGGATGTTGCTGCGAAGACGGTAGGAATTCTAAATCATGGATGCTTTACACATCTTCAACCTGGCAGCACAGATCTATACAATCAGCACAGTTTGAAGGTGGACACCCAAGATTAGTGTCACCAATTCAGTATCTAACCAAATGTCTCCCCCTCTCTTCCTGATACATGATGTTGAATAATGTCCAGACGTCATAGTGAAGTTGACCTTTGACCACCAAATTCTAATCAGTTCATTCGCACATGTAAAAGCTTTCATGTAGAGAGCTTTGATCAGAGAGTATCACCTTGTGCAGCAGATCCCCCCAGCTGTTCTTCTGGTAAGAGGAGATGGTGATGTGGAGCGAGTGAGCATCTGGAAGGCAGTCGCCCTGGTGGATGAATCCTCGGGGGAAGTAGAGGAGATCCCCGGCCTCCAGCACCACTTCCAGGATGGGCTTTCCGATGACTGCCTGATCAAAGTTTTCTGGAGAGGAAATGCAAAGCAGTCACGGCTGAGAAACAACAGCTGTCTGCGAACACGGTTTACCAGCTCAGAGGATATCATGAGAGGGTAGCAGAAATGCCTTCCCCTTGAGTATGTGAATGTCATCATGAATAATAACTGTATAAAGATTTGATGATTCGTCCATAGTAGTGGTTTAGATATTTTTGAAGACCTGAGAGTCTTTCACTGACTCCAGGAAGTCTGAAGGTTAAGATACTGCAGAGGATGTTTGCACTCCAATGTTAGACACAGCTGGGTGATGTGTGAAATGTTCTGTATAAGACTGAATCATTGCTCTGTTACTTTAAGTTTCCAGTATGTCTCTGTCAACTTTTTTGTTGCCCCAAGTAGGCGCAGTTTCACAGCAGTCCTAAGACCTGTAAAAATGAAATAAATATTTTTTACTCACCACTTGAAAATACAGCCAAGACCTCATCTTCTGTCCTGCAAAAAGTCAGAAAAACTACTTCACAGTGTGTCTCTCTGCATCAATCCCTCACTTATTTACTAATTTTACATCAAGCTATCGAGGAAACATTGTGAGGTGCACAGTGAGCAACATATGGTCAATGTACAGCATAAAAAGCTTTTCCAGCCCAAAACCCGTGTGAATTTAACTTGTGCTACTCTTAAAAGCTTCCTCGCTGTGTCTTACCTCGGGTTGTACACCCGCCAGTGCTTCTTCCCCTCCAGCTGAACCACAAACGCCTCAATGTCGTCATAATGTGGAGCAAAGCCTTGTGTTCCAGGTGGCGTCAGGTATCTGGTTAAAAGGAAAAGCACACGTTTAAAGCAAACTGATAGCATCTGGAAAAGTTTCCGTGGCGATTGCCGTCTCAAACACTTACACGTTGGCTCCTGCCATGCTGCCAAACTGCTCTTGGAGGATGGACAGCACGCTCCACACTGTGGAGGAGAACGCCTGGGGATTCAGCATGCGCAGGGAGCAGCCACTCTAGGAACAGAGATACGACAGTGACTACTAATGTGCCATGAGAGCACTGTGCAGATGGTACACTCATACTTTTAATGCACTTAAAGTAAAATGACTTCTAGCTTGCAGCACAGAATATATTAAAATGAATAAACCACTTCATATATATAAAAATACATCTAACTGCTTTTTGATGGAGGTGGTCCTGGAAGGTTTCAGAGTGAGGAGAAACTTTAATGATCTCCACTGAGGAAACTGGTGCAGCTACAGATGCAGAATCACAGTGATGGTGCGTTGTAAATAATAAATCACATGCTGTATACAAATCTCAGCATGGCCTTACCCTATAGAAGTCCCACACAGTGTACGGCAGAGCTCGCCCTGGAGGATTGTGCGTCTCCCTCTTGCCATCAGTGTAGCTGGTGACGTCCAGGTTGACTCCAAACTGAACATCCTCCTTAAATTAAACAACACAGACGCGTAGTTCAGCGTGACAGATCAGCTATCAAAGAGCATAATGCAACACATGATAAAATCTTACATGTGCTCATTGGAGAACAAATCTGGGCACATAGCTACTAGAAATAAAATAAGACTAACATCTATTATAAATCAATTCAAAACTATACAAAAAGGATATTTTTGGCAGATATATAGATGAGGAAAGGTTGTGTTAGAGGAATGCTTATTTATTTTACAACACTGGGTGGTATTTGGACGGTAATTGACCTGCGTTTATTACTTTATTTAATTGGGTGGTAAATAAACTGGGGATAGTTGTATATCAGTTGTAAATACATTCGGGAATCTGTTGAAATGATATAAAAGAAGTTTAAAAGAATAAATTTAAGAAAGGGGTAGGGACATATAAATTTTACTTGTACCTACAGTACTCCTTTTCAGACACTGCTATCTTTGTCTTGTTTTTTATTATTTTTTTTTAGTTTTTGGTGTGACATAAAGTCATTCATTCATTCAACAAATAAACAGGAAATGTACAAATAAACAAAACACCATAATAAAACAAAATTAGGCAGCTCTTTTTCACATAAAGGAGCAATAATATTAACTTCCTGTTGTGTTTCTTTCGTTATATAAGTGTTTAAAAATGAAACCAAATTTCATAAAACCTCCTGTATTATTATTTGTCTGTGTGATTACAGATTTAAATGTCAATGTCGGAAATTAAAGTTAACCATTCGCAAAAATCAGGCTTTGTACAACTCTTCCAGTGGTGGAGATCAGTCCTTGAGGTACAAATAAAGTCTGCCAATGCAAGTCTAACTTTTGGTATAAGAGATATCTCCAATTAAACCCAACTTTTGTCTTGTCAGTTATGCGCCCAGTCACCAATACATTTCTTAACTTGTTTCCAAAGAGGAAAAACATCCCCACATTAAATAAAGTACCTTCATTTTTACACTTTCATTCACAAGTCCTATGATTATAATCAGAGCTGCAACAATTAGTCCATTAATAGATTCATCAATTGAGGAAAAATGAATTGGCAACTGTTGCGATCATTATAGAAAATGTAGAAATTTAGTCTTTTTTTGAAGCAAACATTTGCAGATGTATTGCTTCATAAATATGAAAATGTAATACTTTTTTGTGTGAAATCTTGTGTTTAATTATGCGCCTTCATCATTTGATTTGAGCCTGTTTTGGGGTGAATATAAAGAGGATGAAAAGATTATTTGTGATTTCCCTTCACATTTTTTAGCGGTGGACATTAGCTGCCTTAATAAATCTATGCTACAATACGTAATAATAAACTGAACAGCTTTGGATTTTTGGACTGTTGGTCGGATAAAACATGGATGGTCGTTTTCCAGTTGAATGTATTGGTGGTTTGATCCCTGACATGTACATGTGGAAGTGTCCTTGTGCAAGATACTGAACACCAAACCCCAAATTGCTCCTGATGCCTGCGCCATCGATGTGTGACTGTGTGTGAATGTTTATCTGATGAGCAGGTGGCACCTTGTATGGTAGCCTCGGCCATGAATGTATTAATATGTGTGTGAATGGGTGAATGGTGCCTATAGTGTAAAGCTCAAGAAATTATCTTTTGTTGCAGCCATAATGATAACAATAACAACAATAATGATGATAACATATCTGGCAAAATCCAACACAGGTGGGGAGACTGTAAATAAAGTGGTGATGGATGAGGTGATGTTTCAGATCCTTACCTGTCTTAATATGCGATCAAACTCTGCCGTGGAGAACAGTCCCTTGTAGTAATCTGGATTTTTACGTTGAACCAAAATGGGCTTCTTCTCCCACACGTCCCTTTGGACGGAGAAAAGATATTAGCTGCTGAATATTCCAAGAAGAAGAGGAGATCTTTTGGTTTTCCTGTCCTGTTGTCATTTTGGATTTAACATATATATATTAACTCTGAATGCACAGACAGAAAGACTGCAGACACACTCATCCATACTTGAAGAAGGTCTTGGCAGGGATGGGGTTGATGAGCCACTGGAACAGCTTGCTGGCTCTCTCCCTGCTGTTGTTGACTTTAGTGAGGTCAGACAGCAAAGCATCCAGAGCCTCCCCATCTCCATTCACACACTCCTCTTCCTGCAAGAGAAAGAATTAATACTTTAGGGGATTTCAAAAACAATGCGACTTTTCATGGATGTGAAATTAGCACCCTATGGCACCTATCTTAGTATCTTTGCAGCAGGTGCACACACTCACCTGTGTTAATCCCTTTGGGCTCTCCTCTCTTTGTGCAGCCTTCATGAGCTTCTTTCGCATCTTCTTCCTGTCAGGCTTGAACTGAGCTTTACCTGTGTTCACCTTGTTGGCGCCATTCTCCTTTTTCCTCTTCTTCTTATCCGCTACCTGGAACACCACACGAGGTAAACACAGGGATAAACACAGTGCAGATACACAGTTAGCCCGAAGAAGTGAAAGGAGAGATAGCAGGACTGTGCTGGACTCAGTAACTTACAGTCTGTCACAGAGCAGAGCACGAGCCATTAAACCAGATTACGTCACATTATTTTAATATGATCTACCTGCAGAGGAGACTTGGTGACGGGAGCAGGCACGTCTGTTGTCAAGGTTTGATACAAAGCAAAAGCTGACATGTGTTTTCGCTCCATGATCTAGATTAACGTCATCACCCGGCGACTGCTGGAGTCTCATCTTCTACGGCTGTATTATGTACAATTGCGCGCTAACGGGCTCACTACTGCCACCTGTAGAGTGGTATTACAAGCTGCAGCCCACTCAAGACTTTATATTATATTATATTATATTATATTATATTATATTATATTATATTATATTATATTATATTAATTGTCAAGTTGTTTAACAAATACACGCAAACAAACAAAAAATAAGAACACAAGAACACAGTAGGGAGTACGTGATAAAGTTTGTGATAAAAAAATCAATTGATTAATTAATTAATCAATAATTAATTAATCAATAATGATAATAATAATAATAGTAATGATAATAATAATAATAATAATAATAATAATAATAATAATAATAATAATAAACAACCAAACAAGTAGCCTACAAACTACTTAAGATATTAGCACATATAGTAGATTATTTAATCATAAATATATATTTTTCAAGAGGAAGATGGTCCATCATGTCAAAGTTGTTACCTAATTAATTTCCATTCAGTTAACGACTGAAGTGTAATGATTCATCTGCAAAAAAATATTAATTTATTACATTTCTGTAGACAGATCATACCTACGATAGGTATGTTTTGCTTGATATTAACAAACAGAAGATTCATTTGTTTCTGTTCACTTTTAAAGTTGAACCTCACTCACTTGGTCAGTTAACTTTTTGTATACATCATATTCTCAACCACAATTACACACTTGGCCTTTTTAAAGGGGCTGTTAGTTTAATACGTCTTGTGGTCAGTTTCTTCAGTTAAGCTCTTCTTATGCTATTTTCCAGATGGTAAAAATGTATTTCATGTCTTTCAGATTATCTCAGCAAATGATCAGTT
Source organism: Epinephelus lanceolatus (assembly GCF_041903045.1). Taxonomy (NCBI): domain Eukaryota; kingdom Metazoa; phylum Chordata; class Actinopteri; order Perciformes; family Serranidae; genus Epinephelus; species Epinephelus lanceolatus. The sequence goes on from NC_135746.1 coordinate 23,407,736, forward strand.
TTGTAGTTCTGTACATTTACATTATACTTGTATGTGTTCTTTGATGAGCTGTTTTATAAAAGTTGCTATGTGAGCAAAAGATATATTATGTAACACAGTACTGAACACGTGGAAATAAGAATAAATAAACAATCAAAAGCTTCCTGAAGATGTTGGTGTTCTTGCCATCTGTAAGACTCTCGTATTTTATGTGATTCAAATCAACAACACTTACACAGTATAAAACAAATAAAAACAATAACAGTAATGAATAAATAATACAAAATCACCAATTCTCACAAAAGATGAAATTTTGAGATCTTGACCTTAAAAGTTTATATTTTTGATCAAATACAGGGTTTTTAAAAAAATTGTTATTTTACAGAAATACATGATAATATATACTATTATAAATTAAAAATATATATTACTGCATTAAAAGCAGTTTCTCCTCTCTCAGGGAATCTGAAACGATCCCTGTAAAATAACTCTGTATCACCAGGCATCCACTACACCAGTACATTAGCTAGTCATATCAAATACACACTGTAAAAAAAGTTGTATTTGTCATAATCCAAGCATGCTGTATGTATACACTGCGTATACTGACATATCTGCCCATGTCATATGCCTACCTCATGTATAGCCTATGTTTTTTTCCCCTCTCTTCATAGGACTGAATTCTTTAACTTCAGGGACTGTTCATGATTTATTTATTTATGTATCTATTTATTTTTGGCCTGGGGAAGGGGCATACGACTTCGATTGTATTTATTTTAAATACCCTGTGAATCCCCAAAACCAACAGCACGTTGAAAGGCATTTTTCCTCCTTCAAAAATGACCCAAATTACACTTTTTTTTTTATTTTTTTATCACAGCCAGACACTGTAAAAACAGAAATTATTGTTGGATTTTCAAATTCTGACGGGTCTTGAACACATCATGTGCAACGTGAAAAAAAACATTACGAAATCTAAGTTTAAGATAGAGATATTTAATTATGATATCTTTATTATATATGTCTTGTTTTAAATTTCACTAAATTTAAAATGTTTTTACTAATTAACCAGCATGAATGACAAGGGTGAGAAATCAAGGCTATTTTATTCCAACTCCAGGATTTTCCTCTTGAACTTTTAACTCCCAAACATCAAAGGGTATATGTTTTTAATCCCTAATGACTAATTTATGGTGGAGGGAGGGTCATGCATTTTCCCCAGTCACCCAGTTTCAGTGAGGGTAAAAAAAAAAAAAAAGAAATAAAATAATAATAATAATAACAAAAATAAGAAAACAAAAATGAAGTCACACCCCAGCCACCTCCTTCTCTGATAAATAAATTCTTATTAATAAAAATTATTTTTTAGCTACAGCATCTCACATAAGTGAGTACACCCCTCCCATTTTTGCAAATATTTCATTATATCTTTTCATGGGACAACACTATAGAAATGACACTTTGATATAACTTAAAGTAGTCAGTGTACAGCTTGTATATTCGTATAGATTTACCTTCCTCTGAAAATTACTCAAAACAGAGCCATCAACATCTAAACAGCTGACAACATAAGTGAGTACACCCCACAGTGAACATGTCCAAATTGTGCCTAAAGTGTCAATATTTTGTGTGCCAACCATTATTATCTAGCACTGCCTTAACCCTTTTGGGCATGGAATTCACCAGAGGTGGGGTAGCGCAAGGTGTCTTCACATCCATCTGCTCCATGATGTCATCATGGAGGAGTGGGAGAGGACTCCTGAAGCAACCTGTGAGCTCTGGTGAATTCCATGCCCAAAAGGGTTAAGGCAGTGCTAGATAATAATGGTTGGCACACAAAATATTGACACTTTAGGCACAATTTGGACATGTTCACTGTGGGGTGTACTCACTTATGTTGCCAGCTGTTTAGATGTTGATGGCTGTGTTTTGAGTAATTTTCAGAGGAAGGTAAATCTATACGAATATACAAGCTGTACACTGACTACTTTAAGTTATATCAAAGTGTCATTTCTATAGTGTTGTCCCATGAAAAGATATAATGAAATATTTGCAAAAATGGGAGGGGTGTACTCACTTATGTGAGATACTGTATATGTCTTACCTGTGTATGTACATTGACAACACACTTTGTGAAGCTGATTCTGCTAGTCGCCATTTTGACCACTAGGTGGAGCATTTCCCCAATATTTCCTGTGCTCGAGCTCCACGGTTAATCAACACCGTTTCCCATAATGCTTTGCGGCGTGCTGTCGGTGCTGTTTGTCCAGCCGTCGCTCCAACAATGCAGCTTTTAATGGTGCTGTGAGCGGTGCGAACTGAAAACGCAGCAACACCGCAGGCTTGTCCGGTGACTGTAGTCGTCCACATTTTAACACAGCGACATTTGGACGGTTTGACAAACCTGCCGCGCGGCCGTGACTCAGTTTTTAGGACATCCTGGACTCTTGTGCTGTGGTGAGTAGCTGCTGAAGCTAACGTTGGTCTGTCTGCCACTGTAGTTGAGAGTAATGCATTTTGTTGTGACCGTTGCTGGCTAGCAGGCTAGCTAATTGGCCAGATGAGACATATGGCCCCTTGTGTCTTCCCCCCCTGCAAACCCCCCTGTCCATATTTAGTTAATACTATAGCCGTGTGTCCACTTGTGCTCACTGGGATTTATATTAGGCATTTCTAAGAGGTGTAAATGTAAAAGGTTGGTAGTTTTTATAAAGACTTTGTTGAGTCGTACAGTGTAGCCGCTGTAAGTCGTGAGTGTGTTTTGCTTTGATCTCGGCAGAGGCACACGTCAACCAAGCCGGTGTACTCGATGCTTTGCCTAATCTAAGTAGTCTGTACACGACTGCCAAAACACATCAAACCTTTAACTACATATTATTTAATCAACATTTGATTGTCAAACCCATAACCCCCAAAAATGTGCCGCTCTTTTATAAGGAGTAAATGTCACGCCGAACTCCATTAACAAATCTGGCAATTTAATGTCGACGTGCTCATTGGCGACCACGAATACTTGCATGATTACGCGCTGATTATGAAAGCCATAATGAGCTTCTCGTTAAGTCAGCATGCTTTAATACACCGCCGATCTGTTCTGCGACACACTAGTTATTATACCGTACATTACTGCCTGTAAACTATAATAGCTGCTATTAATATTGATGACATAATTATTAAATTACACATTTGGGAATGGAGGTTCTGATTGCTGTGTTCAGATAAGGTCTCTTAAAATACACGTTTGAATGTTGCTCTGTCAGTCATGCTGCACCTTTGCCATTGAGCAAGGTAGCATTAACTGCAATAATATATTTGCTGTGATAATCATAGTGGGTATTGATTGTGTCTCACACTTGACTCAGTGTTTGTCCTGTTATACAGTATTGATTTCCTATGGCATTGTTTAAAATGCAATAAGAAGTTGCTGCAAAATGTTTTATGTTCGTTTTTTGACTAAATCATTGATTACACTACCTGGTTATATAAAGAGTAGACTAAAATAGCACCCAAAATCTGACCATCACAACAACATGAAGGCAGGATTAATTGCAGGGCCTTATTAGACTGCTTTAGCTAGTCGTTCCTAATAAACTGGAGACTGAGTGCAGATGTTGTGTAATTTGCAATGTGGCATTCAACCAATGACTAATGAGACAGGGGAGCTTAGCACAACCCAGAGAGTATGAGCTGAAGGATGAGGGTGTCAGCCTCCTATAGGTTTGGGAAATAGACCCCAGCAGCCTCTATTACGGCTGGGTTTAGCATGTTTGTTGCTGCACTGAGGTTACGGCCCAGGGCACTACTTTTACAGCATGTTTTAGTAACCAGTAAATCAGCTTCGGACTTTATTACTTAATAGCGACCTTACTAGAGCTGCTGGCCCAGAGCTGTGTGGTCAGTTTATTTGTGGCTGCATCATCAGAGCATTCCTTAGTGCATTTCTATTTGACAGAAGGATGCTCTTGTCAAATCACTTAAAACATCGTAGTCAAATATCTTTGTTTCTTTACACGTTGTTATTTATGCATCTCAATGTCTGAAACTTGGTGGGAAAGCAAAGTTGCTGAGCACGAACATATGCAGCACCCTGAATCTGATGATGTAGAGAAAACTAAAAAGGGACTGCAAAATACTCACCTGATGTATAGAGACAGCAAAAGTTTTAGAGTTCAGATTTCACATCGCTGTCTGTTTTGTGTGTTTCAAGCCTCTGCTCATCACTTTAAAGTTATGATATCAGGTATATTTGTCATGTATTATTATATTTCTGGGCATCTGTGTGAGATGTTCAGGACAAGGCGGCAGTTTCCAGACAGCAGTGTAGTTTTTCTAGGTCAGTTGCCTGTGAATGTATCACTGCAGATGCTAGTGTTGATTATAGATTAGTGTTTTAATGGAGGCATTCTTCTCTCTTGTATTTGCTTCCTGCCAAGATATAAACAACAGGAGCGTGTTATTTCAGTGTTTGAAATAGTCGACTAAATAAAAGAGGTTTGTTAAGAGCTGTCTTTACAACCCTGAAATAAAAAGCCTTCATAATAGATTTAATCTTTGTCCATCTACTTAACAAATTAAAAAAGATAATCTTGAGCCAGTTGTATGATTTGAACTTCGCCCTGCAATGGTTAGACCGGACCACAGCATGCATTAATATGGACTGTAAGGGGCATTGTGTATCCCACTGTGGACAAGGATATTGATCATTCTCTCATACAGGCGTGATTACCACGTTGTCTGTGAGTGATTATTTTTTTCCTCTCCCAGTGGTCACGTAGGACTCAACAAATCCCACAATGCAGAATAATGATGAAGTCAGCGTTTCATTATGTGACAAGGTGCCTGTAGATGTGCTGCCCTCATTAAATACTTGGACGTCTGCCCAATGCTCCAATTTTCCGAATTTTTCATACGTGCAGGGGTCATTTTAGTGCTGTGATTTAGTAGTATTTGATTAATGTAGTATATTTTGGCCTGCGACAGATGTTGATAATTGGGGGAAAAAATCCTATTGCGCTGCTAGATAGCATTTGAAAGGCATTTTCTTGCAAATGAAATCTCCAGTTGGGTACTGCTAATGAAATATAAACAAGTGGCACTTTCAAATTGATTTTTTACCACATTATTTGAAAGACCTCTAATTGGTATTTTTACAATAACAATGTGGTAAATGACAATGTGAAAGCAGCTGCTCACAGTCATGAACTTACTGAGCGTGAACACCCAAATCTGCAGCTCCTCTTAACAAAGCTTTAAAATGAGTTTCATGTCATTGTTAAGCCGTCTGGCCTGGACTTCATCGTTCTGATTCACCCCCATGGGCTTGTTTTCGGCCACAGCAGGCAGATGTTTTCAGCAAAAAGCTCTTAAAAACCCCTTGCACACTACCTGTTCAGCACCAGACAGACGGCAGACACCTTTTGCGACTAGCTGGTGAACATAGCAGAGTATTTAGCAGCTATAGAGCCAGATGTTTTCCCTCGGGAGTTAGTAGGGACCAAAAATAGAGCTGCCCTCAAGTGGCCGAAAGATCAGTTAGTGCGGGTTTAATGAAGTCTAGTATGTGTACGAGATGTAGGCCTATAAGGTATCATCTGCCAACATTCCACAAAGGATTTATAGAGGACACTTTGAAAGGTTATAGCAGGAAAAGCATAGGTGTAGCCAATAACATTATTGATGCTCTTTTCTATTGAGTTGTCCCAGTAACCCTTGTCAGTGAAGCACCATGCACAATACCAGTGCTCTGGGACATGTTAACGGTTTATTATGCGAGTAGAACTTGAGCTAAAAGTGACAAAAATTCCTTCCATCTGTCGTCAGAGGTCACTGATAGAAGGTGCCAGTACACCTGGATAATATAGGCTACATCCATACTAATTCATTTTCATTTTAAAACACATAACTATTGCTAAGTGAATGCCATGCGGCAACTTCTGGGGCTAAAAAATGAAGCCAACAAACTGGAGTCACTCCCCATAGATGACCATGTTAAAATGCCCAGCTTAACAGCAGAAATAAACATGTTTATAGCCCGGTAAGAAAAACAGTTGATTTGATTGTTCTTGTGTGCGTACTCCTTTCCCATTGAAATGGTGTCCTCTGGTGATGGATAATGCTCTGAGTACTGCTCAAATATGTCGCCATATTTGCTTTGCAACAAACTCCCAATCATTGTTTTCTGTCAGCGTGACTGCCATATACTCATGTTTCACTTTCAGTAACAGTTCTAACTCGTCGTTGGTCCAAGCAAGGAAATCTCTGGCCTTACCTCCATAGTATTTTCTGTAGCTGAACAACCAACCCCAGAGTAGGCAATCTACTTCCCATTTACACCAGCAAGACGTGCCCAGGGTACATAAATGGTCACGTGATATGCGTTTTCAGGCATGTTAGTATGGACAGGGTTTTTTTCTGAGACAGTGCTTAAACGCTTTATTTTAAAATGCCGTTTTGCAACAAAAGCGTGTTTATGTGGGTGTAGCTATAGTGTTAAATATGATCAGTTGACCCGACTCTCATTGTTGCATTGTGATGTAGAAGAAGTGCCAGTTATGTTTTTGTTGTTTAAGTGCAAAAAGCTGTCTGAAAAACAGCTGTAACACTTGGCTGTTTTTAACATTTACCCTAAAATGTGTACTTTAATAGTGTGATTTGGCAGCCAGGACAAAGACAAACCGGTCAGGGACAGTCAATAGACCTTAGTTCTCCAATCAAAGATTACTACGATAGAATTAAACGCATTTCAAAGGCCTTTATCTTAAATCGTTTGGCTGACGTGTGGTGTTGTAGGAATGTGGTTTGATGTTGCAGCGCACTACTACATTAGTATCAGGGATGGAGTGTACCTCTTTACTACAGCCCTGAATTATGGTTTTAGTCTGATAAAATTTCACCGCCGAGAGTGAGAAAATTTGGCTGTGGTTTTGAGCATTGAGGCTAGGGCATTAAGTGCTATGTCCTTGTAATGAGGGTATGGATGAATCACCAAATGGAGCCGCTGACTCTTGACTTTCATTCTGTCAAACTGTCCTGCTCTCGTCTGAGAAAGCGCAGAGGTTCAACTCCACTTGAATAGCCGAGTGTTCCCGAGCTCTTCTACTCTAATGAACATCTGCTTGAAGAGGCCACATTAACCAAGGACAGCTTGTTCTGTATGTTTATTGAATAACAGCAGGATGTTTTTTTTTCAATATTACTGCACAAGGGGAGAGAGACAGAAATGAATGGCGTGAATAAAAGTTCTGACTGGAACAGATGTGGCAGCTCGTAGCAGCGAGAGCAGAAAAACGCTGGGAAAAGAGCGAGAGATGGCAGGACTAGTTTTTACTTTTGGCACAGTAAGCAAACAGCAGCGCTCTGTGCCATGCCTGCAAGTCGAGCAGTAGGATTTCTCGGCTAATTCATTTCCCCAAGCAGCAATATTTCCTCAAATAGAAGCACCATTAGCTTACCTTCAGTGGACCTCAGTTAGTGTATGTCACTGTCAAACTCAAGGTAAGTGCTTTATGTTAAAAATAAACTTTGCAGCGAGGCGCAAGTGAATATTTGATTGTCAGTGCTTTCTTACAGACAAATCACACAGCAGAACATATCCTGTGAAAAGGGGTGCAATCACTGTCACAATGACGCCATCACATTTTTATCTCCATGATTTACTTTTTATTCCAGACAATGACGAGTTTGATCAGTGCCCCCTACACAATCCTGCCACTTGTTGTTGACATGCCCGGTGCATTTGTTAAGGCCAAATGGACATTAACAACATGACTTAAAGTAGTGTGAATGTCCTCTGCTGACACTCAGGTGCAATCTCTTTTGGGGGGGGGTGCATTGCAATCATTCTCCCATGTCAGGGGCTAATCACCCTGGCTCCCCTCCCACAATCCATCAGTGTCTGGAGGACGAGGCTTGCGGGGTTCTGGCAGCTGTTGTCGGGCTGAGTCAATCTGTTATGGTCGACGCCAGCATGCACAGGAGGGGGAGAGGAAGAGCTCTCAGGAGGACACAGCGAGCGAGGCTGCTGCCACTGCTATGGAAAGATAACAAGAGGATTTATTTGTTAGGAGGGCAGGATTTCAGGGCTTGTGTGTTAATTTTGCTGTGTTACCCGCAAACTGTTTTCCCTGTAAAATCTGTGCAGGGGAAGGCCAGGTTGAAGGATATTACAGACACAATATTATAGCAAGACAATTAGGCGATGGACAGAAAATTAATCGGCAACAATTTTGATTATTGTCAATAATCTTTTGGTCTTAAACAGGTTGAAACGCCAAATATTTTGTGGCTGCAGCCTCCTCAAAGTGAGGATTAGCTGCTTCTCTTTTTTATGTCTTCATAAATTGAATCTTGTTATGTTTTTGAATGTTGGTCAGACAAATAAGACATTTGAAGCCGTCACCTTGCACTCTGATGGACACGTTTTGTATCATTTCATAGACTATTTTGTGGCATTTCATAGACTAAACATTGAAACAATTAATTGGGAAAGTAGTCATTAATAATACAATAAAAATTGCTTGTTGCAGCCATTAATGATACAGTTATGTAGTGCAATAGCTTAAAAACTGGAACCAAAATTGATTTAAGTGCATGAACTTCTCCTGCGCCTAGCTCGTAGAGTCCATGTAAGCTCTTCAGTTGACATTTGTCAGCTGGCAGTTTTATATTGTGCTAATGATTTCAAGTTTTTGACTTGAATCCAGTCTTTTTAAAACAGCTTCATATCTACAAAGGAGGTACCAGTGAATTATAGAATATTTATGCTAACAGCATCAAAGTGATATAAGTTTAAATTGGCCTTATTACTGAATGAGGACAGTTCTCTGTGGATTTAAATTACTTTCTGAGTTGTAGCCAGACGTAGCCTATTTTTCTGTGTGATTATCATGGCTTACAAACTAGTTGTGTTTATGGATTTAGCCAAATTGCTGATATTGCAGGGCTGGCACACAGTGGTTGTTGATGCTGGGAGAGGAAATTGGCAGAGACCTACAGAATTAGATTCAGTCGTCAAGGCAAATATTTGGAGCCATACTTCCATTTGCAGACTGTTGAGAGTTCACGGCTGTTCACAACTTTTTCGAGGGCAGACGGAGGAGAGAGGCACAATAAGTTATTTTTTGACATTTGTAGACATAATACCATACTGACAAAATGTCAGGCTTAAGAATGCTCAGAGTGAGACAGTTGCTGCCTACAAACCAGCAGGTGTACTGGAGTAAACACTGGGGTTTTCTGTTCTAAACAGGCCTTTTTCTCAGGAGACGTTTGGACTAATTATAGCAGGAAACACAGGTGTACATAATAACATTAATGATGGCTCTGTTCCATTTAGGTGTGCGAGTACGCTGTGTCAATGCACAATAGCAGGGCCCTGACACATTGCTATTTTTTACACCTGTGTTTGACAAGTCAGGGAGTCTACCGTGGACAAAGACCTATCAGTGTTTGTCTTATATGGCACTCTTTATTTATGAGAAATTCAAGATAGTGAGTGTAGATAATGTGACAACAGCTGTTAGTCAGTTGACCACCATCACACAGAGATGTCCAAGTTAGTTAGTTATTAAGTTCGTTGTATTTGTCCCCACCAGACACCCAATATGTTCACAGATGGGAGAATTTGAAAACACTTTGTGCACTACTGGTGTGTACATCATTTAAGTATTGTGTTGGTCAAGAGATACATACATATATACTAGGAATGTTCCTGGTGACTAATTTCCCTGTTGGCTAAATGAAATGCCACTTAGCGCCTCAACTGAATGTCATCCAAAGTTTGTATTTGGTCTTTGAAGTATCTTTGCTTTTGATCAGTGTCTGAGCTCCATTGTGACATCACATTTCACCGCTCCATTGAATCTGTGTGTGCACCGCAATGCACATAAAGCCAGCAAAGTGTCATCTAACTAAGCTAAATGAAAGAGCGCCACAGCTAGAAACAAAAACATGATTTGCAGCTCAGCTTGTATTTGTAGCACGTCACATCTGTACGCAGTGGCAAGTGTGATGTGTCTGTTTGTAGCTTCGTTTCACTGACTTCCATTGAAAGTGACTTGTAGCCTGTTGCTGCGTCAGTTGTAGTGTGAACGCAGCATTAGTCATTATGACTTACTTTCATCTATGCAGTAAAAATGTCTAAATAAAAAGCACCCAAGTAATGACTAAAATGCTTTCCTATAAATCTCAAATCAACAAAATTAAATACAGATTTGTACGAGATCTTTCACATAGCGCTAATATTTATTGGGTTGGCCTCAGGAAATAAAGAATCACGACACGAGGAGATTCAGTCGTTACAGCTATGATTTTTTAATCCCCCCATGTACTCCTCTTAACAGGCACCCTACTTAAATATAGACCGACAGGATGTGGTGGGCACTGCCTTTGTTCAACTTTACCTCAGATGCTGCCTCACTGAGAGAAAGAGAGAGGTTTCTTTTGACACACGAGAGCCTCTCTGCTGCAGTGAACTCGACATGTATTCAATCACCGAAGCAGCTCCCACTCTTGAATACAAAAAGACTCTTGGTGTTTTTTCCTGCCCTCATTCTTCTTCCTGTCTTGGACAAACTGTTGAGACACTGAGCTGTGAAAGTTCATGTAGTTGCAACCTGCCAGATTCACTTTGCTCCAGATAAAGTGTGATTGTAACCCAGGTGACTAATTAATGTCGGCCCTGCCCTTCAAAACGGTGACATTTCGGCTTGCCAAATGTCCAAAGAATCTTGATTAATGGAAGGAATTTACTTTAATGTAACTCTGCATGGCTGTAGCAAGACCTATTTGATATGCGCCTGGCTGGAAAACTTCAGACAACCTGTCTTATTTTGTCTGAAACTGGACTATAACTATTAAGCAGTAGAAGCTAGCATGAAATCCACAATGCTTATCCTGCTGAAGGAGGGAACTGTTGATCAATGAGAAGTTGGGATGTGATTGCCTAAATCTTAAACACTGAAACAAAAAAGAAACCTAAGGAGAAAATTTAGAAAAACAAAAAAAAAAAACAACGAAGATTATTTTAGAGTGTGTCTAATGTGATAATATAAGCACTTTATTTAGAGGTCAGGGTTAGGTGAGGTGAGATAAAGCAGTGTGAGTAGACATAGATTGGTATAAATACCAAAATTAATTTAGGTAATGACATACAATTATAGCAACAGAGTAGCCACAACAATGCTGGTAAACACAGCCATATTTATCATGAAAGTGGTTTTACTTTCTGTTTAGGTGACGCTCTAGACAGTGTATGACATGACGGGCCCGTTTGGAGCCTCAGACTCTTACGTCCCTTTTCATCTAAAGTAATTATGTAGACACAAATGGTTAAATGAGTACCATGTGGCAGCCTGTAATTACATTTTTGGTAATGAATGGGTTAAATACCAGTCGCAGGCATTTGAGCACTGAAATTCCCTCTGAAGACGGGGCTTGACAGTGTAGTTGCTGCATTACAGGGGACATAGGCATGCCCTGTTACAGGACATGGAGGAGACACTTGTTAGAACTACATCTCTTGTTAGTATTCCACATTCAGAGACCATATCTATATATATATGAGGTTATTGGTGCTGTTGAGTCAATATTGGAGAGTGGGTGCTGCTCAGAAATTAAGATCTTATTTTACACCACTGTCAGTCTAAAAAAACCTGCAAATTAAGCTTCACTCTGTGGAACAAGATTAGACAAGTCAGACAACAGGACATTTGGTGAACAAACTAAAACATTTAGGAGCAATGTTGCTGGGTACACGTCCTGCGTTCCTGACGCTTTAAAATCTGAAAGGATGCAGTAAACGCACCATCAATGCACCATCAATGCGTCCACTAGATACACACTAATTTTTTTAAAGAATGCCACATCGTGAACATCGTAGAGTATGTCTACTCACAGTAAACTTATTTTGAAAGTGTTTTCTATCACTGAAACCGAGAGTGAAGTTTGTCATTTGGATGTTATTATCATACTGTCAGTGATGTGTTGGTGTTTTTGTTTTGGTGCTCTGCACATATCTGCCATGGCTGTGTATTAGGGGGGTGGTTTTGTGTTATGTGTAGCACAGATAGAAAAGCAAGCTGAAATGCTCTAGGATACTTATAGAATAAAGATATATCAGAATTAGAAAAATATAAAATACTACTAAAGTACTAAATTTAGACACAGCTATACACTATACTATTTACATTATATACACCTTTTACTAATGCATATATGGAAACAAGAACATGTATATATGAGTATGGGTATTGACAGCTGTACAGGATAAATAGATAAATTATTAATATAACAAATACAAATCAGCTTTTGGTAGTCTGCTAGAATAATATGATAATTTCTTTTTCAGTCCAGATACATTTCACTGCTGCAAAACATGCTGAAAGAGAGATTAACAGACTGAGAACTTTATCTTACTAGATAAAACAGATGTTGACAGAGTTTTACTTTGGGGACATAATTTACAGTTGAAAAAAGGTAATAAATTGCAATGTATTTCATCGAAACATATTTGAAATCGCACTAATATTGTATCGTGAATTAAATGTCCTTATGATATCGTATTGTGGATCTCCTGGTGCTTCTCAACCCTACTGTGTATTGGCAAGAGTCTTGCAATATGATATATGTTATGCAACAGGATTTACAATTGAATATATTGCAATCCTGTAAGCAAATCTGACTTTAGGACAGTGGCACGCCCGTAATGACTCTGTCCCTTCATAGGCCTGTGTTCTTTGTGTTTACGCTACTGATATGTTGTTATACTGGAGTGGAAGAGTCAAATGGCTGAAGATGAAAATGAAGATTACAACACTGAGTGATCTCTTTGAGAATCAATACAGTATCGTGATACTTGAAGTGTATGGATATTTTCTGACACCCCTAGACCTGACATCTGCCTGCCCGCCCCCTCACCTGCTGTAATCCCTGGCTCTCTGAAGCTCTGTGCGCCTAAGCATAGTTAGTGGTGACACAGCATGAAGGTCCCTGCAGACCACCATTTGTGACCTTTATTTATAGGTAAATATGTAGGATATTACAGACATTCCTGTTATCTTACGTCACAACATCTGCTGTGACAGCAGATGTTGTGCTCACTCATGTCGATGATTTACCGTCCAGGGGATGCGCCATGGTTAAATATTTTTACCAGCAGCTGCCATTTTCCATATCTCTCTACATATCTCACCAAAGACTACATTCGGTTTTGCTGTAGTCTCAGTAAGTGAAAGGAACACATAAAAACTCTTCTCAGAGAGAAAGAGAATATGCATATTTCTGAAAATGTTTGACTTAGTTAATTTGCACAGTAGCTTATGTATATTTTTTGATTATCATATATCACGATCATATATCTGATTTGATTTGCTTGATAGTGGGTTGATGATGTTGGTGCTTTTTATGCCCAACTCAGGATGTGACATTCGTGTCATGTTTTGCGAATAAATTGTATTTGAAGATACGGTTAGATATGGTTGTAGAAGATAAAGTTATCAGATTTGAGATGTTGCTACATTGAAAGCCCATAAACATCACTGATTTGACCTTGCAAGTTTCAAAAGACAGCCTAATCCCTGCCTACTGAAAATTAAATGCTAATAGTAATAGCAATGCTGTAGTTTCTTCCACTAATGATCAGTCAATATAATCTCCAACATCACTGATTAATTCAAGAATCTCATCAGCCCCAAACTGTGTACGATTAATCAAGAAAGCTGGGTCAGCTGATTTATTTGTTGGATCAGAAAGCTGCACATAAACGTTTGTACTCACAAATATAACAGAGTCTTTCATCTCTGCAGATGTTATTTCCTCCTCTCTCCTCTCTCCTCGCTCATCTCACTGTCACCCTGTCTGACATTTTCTGCACGGCGAGATAAAGTGAAACTGAAGAAACCAAGTCAGCAGTGGCAGCAGCAAGTCAAAGGTGTCCTCAATTAGTCCGAGCTTTAGTGTCACTGCAGTTCTCTTTACAGTGGTGGAAAGCATTGAAGAATATGTAGGAAATATTCTCCACATAGACACTTTAGAAAGACATGTAGCTCTTCAGGCATACAGTTGATAACCTCGTTAGCAGTCCAGCTCATATGCAAATATGATTAACCAGCTAAATGTATGATGAGACCATGCAGGAAGTGGAAAAGCCAGCGGTGTGCTGCTTTTCACACCACATCAGGAACAATTAGTTGTGCATCTTGCCTCGGGTCTGCTCACTGAGCTCATACATCTGTATTTGACAATGCAGATTCAGCCTTCCTCTGTGGACTTGTAGTCGTTGTGGGCTATTTTAAACATTTAAAATAGACCAATTTTGACTGCACTTTGGTTTAAAAAGATTCACATCAATTATATTTGACTTCAAAACATGTTACCAGTCAAACCATAATTAAAGGAAAGAGGGAAAACCAGCTGCGAGTTGCTAACGCTGTCCTTTGTTTTCCGGGAGGAGTAAAGTAACAATGCTAACGAACCATTTTGGGGAAAATGAAGGACACGTAGTTAAATTTTTGCCTGCTGTGTGAGTTTCCCGCAAAGAAAAGGCAAATAAAATTTAAAATGTATCCCTTTTTTAGAAGTCGTAGCTCATTAGAAAAATGTGCGAGCTGTTGTGTGCTGAAAAGCGGGGGAGTCCTGTGTGTCTGTGTGTCTGCCCTGCCTCTAATTGGCTGTCACATTCTCGATTCTCACCAACACAGTCAGAGTCTCTCCTCGCCTCACCCCTGTGGGGGCAGCTCGTGCCACAGCAGTTTTACAGCAGAGGCTTCAGTGACAGATTAGCACTCCCTGCACAGCCAGTGTGATGCATTTTGTTTGTCACTCTCCCAGCTCCTACAAAGACAGAGCCTCATCTCCGAAGATGCTCACAGATTGGTCAGCGGGTGTGGTCAAGTTGCCAGATGAATATTTTTGGATACATTTTAGATTTGTTTTACCTTGGATTGTCTTTTCAAAGTCGAGCGCATGTGCCATCCCGCAAGGACATGGACACCTTTTTTTGAATTGCTCTCCTGTGTAATCTTTGTCATATTGCAGGAGCTTTGGAGGTTGGAAGGCGCCCAGGCCCATCTGTCATTATGAACTCATTCCTTCTCGCCCTCTCTTTCTCTGGTTATCTCTCCTTCTCTGTCTCTTTCTGTTTATCTACATCTCTCTCTGTCTCCGCCGTGCTAAATGGTATCCAGCAAAGTTATAAATAAGCATCACTGGGCAAGTCGTATGATGTTTGTTTCTAAACAACGGGGCAGTGAAGGGTGGGTTTCCTGTCTGCCTCCGTTTGCCTTTGTCTTCTCCCACTGTTTAATGCACACACTGAGAGATAAAGGTCAACACACTCATATATTTTCCACTGAGTAGGAGGTGGTCCTCACGGAGGGTGAACTTAATTGCTCCTGTGCCGGGTCATCACCGCACCAATACTCCTGATGATCATAACGGCCTCGCTGTCGTCTCCTCAGCGTTATTAGGTAATAAGAAGAGCAGCAGAAAGCAGCATGCAGTGTTTTCAATAAAGCACATTAGGCTTGAACTAAATGACAATAAAAAGTGAGAAACTATGTATATTTGTCTACCGTCAAATTTTTCGAACCTGTTGATAGCATGTAGGTTCTTTCATGATCATTCCGGTATAATTTTTAATATCATATGAAAAATTCAGATCGTTATACTCGCAGTATTTCATTTTGTTGACATATTGACGTCATACTGTTACCCACGGCAACAATAAGCATGGCTGAAAGCGAAACTATTACTGACTCTTCATTGGTTCCAAAAAGAGGAGCAGCTTCAGTAGTGTGGAATAAACTGTGGCGTCCTGAATGTTTTATGAACAGCCCCGGACTTCTCAGACTCTTTTAGTGAGTTACTGCTCAGAGGGAACTCATTCAGCGGCTGCTCCGGCAGCAGCACAGCGTCTCTCCCTCTCCTCTCTCACCGTGCGCACTCAGGAGTCAGTGTCTCAAGTGATTTTGTCATAAACCTTTGGTAATGTAAACCTACAGTACATGACGCACGTGGCTCGACAGAAAACTACATATATGTGAATGTGCGATGATTTATATTATTATTTAAGTTATTTTTCCAAATACAGTTTCTCAATTGGATTTCCAAAAGAGTTAGAAATGATATGTATTAATATTCGATATGAACTTGTATGTACTGTGATAGAAGATTTAATTAATGTTGCCCACATCTTAAGCACATCATTAGAATTGGATGAGGGCTGAGAATTATTTTCATCTGTCTAGGATTTATTTTAATAACACTGAGTATGTCAACATGTACACTACTATCCTGGTATTGATCTTATTTGGGATGTAATGTTTACATGGAGTATGTGAAACCTAGTTAATATCTTTGTATGGAAGATTCTGATAGATCTCCACATTATCTGCATCATTTGCAAATATGCCATTGACTCGTCCAAATCCAAGCCTGTCTCTACCATATCTGCACCACCGTAGTACCCTCAGCAGTTTAGGATGAACCTAGTTTGTTTTGGACTTAAAGGGATACTTCAGATCTTTTGAAGTGGGGTTGTATGAGGTACTTATCCACAGTCAGGATGTTACCTTCATTGCATCGCAGTTGGCTGCCACCAGTTTGGAGAAACAGACAGGAGTACTGTCACAGAAGTTAAGCAATGATCTGTAGAACTTCCTTATTTCTACATATTATGGCAACTGTACTGCACACTATATTACGCCATAGATCAAATGTTTTGGTCAGACTTTGAGCTTATGGAAGGTGTGAAGATGGCGGGTCATGGCAGGTTTTATTATATCAACTACAAGAGCATGTAGGAACACTAAAGGACACTGAGGTAGATTAACTTAAAAAAAATAACTTCACATAAATTAACTTAATGAGGGCCAGTCACAAGGACAAGGACAAGGACGAGGACTGAGTGCTTTGGGTCAAGTGTGTGTGTGTTTGAGAGAGAGAAGAGAAGGTGGAAGGTGGACTATTGCAAGCAATCATTCTTTAAGTTATAAATAAATGACTCAGAACACTGCTTTGTCATTTTTTGACCTGTCTGAACCTGTGATATTTTCTAGTAAGCCTACCCAAACCAGCACAACCTGTGGGTCAACCCATGCATTGCCAATGTGCCTGGTGGATCTGCAATCTCAAGTTTATTAGCAGCCATCCTGAGAGTTCAGCCTTGTAATGTAATGAGAGCTCACTGCGCTGCAGCAGTTGTGGTGGCAGCAGAAGACCAAACCACATGACACAAGAACCATGGCAGTTTGTGTCGCAGTTTCGATTGTGGTTTCAGAACCATTAAGCAGCTACTGTGGAGACAATAGGGTACATTTATGAATCAGAGTATACAGACCGGGGGCTTTTTCAGAGGGAAACTGAATGGGCCAAAACAGAGAGAAAGGGCAAACTTATGTGGAAACTGGAGGCCAAGAAAGAGCAAAAGCTATGTGATGGTGCAGATGTGGAAACTGTAAGCCCACGGAGCTACTGCTGCCATGCGAGGGTCTTGGTTATGTGTAGGAATATGAAAGTCCAGAAGTACAGACGTTATGAAAATATCAGTCACAATCTCCCAAAACCCAACTTAAAAAATTAGCTGTTTTGTACAAGTCAATTGATGTTAATTCTATGAAATAAATGAAATAAAAAGGGAGGAAAGAAGCTTATGTCTCGTATTTAATGTAAGTGAATGAATTCCTCAAAGAAGTCAAGGCGTGCTGCTTCATTACGGTACGAGTACAAGTAACAAAGAGCCTATATTATCATGACATATCGACCAAACTCTGATCTTTTTCAGGGTCAAACATTTGCACACAGACGAGTCAATTAAGTATAAGATTCAGTCACACAAGAGATTTCCACAGCCACATTTAGCTCCCTCATTACACCTGTGCTCAATATGTACATATGGATTTGGTTGAAACCGGATACAGCTAATACCAGTAAATGAGTGATGGAAGAAAAAGAACAAATAACATTTGAAATTATTGAAAAAGTTGTCATTAATTTTCACTCTGTTAGTCAACTAATTGTTTTAGTACTAAAACAGTTTTTTCTCTTATTAAATTATTCTTGGATCTCAAAAAGTCCTGAATTTTCTGACTTTTTATTACCTCTTCGAGAACCACTCTGCAGCCCTGCAGCCATTTCTGTAATTTACCAGTGGAAAAAAAAGGTCCTTGAGATGGCTCAGTCAGCCGTCTGCAGATGAGCTGTGATCCATGCCTGCAACAGCTGCTCCCCTCACACAGCCCTGTGACTGTGCTTTCCCCTGCAGCTGCCTCCATCCCCCCCCCCCCCCCCCCCCATCACCTCCACAGGGAGTGCCCTACCCTGATCCTCTCCATGAAATCACAATTAATTATTTGAAGGGTTGTCTGCAAGCACAATGAGCCAGAGCCCCTCAAGGGGAGAATGCATCAGGATAACCTAGAGTCCCAGAAGCTGTGATGAGTTTCTGAAGTGCAGCGGCATCTCCTCCAGAGGCCTGTGCTCACTGCTGCAGTAAGCTAGAATTGTTTATGTTTGGATTTACAACACTCGCATGCTTCAGTTTTTACGAGTATCTCTTTTTTTCTTCAAAGTACAGCTTAGGGCTGCAACTAATGAACGTGTAGAATGTATAAAAATAGTGAAACATGCCTGTCACAATTGCCTGAAGCCCGAGGTGAAATGTACGAATGTCTCGTTTCGTCCAACCATTAGTTGAAGACCCAAAGACAGTCAGTTTGAAATGTTATAAATACAGCAAAGCAGCAAATCCACCCATTAGAGAAGTAGGAGACAGGAAGTGTTTGGCATTTTGCTGGAAGAAAATGAGAACCAATTTTCTGTCAGTCACCTAATCGACAGCTCTAGTGCGGCTCCATGTTAGGAACAGAATGGAGTGATTAAAGAGACAATTTATGAGTGCATGAATGCTGATTCACACTCTCTGACAAGCTACGAAAATCCATTAGAAAAAGTAGGAAAAAAGGAACTATTGATAAACACTCTCAGTGCCCTCAGCACCTATTATAATGTGATACGTGTGCAGAACACTTAATTATGCAGAATGAAAAAAACAGTATGTTTTTTTTTGTTGTTGTTTTTTAATTGATTTCACTGCATTTACCATAAGTGGTCCCAACCGTACGGTACCTTTCTAGTGCTGCCGTGGAGGTGCTAAGTGGCTGACTTGAGGGAAATATTCAGGTATTAATGTCTGTAACATTGTAACACCACAGAAAGAGCCCTTCCTTTGTCCTTGGACTGTTTTTTTTTTTTCAGACCATTGTAGTTTGGATATACTGTAAGCTGTGGCAAATATGGACAAAGCTATTTTGTGTCACAGAAACAAGAATGAAAGGTGAGAATGTTGGCAGCATAGCTCTGGGGATGGCAATGTCGTTACTTTGATCCAGACTGAAATACCTCAAAAACTGTTAAATAAATTGCGATGATTTGTTGAACATACATTCATGGTTACCAGAGGATGAATCTGTATTTGGTGATCCACCGGCTTTTCCTGTAGCATCACCATGAGGTACTTTTTTTCTTTTTTTGAAATATCTCAGCAATCACTGTGCAAAAAATCTTTCTTGGCAAGTTGCTGTCCAATCATATTGTGGGAATTTCTGCTTCCCAAAGACTTTATATCTACTATGTACCCAAGGGTTTATCTCTGCGTCTAAAAAGTGAAGCCAATGTGGAAGTGACTGAAACTAGCATTCTATCTAATGTCCAGCAAGGGGAGACTCCACTGGTTGCTAAAAGATGTCAGATTGTATAAAAGTCTATAGCCCCCTTTGCACTGCCTGTTCAAGGTGGCCGCCTTGCCTTTCTGAATATAAGGTACGATTGTGGAATGGAAGGATATAGTGGTCTTGCCTTTAAGCCATGGAGGTAGTATTAGTGCCGAAACGGTGTCTGTATAAACAGGACAGCCTGCAGGACAGGACCGCGGGCAGGACAGGTATCAACATTTCACCAGCGTGTTATGTGTGTGACCCACTATGGGAGCTTTAAAAAGCAGTAAGTAGCAGTTAGCAGCTAACTCAAAGAAGAAGTACAGTGGCCATAAATGTCTACAAATTTGGAAAACACTGAGGTCTGGGAGGTCCTTACTGTCTGAGCAGAGGACAAGATCAGGTGCCTTATAACAGAGACGGTAAATGATTGTGACTGACATGTTAAGCCATTGTTATTGTTTAGAAATCATTGGCGATGCATATGTTTAATGTCACATGAGAGACAGAAGTTGTTGTGTCAAATGTCACACCCATTACACCTCTTTTGATTCTGTGATGGCAGCATGCAGTCTGTAATCACACACTGGAGTGGAATGACGCCACCATCATTTGCTTGTGTGTAGAAATGCAAAAGAGGCATAAAGAAGGGTCTTCACAGCGGCCCTATATAATGATCTCTGTAAAAAGGGCTTACGAAAAATTGACCCTACTTCTCACTTGATTCATTACCTCAGTAAACTTTTTCCTAATGAGTGTATTGTCTCAATTGCTAATTTGAAGTCTTCTTCAATACATCATGATATTCAGTTTGTAACTTATGATCCCATTTTGAGTAAAATAGCTGATAAAGCAGGGTATGCTTTAGGGTGTGGCTACCTTGTGATTGAGGTGCTACCATGACAGTCCACTTCTGGCCCCTCAGAAGCTCAACCCTTTTTTTCCTAATATGGTCATGTCTGGCTCCAAAAACAGTAGTCCACAAACAAATGGTTGATGTCAAAGTGGCTATATCCACTTCTTTCATACAGTCTTTGCGTGTGCCTTTTCAAGAGCCACTATGGGTGTGAAATATTGTTCTGTTTCTAAATGTAGCAAAGTAAAAACAACATATATAGATGGAGCATTCTTGTGTTTGGGAAGCAGAAATTCTTAAAATATCTCAACAGCTTTTAGATGGATTGCCAGGGAAAATTGTTCTGCACATTCATGCTCCCCTCAGGATGAACTGTAATAACTTTGATCTCCTGGCTTTTCATCTAGTGCCGTCTTCAGGCAAATTTTCAGTTTGGCCAGTACTTTTGTTTATGACAAAACACCTGCAAAACTAATGACATCCTCATCCTCCTTAGCTGGAGTTTGTGTTGAGCACTAATAAGTAAATGTCAACACGCTAACACACTGAAACTAATGAACATAAAGAAACATGTTAGCATTGTCACTGTGAGCATGTTAGCATTCAGCTAACAGCACCATTGTGCTCACAGTCTCTTGGAGCCACAAGCATGGCTGTAGACGCTTGGTCTTGTTTCCATTTAAATAGAATAATGATTCAGTGTTTGCACTTTGGACCAGAAGCACAGCCAGACTAATTGATTATGAAGGAGGCTGTCTGACAAATTCCGAATTGCTTTATGACAGTTTTTCTTGTTTTATTATTTATTTTCAGATTGATTTAGCAGTCACACATAAAGCAGTGGAAGAAGTGCTGTGGAAAATCACTGTCATTCTTATCATTAGAAGTAAGCCATTTCTTCTCAAGACATTAAAAGAAAAATCAAAAATTCATCTCCTTAACATTTCAGTCCTCGCAGTCGCTACCTCTTGGAGCCTTGCTACCAGGGGCCTTATTAAAAATACAAGCTGTGTGATCTTTCTGTCAGCCCTGAAATCCCTCAGTTCATCTTACTATCTGTCAAAAGCTCTGTCAGATGCCTCATAGACAGGCGGAAAAAACAAACACCCTCACTTTATGTGTCACTCCTCAGAAACTTCAGCTTTCACTCATTCACAGACTGCTCCAGCTGCCTCTCCTGTTCCTCCCCACATGAGATGCGACCCTTGAGTTGATTGCAGTCAAGTAAAAACCTGTTATAGTTGGATGTCAGTTCTGTCTGTGCTTCCTGTTTCTTCATAGAGGAATTTCAGGACTGTCTCAGAAAGCCAGTGTGCAGAGAGACTGTTCAAACATTTATACAAGCGCTTGCCCGCAAATGTCTGGGAACTTGGAAGCAGCGTCTCACTTCTTCATTCAGGCTCTGAGCTCAGCACCTGCTGCTGTTATTCTTTTGACTTCAGATGAAGATATTCTTCCAGACCTATTTGGTATTAATCACAACACGATGCATCTCCGAGCGCCGGCAAACATTACATGCTTTCACGCTCCCTGACTCGGCATGAGCCAGCAACTTGATCTTGATTGATATTAAAGCGCATGTTGAATGCATCTCGTTAGTTTGCATACCTCTAAATCAAATTTACAGACTGCTAGACTAATGCGGTCTGCGTTATTCATAGGCCTGACCAGTAATTTGCTGACTAAGTCATTGCTCGCTCGGCGCACCATGTGAAGCAAAAGGTTTTTTTATCTGGGTCATCGGTGAGGCGGCTGTGCTTTAGCTTCTCCTTTCCCCTGAGAAGACTACAGAACACTTGAATTGAACGTGCTGCAGGATTCAGCTCTCTGAAAAGCTGCTGGATTGTATATCATATTTGTATTGATTTGCAGTATGAGTAATGGAGTATTTACACTACAATATACAGAGATTAGTGATCATCTGCGAGATGTAATTCAACACGGTGAAATCTATTGAAAGAATAATATAAACTGTTACTTGGTCCCTGCAGCCGTACAGTGACTAATGCCCAGAGGCTTCAGACTGTGTTGTAGAAGGGCTTTGACACACCAAGCCAATGGACAGTTGTTGGTGAGCATCTGTTGTCCAAGATTTTGAGGTGTGTCCTGCATTGTTGGCACCAGTCAGCCCTCATCACCTGTTTTTGGGCCTATTCAGCATGCTGAATCAGTGTCGGAGCAAAGGCTGTGCCCAATTAGTCGACTAGAGTAGTGGTTCCCAACTGGTGGGTCTTGGTCCAGAAGTGAATGGACCGCAAGTGACTCGAGAACGTGTCGAGTTTGTAAAAAACACACTTTATTTTGAAGTACAATGAATTTCCGGCACAGAGCTTTTACTTTGAAATGCCATTCCCTGCTGTAGAGTGAGTGACAAACAGAAAGGTACATAACATAGACAGCAAACTAGCTGAACAACACAGCCAAACGCAAGTATGACGCTGAATATATTAAACTGTGTGCACCTTGAACTAATGACTAAGGAGAAATGTGGACCCTCTCACTGGACCAGTTGGGAATCACTGGACTAGGGGAAGAAACATTACTACCTTTGGTAACCACCACAAGAAACTCTAGTCGGTTGACCTTAGATACCCAGAGGGAAATGAGATGAGTTTGGATCAGCAAGAGAAACTAGAGAAACTCTCTCTGTTTCATATATATACAAACACACATGTGCTCCCAATGGTTGGAACCGCATGTGCACGACTGGTACAAGTCCACAGCTGTCTTTGGATGTTTAACATGGAAAGTACAGTCAGGTCCATAATTATTTGGACAATGATACAGTTGTTGTCATTTTGGCTCTGTACACCACCACAATGGGTTTTTAATGAAACAATGAATACCTGCTTAAAGTGCAGACTCTCAGCTTTCATTTAAGACTTTTTTCAAAAATGTAGTATGAACCGTGTAGGAATTACAACCATTTCTACAGAGGGTTTATCATAAGATGTAAACCATTGGTTAGCCTTAAAAATGGAAGGCCAGATTAGAGTTTGTCAAAAACCATCTAAAAAGCCTGTACAGTTGTGGAACAGCATACTATGGACAGATAAAACAAAGATCAACTACCAGAATGATGGGAAGATAAGAGAAGGGAGAAGGGAAGGAACTGCTCATGATCCAAAGCACACCACCTCATCAGTGAAGCATGGTGGAGGTACTGTTATGTCATGGCCATGTATGGCTGCCAGTGGAACTGGTTCTCTTGTATTTATTGATGATGTGACTGCTGACAAGAGCATCAGGATGAATTCTGAAGTGTTTGGGGCACCATTATCTGCTCAGATTCAATTAAATGCTTCAAAACTCATTGGACGATGCTTCACAGTGCAGTTGGACATTGACCTGAAGCATACTGCAAAAGCGACCAAAGACATTTTTAAGACAAAGAAAAGGAATGTTCTGTGATGGTCAAGTCATATCATCTGACCTGAATCCAATTGAGCATGCGTTTCTCTTGCTGAAGCCAAAACTGAGGGCAAAACACCCAAAACACAAGCAGGAAGTGCAGACGGCTGCAGTAAAGGGCTGGCAGAGCATCACCAGGGAAGAAACCCAGCATCTGATGATGCCTATGTGTCCAACACTTCAGGCAGTCATTGACTGTAAAGGATTTACAACCAAGTATTAAAACTG
Organism: Epinephelus lanceolatus; assembly: GCF_041903045.1. Classification (NCBI taxonomy): domain Eukaryota; kingdom Metazoa; phylum Chordata; class Actinopteri; order Perciformes; family Serranidae; genus Epinephelus; species Epinephelus lanceolatus. The sequence continues at coordinate 23,431,919 of NC_135746.1, forward strand.
ACTGTTTAATTGATGATTATGTTAGTTTGTCCAAATACTTAAGAGCCCTTAAAGTCGGGGGACTGTGTGAAGAAATGGTTGTCATTCCTACACGGTTCATACTACATTTTTGAAAAAAGCCTTAAATGAAAGCTGAGAGTCTGCACTTTATGCAGGTATTCATTGTTTCATTTAAAACCCATTGTGGTGGTGTACAGAGCCAAAATGATGACAACTGTATCATTGTCCAAATAATTATGGACCTGACTGTATGTCCGAGTCTAATACACACAGACTTGTGCAAGCTGGATGTCTTCTTGCTTTGCTGAATGAGAGAGGCTGAATTTGGTCCCAGCAACCCTGGGTGTATGTATGTGTGTGTATGTACAAGAGAGCTAATGCGAGTGTGTGTTTTTGAGTGGAGATGAGGCTGGGCTTTAAATACACAGTAAATAAATGTTATTTAACTTTTACTTAGTGAGCTGTTGTCATGTTTTGTAGGATAACGTGTCATGTTCATATTGCACAGTGCAAAGTACTGCTCATTTCACTGGCATTTAAAATATAAATATTTAAAGCGATAGCCTACCTCTGCACCCTTCTGTGTGTCAGCTCTGGTAGTTACCAGCTACACTCCTCCAAGTGGTTGTTTTTTAAAGTACCCTGTGTTTTAACAGATCTGAAGTTCTAAAATTAGAAACACTTATATCCATCAATGGATTTAAGGGCATCATAAAGAATGTGGCGACAGACACATGTGCTTGTTGTTCTTGAGAGGCCGCTATGTTTGAATAGTTGTTGTTTTGTTGTGGATTTTTGTATTATTTGTTGCATTTTAAATGTGTTTGATTGGCTGCTACCTCGCCCAGGTCTCTCTTATAAGAGAGATAGTCAATCTCAGTGGGACTCCCTGGTTAAATAAAGGTTACATAAATAAAAAATACATATGATTTGGTTGATGAAAAATGTGATTAATGATTTCATCAGAGTCAGCCTTTGTTGCCACGAGTTCTTTGATGTCGGCGTGTCTTGGCTTTAAGGTGAAGGCGAGGACGGGCGTGTCAGTACCTCTCTCTGACTGCAAATGTATTTTATAGCTCACTCTCACTCTTGTGCCGCCCTGTATGCCTAAAGCCTATAAGTGAAAATGGCTACAACGGCAGTCCTTTAGGTGCTTAACACCAAACCGCCTCGCAGCTCAGCGGTAGGTAATGATGGCATTATCATTGATCCCCGCAAAGTAAATCCAGAGCGATCAATGCTTCCCTATGTGTTTTCCCATGCAGACAGCAGTCAGATTAAGCCAACTGCAGCAGAGAGAAGACATTCTGCAGATTAGAAAGCTACATCTGAAGAGATTGAGATTTAGTTTCTATCTGTGTGTGTGTGTGTGTGTGTGTGTGTGTGTGTGTGTGTGTGTTGCTCTGTTTCCCAGAGGCAGCCACGGGCAGAGCTTTAAACCAGCATGCTTTTTGGCTCCAGATTAGGCCTAGCAACAGCGTTTGCCAACATCTGTCTGCCATTACCCCTGTGACACTGGCAGTCATGCAGCAATTAATCAGACTGTTGTGATAGTCACCACTCGGTCACTCTGCACCTCGGGCACATCACCGAGCAGCAGGATGAGGGGCAGTGTTCAAAGGGTCGTCTGCCCTGGGAGTTTTTACTGTACATGTCCCCTCCTAACTACAAAAACCACTGGCCTGTAGTTACTTTGGAGGACCAGAGCATCTTATCTAACGTTAACCTCGATTGTTCTGTTTCCCTATTTGACTGTGGCTGTACCTTTTGTAGCCGAAGATACACTGTGTAGTCACTTCTGTGTCTAATGCGTACTGATGCTCTGTTGTTTCTGCTTAAGATGGCATTAGGAAAAGTCAAGTCAGTCTCTCGTCACTAACTTGGTAATGCTGTGGCAGTAAATGCAGAAGTATCCAGGTGGCTGCCAGAGAATGCAACTGTATTTGACAAGGTGTATTATGATTGAAGATGGGAATCACAAGGGAGCATGTTTAAATTGTTTTAGAGGGTGTATTTGTGTGGCACTGAATTTGCAGCCTTTAAATCAAACTTAGACACTAGGACTGAAACAGTAAGTCAGTAGCAAGGAAATTAATCATCAGTAATTTTGTAATTTTGATTAAATTTTAAAGTCATTGATCAAAAGAAAAAACTAAATGTGCAATTTCAAGCTTCTCAAATATGAGGATTTGCTGCTTTTGCTGTTTTCTATCATGGTAAAATGATTATCTTTGAGTTTTGGACATTTTAACATGTCAAATTGGGCTCTTGGAAATTATGAAGAGCATCTCTTTGTGTTTGGTGACATTTTTAAGACTACATTATCAATGAAGTAAACATAAATATAATTGACACACTATTCAGTCATAGAAATTGTCAGTTACAGAGCACGTTTTGAAGCTTGATGCATCTTTTTTCTTTCTTTTGCTTGATAACGACTGAATTATCTGACCTTAGTTTTACCACTGTTAAGCAGGGAAGAAAACTCACAGATCTGTACCTTAAAATCTGCATTAAAAAACTGAGGAAAACTGGGGAGCACCACCAGCTGGTCCAGGAGCTTCACCTAAACGATGGTCAGTTTCAGGCTTGTTTTAGGATCAGTTGGGGAAAGTCTGATAATCTGCTGTCAATCCTCAGGCCTAATTATGGTTGCTAAACTTTAGAGGTAGTTGAGGCAACAATTTGCTCAGATATGTCTTTCAGCTTGTAGGGTGATGATGAAAGCAAGCTAACGTCAGCTTAACACTGTATGCTACCACTTGTTTCCAGCAGCAACACAGAAGGGCTCTCAATTTATGTGATGGGACGATGGAAAAAAAGCAGTGACGTCAAGTGTTTTTTCCGCTCTGAGTTGAAGTTTGAAAAAAGAATCTTCAGCTTTGAGTTATATTCTTTTTTTATTTTTTTTTTTAACAATGCTTCACTCATGCTTGAGAAGCTGATCGTGGCCTAAGTAGGCAGAAGCTTACTTAAGTTTAATCTAATTACTTTACTTTAATCACTTTACTGCAATGCAGCCTTTAAAACCAGGAAAAGACAATACTTACTGTGACACCCAAAATTTAAGACGATATCTTATATAATGCCCAGCACTAAAATATACTGTACTGGTCCTTTGAGTCATTTCAGTTTCTCAGATGTGATGATTTTTTTCTGTGTTACATCACTGTGAGATGATAATGTTCGCATTTTTGTTTTTTGTCAGACAAAACAAGGAATGTTAAGAAGTTTGGGGTCTGGTGAATCATAATGAGTCTTCATTATTTTCTGACCATTCTAAATCCATTAATCCAGAAAATAATTAGGGAAATTCATTGCTAATGAGAATCATTAGTTGCAGTCCTGTTGATGAAATGAAAAATACGTGGGCAGAGGTGTGTTCCAAGTATGTTACAACTCATAAAGGCATTTATTAGCAGGAAAATGTTTTTCATGCAGCCTGATAGTATGTAAGGTTTAAGGTGCAGCTACAAGGAGACAAGTAGCAGCAGGATGTCGGTCATTTTAGGCAAGATGATGTCACGTGCCTGTCATGTGATTGGCCAGTACCTTTCCTCATTCCTCTCCTTGACAGGCGCACACACAGACACACACATACACACACACCAGCTGTGTTGCAAGATGCTATTTTTTAGGAGACGGGGGGAGAAGTAATCTCTAAACATCAGAAATGCCCGTCACATGAAGGCAGCATGGAGAAATGATTACTTGACTCAGACAGAATGAAAAATGACTTTTTTCCCCCGTGTTTGTTTTTTAAGATGATATCTGTCTACGTTGTGATCTAACCAGCCAGTAATGAAAGCGTTAGAAGCACAGAGGTTTGAATTCACCGGTACTGGGAATAATATCCTTATCGAGAGGAGCTGTTAAGTTGGCAAAAGGTAAACAGCACCTGCATTCTTTTTTGGCTTCTGGTCCCTGTGACTGTGTCACTCTGAACCGCACTGCTTTATCAAGGCTTGCGCTCAGTGTTGTGGGCTTAGTACTGTATGTGATAAGGACTGTTTGGCACTTGGCCTATCGTCCGACGTCCTCGGGGCTTGGGCTGTGTTGTGATATAGCTGTAGAGCTCAGAAAGCAGATTGCCTGCTGCTTGTGGAGAGAAACAATCTGTGCTGAAATTTAGATTATGCACTTGATGTAAGGATCTCTCAGAGACATTCACGCCCGTTCAAAGGGACCTAATATAACTTCTAGTTTTCTGTGGATTGTAGCCCAGAGCTATATTTTCAAAAACATCTGCACGCTGCAGCTCCTGAGGTCTTGATTTATTTTGTGTATTCTTTGTGTTTTCTAATGAGATGAAAATGAGCCGAAGAGGGAGATGTATTTGAGTTTATTGTTGCATTGATCTTTAAGATAAAACACTAGCCTTTATATCCTGAAAGCTCACCACCAGCGGTCTCCAGAACATCTTGGAGACTTTGAAATAAAACTGGCAGGAGCACAGTAGTCTGCATCAGAAGGTGCAGCTGGTTGTGAAAGAGTCTTTTTCTCTTCCGAGCCACGCAAGATAATTCAACATCACTCTCAAAGATGGACCGTTATCAGGGATGCTCAGTAATTTGAGTCCGTGATGAGGTCGGGATGCAGGAGGAGGCCTTAAATGAGATTTGCCGGAGGTGCTGGTGGTGTTGGCACGCCCACTGTGTGTAGTTTACTCGTGATGGCTTTCCCCTGTTTTGTGCTCTTTTCTGTGTGACTTGGAAAGAAAGCAATTGAAAGAAAAAGATACCCCCTGGTACTCTGCAGTGCACTGATGATTTTTTTTCTCCCTGGACTGGGCAATCATGCACATAATGCAGCGAGAAAAAGGATGAGCTGCAGAGTCTTGCTTCATAAAGAAACATTTTACAGTGGCTGAGGATGGAAAGCCTGGCTATAAATAAATGTTAGTGTGGACCTTTCCTTAGGGGCCTGCAGCCTTTCACCCCTCGTGTCTTTGTAATGTCAAACAAGATGGAACCGACTGATATAAAAGAACAAAGTGACCAGCATCTCGGCTGTATCTGATGAGTTTGCTTTGCCAAATGTAGCTTGCAGTTCTCAGTCATAAGTTTTACAGGGGGCATTTTGCACACAGGTATTTCTATAAATGTCTTTTTTAGTGCATTTTTGGCCTTGTGTTCACACTAGGGATGTGTGCAATTAGTCAACTAGTTGATTTAAACATTGCTACCCTTGCTTGCCGGCACTAGAGATACTAGTCTGTTAAACTGTTATTATTATCATTATGTGATTGCAGTCACCCAATAAAATGCAGTTGTAAAAATCAGGCATATTTCCTAAAGCTTTATCCCCTAAAGAATATTGCTTTCAATAAAGTTGTTGACTTTTATTCAGTGAGTGGTTGTCATGTTTTGTAGGATAATGTAGTAAAGATCAGGACATTGCCAGAATACATGATGAAGAAGGGCGTCTTGCCCAAAATCTTCGTGTGGCAGAATCTGTACTCTCTTTAATGTCTTTACTTTATTATAAATTACATTAAGGATCCAGCACCCAGTCTGAAAGTTTAAATCGTGAGTGAGCGCATTGTTTCTTATCTTTGTAGGATAATGTGCAACGTTCATAACGCATGGTGCAAAGTGCTACACATTTCAGTGGCATTTAAAATCTGATTTGGTCATTTAAAAATGTGATTAACAATCTTTAATGGCTCTTATAATATACACAGTATTTTTTTCTGACAAGTTTTACCTTTATAGATTAAATTGTGCTCAATTTTAACTGTTTTCTGAGTGTTTTCTTACTTTTTGTCAACTAGTATGAGTTTAAACCTTATTTAAATGTCAGGGAAATAAGACATTAAGAACATCTCTACTGGAGAAGAACCTTTTGTGAAACTCTGTCCAGGGCAAAAGTTTATAGAAACTCCATCTTTGTGAGGCGTCACAAATGAGCTACATTTAGTGCAACGGCAGACATGTTGAAAACTCGTGCTGACTCTAACCTCACTAAGATAACTTTTTACATGTTTACACATAAATGTACAGTTAATCTTACAATAAATCGAGGAACAGAGGTGTCAGAATATGAGATGGAGGTCGCTGCCCGTTAATAGCTTTTTTTCACGCTGCTGATCGGCCAACATAAGGGTTGGAAATGAACTTTTTTTGTCCACTTGCCACTTTGGCTGGCGGCTCCCAAAATCTACCAGCCACACAGTAGATTACCAGTGTTTTTTTGCCAAGTGAGTGAAGCAAATCTAGCAACCACGTGCATATTTTACCAAATTGGGCTAGTGGCTGGTGCTAATTTCCAACCCTGGCCACTATCTTCTTCTTTGCGTGGCTTTATGGTTACAGTTATATCACCGCCTGCAGGTTTGGCATGATCATGACAGCACCTCATTTTTGTTTTTGCTTTTATTTGGACGAAAATTTTCTTTGAGAATGGCAGGACAGTAAAACCCTGTTTACAAAAATACCTGTGTCTATGTGGACTGGGCCTAACGTTGCATTCACATGAAATCAGAAAGACAGTGGATGGCGAATTGGATATCATTATAGTGGATGAGAGCAGGCAGTAAAATTAGGTGAGGCTGGCAGATAATACCAGGAACAGTAACAGTAGATTACAATGCAGTTCAAAGTTGAAATACTTTAACTTTTTGCTGTCCTCCGCAGTGGAATTTACAACCAGATGTTAACGTAGCTCCTTCACACAGGGCACAAACACGGGTGTTCTGGACAATTGAATATCACTAGAAGAGTTACATGAAATAATAAACATAATATAATTCTATTTTATATATTTTATTCTATTCTTTATAAAGGATACGGCATCTCCATCGCAACTTATCGTCCTCAGTATTTTGTTTTACAGTCCTGCCGTTCCATTAGACTGTTTGTTTTTCCTGTGCTGTTTAGAAAGTGTTTCTGTCTCCCTTCTCTTATCTGCCTGATTCCATGTAAACGCAGCATGAGACTGTTTGTTGGCACCATCTGAAATACAAGCTAAATCTGTCTTTTAGTTAAACTGAAGTCACACTGATCTTGCCACAGATATTATTTAATCGTTGTCACTCATTGTGTTTTTCTGTCATTCTCTCCCCAGGCTGTTTTGACAAGGACGAGAAGATTTCATAAGTCCCATCTCCAGAGGAATTCCTGACAAGGGGCCAGAAAATGAGCACAACACAGACAAAAGCAACGGGTCAACCCAGCTATCTGGCTGACCTGTGAGCAGCCATGCTCTCCCTGCAGCACACATCGAGGGGAACCCCTCTCCACACGCGGGACTGTTTTCTGACATAGATTTAGAAGAATAGCTGAACCTCACAATAGAAATGGCATTAGTTTGTGTGCGCTATAACACATCAGAGTACATATTAGAATACAGGTGAGGCTGAACCTCTAGCCAATATCCACAGGACGCTTAAGAGGAGGGAGACAGCCTCAGATGACCTTTACACAAGGACGGAGCCACAGCCCAGCTTTCATGATTTAGTATCCATCCCGCTGCCTTGCTGACAAGGTCGTATCATGGCTGCTGCTGATCCCCATAGCAACAGTTCCTTGGTGGGGCGGGGAGCAGACTGAGAGAGTCAACAATGCAGCGTAACGGTGGTGGGGTGGGTGCCGGTGGCCAGCCATGGGTGTTGCGGCGTGTGCGTCTCACCTGGCTCAGTTTTATGCTCTTCTTCATCCTGGTCTTCTTCCCACTCATTGCCCACTACTACCTCACTACCATCGATGAAGCTGGGGGTCCTGATAAGCGCATCTTTGGGCCGCGGCCCGGCGGCGAACTATGTGAGGCCAAGCATGTGCAGGATCTGTGTCGTATCCGTGAGTCGGTCAGCGAGGAGCTGCTGCAGCTGGAGGCCAAGAGGCAGGAGCTCAACGGGGAGATTGCCCGACTCAACCTGCGCATCGAGGCCTGCAAGCGCAGCATTGACAGCGCCAAGCAGGATCTGCTGCAGCTCAAGAATGTTATCAGCCAGACAGAGCATTCCTATAAAGAACTAATGGCTCAGAATCAGCCCAAACTATCACTGCCGGTCAGGCTGCTGCCAGACAAGGAGGACCCAGGACTGCCACCACCCAAGTCTGCACGCTCCTGCCGCCTACGCTCCTGCTTCGACTATGCGCGTTGCCCTCTTACGTCTGGGTTTCCTGTTTATGTGTACGACACAAGCTCCTATTCATGGGCGGACTATATTGACCCACTGGTGAAGCAGGCTTTTGCAGCGTCAGTTAAGAGCAACATTTATATAACTGATAACCCCAGCATTGCCTGTCTGTATTTGGTGCTGGTAGGGGAGCTACAGGAGTCATCCTCCCTTCCTCCATCCCCTGCAGAGCTGGAGAAGCAACTAAAAGCTCTCCCATACTGGAGATCTGATGGACATAATCATGTACTGGTGCATCTTTCTAGAAAATCCATGACACAGAACTTCCTGTATAATGTGAGCACAGGACGGGCAGCAGTCGCTCAGTCCACCTTCCTGGAGCAGCAGTACCGTGAGGGCTTTGACTTGGTCGTGTCCCCACTGGTTCATGCCCTCTCAGAACCAAACTTTTTGGAGGTGCCCCCTCAAGTTCCTGTAAAGAGGAAATACCTCTTCACCTTCCAGGGGGAGAGGGTGGAGTCACTGAGGAGCAGCTTACAGGAGGCACCTCCTCAGTCTTTTGAGGAGGAAATGGAAGGAGACCCACCAGCAGACTACGATGATCGCATCATCGGTACCTTAAAGGCGGTGCAGGACAGCCACTTGGATCAGGTGCTGGTGGAGTTCACCTGCAAGAATCCACGGCCAAGTCTGCCGACTGAGTGGGCTCTTTGTGGAGAAAGGGAGGACAGGCTGGAGGTGCTCAAGGCTTCAACTTTTGGCTTGGTGATTGCTCCAGGGGATGGACAGCTGGTGGCCTCGGCAGGCTGTGGGATGAGGCTCTTTGAGGCCCTAGAGGTAGGGACCATCCCAGTCGTGCTGGGGGACCACTCCAGACTACCATATCACCAGTTTATTCGTTGGAGTGAAGCTGCCATTATAGTCCCTAAGCCTCGTGTCACAGAACTACACTTCCTGCTACGCAGCCTATCAGACAATGATATGCTAGCAATGAGGCGGCAGGGCCGCTTCCTGTGGGAGACCTACTTTTCCACCTCGGAGAATGTTCTTAACACCCTTCTGGCCAGCATCAGAACCAGCATCCAGGTCCCTGCTGCACCTATCAAAGAAGAGCCCGCCCACGAGATTCCCCACAAAGCAGGGAAACTGGCAGGAACTGATGCCAACCTGGCTGACAATGGCGATCTTGATTTAGGTCCTGTCGAGACAGAGCCCCCCTACGCCTCTCCGCGCTTTCTGCGCAACTTCACTTACACAGCTGCAGACACCTACAGAGCATGGAACCGGGCCCCGGGGCCTTTCCATCTCTTCCCTCACACTCCTCTGGACCCTGTGCTGCCCTCTGAAGCTAAATTCCTTGGCTCAGGTACTGGTTTCAGGCCTATCGGTGGAGGTACGGGAGGCTCGGGGAAGGAGTTTCAGGCAGCTCTAGGAGGGAACGTGCCCCGAGAACAGTTCACCGTGGTCATGCTGACTTATGAGAGGGAGGAGGTGCTGATGAACTCTCTGGAGAGGCTAAATGGACTGCCATACCTCAACAAAGTAGTGGTGGTGTGGAACTCACCCAAGCCTCCTTCGGATGACCTGCTGTGGCCAGACATTGGCCTGCCGATTGTGGTGAGTATTCCTTTAGAAATTCAGCAAATGTTCACATATTCATCTAAATGGTGTGGGTTTCTTTTATAAGGAATACATCTCTGTCTCTTTCCATCTCTCTGAAGTGCAAAACAGTAACCTGTTATATTTCCGATGTGTTAGAGGTGGTGCAAAGTTTGCTGAAGTACATTACACTGCGCTGTTTGGATCAGTGCTTCTTTGGAACTCTGCAGGAGTCCATACAAATTACCAGAAGCTTTAGATGTGAAGAAGTGTGACATCCATGAATAATAAAATTTGTGCTTTTGAATTAAGCCTGGAAAATAAAATATTCATGTGTTTCATATTCACACCATTAGTTTGTGTCAGGAACAAGTGGTAAGCTGTGAAAGAGGAACTAAAGAATTAGACTCTGTATTCCTCAGTGCTAGAAGAGTCTTGGTGCTGCCAAAGATTAAATAAGCTTCTATATTTACTTTTTCTATATGGCACATGTAGATTGTATGACAACGTAAAAAGCACAGCAAACCCACGCATGGAATAATTCTGTGATCAGATGAATCTTGAAGACTGAGTTTAATCATGAGTCATACGCAGTCACACTCAATTTTAGAAGATGTATCACCACGTAGCCAGAAAGTCAGTTATTGCTGGTTTATATAGGTCAGGTAGAAGTACGAAATGTTCTGTGTGTCGGTGCTCAAAATGTTCTCAACTATAAGTTTAAGTCCTGAATAGTTACATTTCTTAGGTGAGTATCACTACTCACAAAAATGGCAGCTAAGCAGAATCTTGTCTTGTGCCTGCAGGTTGTCCGCACAGAAAAGAACAGCCTCAACAACCGCTTCCTTCCCTGGGATGCCGTGGAAACCGAGGCCATACTGTCAATTGATGATGACGCTCATCTCCGGCACGATGAGATCATGTTCGGGTTCAGGTCAGTGATGGCGACAGAATGCGTGACGCTCTAGGGATTCATATATCGACACTGTCATTTTTTCACTTTGCATTGATAATATTGAATTGTTGATCATTAAATCAATATATTGTAGAGGCAAAAATCGGAGCCTGGAAGTGGGCCTGTAGGCTCCCGACCTTGTCCTCCACTTGACTTTTCTGTTTCCCTTTGATGTAGATCTGATACCTTGGAGTCAGCTAAGTAATACTCAAAGAAACACTGGAGACAGGCAGAGTCCGATGCAATCGAGTTTAATGTGTTCACAAGCTTTAACACATACAACTCAGCAAGTCAAGCTCCGGAGCAGGACTAAAGTTTCACTTTCTGAGGTGCTCCTTTTATGCTGGTGGAGATTCAGGAGAATCTCCACCTTCTTTCTTTAGCCCTTCCTACCTGAGTCCAAACCTATTGGTGGTCGGCCTTTTTGCCTTTGTCCAGACTTGCCCGAACATGCCCAGGCATGTTTTAATGGTGTATCATTTTCCATAGGCCTATGAATCCCCAGATTCTCCCACCATTAGGTTAGAACTCAGGGTTACACTATTTTTAAAAAACATATAGAACTCAGGGACTATTTCTATAAGTCCCTTGTGCCTTCATGCAATATAATCTTTTAATGTGTATCAGGTAATACAAACACTTGGGTGTATGTGTGACAGGTTATGTGTGTTCTTTTTAGCATGGATACAATGTGAACTTATATTATGAATACTTTGTTATGTATGACAATGTTTTAATACATATAGATGCATTTCACTCAGTGTTATAAGAACTTATGCATAAAACATGGTTATATCATGGTTATATGACTTTTTCTTAATCAATTTATGCAGTATATCACTTTTACTGGATTAGGGATTAATTCTTACACTACAATATACATCCAGATCGATGTATAGTTACACCCCGAGGAGCCACTGTCCCTGGGTGCTCTATAAAGAGTGCTGTATTAGGTTGGAGTGACAACATGTGTTGACTACTCCAGAGGATCACTGGTACCCATGAAAGTGAAATGTGATATGGAGTTGCATATTAGCTATGTTTTGTCACGACTAAAATTTACTGCCAACCCTACTGATATTTTAAAGGTTTCCTATGCGTCAGTATCCTCCTGAGACCCTATGTCCTCATATGAGGATGTCATATTTCGGGTTTACTTGACCTTATACTTCATTCTACTTAACTTAGACCCATGGTCCTCTTTTGTGGACACTTTTTGTATCAACTAGTGCTAGTAAGAGCACAATACACTCATCCATGTAAAAACAAGATGGCAGCCATCTCTGCCAAGTCAGTCTGCAGCCGATCCCAACACAAAAGTGGACAAGGTACAAAACCTGATCAGATTTTATGGTTGAAACTTGTTTAATTCTGATTAATAAAGTTTATAGTTTGATATGGCAACAAATTTGACCAATTTTAGCAACAGTAACAAGCTAAGACGCTGCTAATTAGGAAGTACTCGTTTGACGACATCGTGACTTGATTATTTTTGACCCACTGGCCAGGTCATTGCTGTCATTCTGCACTGTGCTCATACATGATGGTGTCGTGGAAGCATAGTGCCCACCCTCCAGTTCCCTCATGGTTAACACTATTAGCTCTATTAGCACTGTTGCTGTTATAACACTGTTTGTGGAGTCACCATTAGCTGCAAGCCACCGGCTCAGCCACCCTCCATGTAGAGAACTGTGTTCAGACAACTCGTAAGCTTTCAATTTTGTATTGAGCTCATGCATGGCACTTAATCTGCCAAGGCCAAATGCCCTATCTCATGAAAGTAAAAAACAATTTGTGTATCCATCTGCCCTGTCATTCACATCCTCTCCAAATTTTAATGGGTTCTTCCTTTGCTCATGCAACACCCTTCCACCAATCAAATAAAAATCGGACGAGTGGTTTTTCCGTAATCCTGCTGACAGACAGACAAACCAAACCGAACACAAAACCTCCTCAGTGGAGCCAATAACACACAAGATAGTTGTTTACATAAGTAGTAAAGCAAAGGCACTGCATTGGCTAAGAAATCCATTTAAAAGTTTTGTAGTGTCTTTTCCAAGGAGAAGTGCTTTAAAGAAAGCTGAAAAAATGCAGTAAAGAGGAAGACAAAGCGTTGTCTTGAGTGAGAGGTGAAAAAATAGCAGAAGCGACGTGTTCCTGAAAATACGGAATTGGAGAGACTGAACGAACCACTTGTAACTGAACCAGAGAAAAATAAAAGGGAAACATGCTGCCAGTGCCTTGTGTTTATGATTCATTTGCTAATACTGTACTTAGATAAGCTGAATGTGAAGGCCATGTTTAAACCCATTAAAGGAGCAGGTTCAGTTATATCTGTGCACCACCCCTCTCTCTTCCAGACTCGTCTACAACTCGGGGCTGTTGCAGCTTGTCCAGGCAGGCAGGAAGTGTGTGTGTGTGTGTGTGTGTGTGTGTGTGTGTGTGTGTATAAGGGGGTCGTTTGTCATAAATTATCTCAAACCCCCCCCAGGAATGTTTGCCCACTTTCATTCTCACCAAAGAGGAAACATTATGCAGCAGCTGACTGTGTTTGATGTCTAAGTGGTCTCACATGAGCCTATCTGAAACATTAAATTTGCTTTTTGAGATTTCTTGTGTCTTCTGTGTCTGCAGAAAGAATTCCAAGTATCTAATCTGATAAACGGAAACACATTTTTATTGGGTCCAAGACTTTCTCACAGTTACTGAGCTGCAGCATGTGTAAAAATGAGCCAAGAGTGACACTTTGGTTTTAAATATCTGAACTGTCTCAACTGTCTAATACTAATAGAAGACAACAGAACGGTTACTTAATTGCTCCCAAGAGGCGAATAGCTGTCACATTGCTTATAAAGACGACACTTTGAAACAGATGGATTTAAAAGGGTGGCATATGCACAGACACTTGGAGACTAATGACCATATAAAAGTGACAAATAACAACAGTAGGAAGTCATCCATAAATCATTTATTAATCCTGCCCAGTGAAGTCGTAATTGATGGATTGAAAATGAGGAATTCTGCTGACTTTGTGTCCGGTGGTGTCTCTCAGAGTGTGGCGCGAGGCCAGAGATCGCATTGTGGGTTTCCCCGGGAGGTATCACGCGTGGGACGTCAACCATCAGTCCTGGCTCTACAACTCCAACTACTCCTGTGAGCTCTCCATGGTCCTGACAGGAGCAGCTTTCTTCCACAAGGTCAGATCTTTTACTCCTCATCCTCAAAAAAAAAAACATTTAGCCAAAATAATGGTCTTGCTGTCTCACAGCCATCTCATTCACTTCCCCTCTGTGTTTGTATTTCTGTAGTACTACGCCTACCTGTACTCCTACGTGATGCCCCAAGCCATCAGGGACATGGTGGACGAGTACATAAACTGCGAGGACATCGCCATGAACTTCCTGGTCTCACACATCACTCGCAAACCACCCATCAAGGTCAGTGACAGAGCACCCAGTCCACTCGTGCTCAGCTCAGCATCCGCAAGCTTTGTGTCTCCCTCAGGCCCCCGTGTATTTATATTTTTGCCCACTTAGCCTTGCCATTACTCAAACTGACATATCCAATATTCCTTACAAATGTTAAATCAAAAACACAAGATCGAATTGGTGGGTTATGCCTGATTTTTTTTTTTTTTCCCACTGGATTTTTATCGGAAGGACATTTATTACCGGAGTGCATATTTATGGCTAGACAAATAATTATAGCAATCAAGGCATGGAAGCTGTTGGAGCAGAAATGTTATTGCAGCCCTCAGTTTAAGTTCTTTTTGATTTAGTGTGGTGTTAATATTCAGGGGTGTTTCAGAGGGGAATTAAGGACGGCTTTGATGGAGTGTGTTGCATGACAGCAATTCGCTGCGAGGAATAAGCCTGGTGAATAATGAATTTGGGGCAAGTTTGAATGTGGAGTCATAAATGGTGAGGGGCTTTCTTTTAGTCCAAATAAGACAAAAACAGAAAAGAAATTGATTTTTATGCATCACTGATGACGAATTAACAAATTCAGTTTTAGGGATATCTGTCCTTTTCTTCAGCAGTTCTGTAGTCTTAAGTTTTTGTTCTTAATTGACCATTCACTAAGCCCCGTCTCCTTTTGTGCAGCACATACGCAGTTAACAAGTACATGATAATGGTGTCGGATTTGCCACTTGAATAACTGTAACTTTTTAAAGCAGTGAGTCCTTTAGACAGTGGTAGACAAAAGCAGTCTTCTCATTTCTAGTCAATGACTGTCAGCTGAAATGACATGAAATTAAGTCTCGCTACCAGATTTTAACCAGCTGTTCCTGGCGAGCTAATTAAGCTAATGTTATCTCCCTGAGTTGTTTTAAAAAGCAAACTCCAGCTGACTTTTTAATGTCTCAAGCTGACGCTGACACTTGATGGCTATAAATGTGATAACCTACTGAAAGACTGAAGCTAAAGCTGTGTGTCCCAGGATAAAAGTTAGCATCCTCACCAGTTGATGATCCATGTAGAGGATGTGGAAATAAAGAAACAGCATTGTTTTTGTATCACAGTGTAGAGCTAGTTAGACCTGGTATTATGTATTAAATTAAAATGTTGGATCAGACTGTTATTTTATTATCATATCAGGGCTTCCCCAGAAAAGTTGTTTGGCTATGTGGCCTCAACAACAATATTTTGCCTAAAACTGATGGACAAGATGCACCGGTCAAGGAGAGAAATGCAGCATATTGCCAGGGACAAATTGTGATGGATAGTTACCATTGCAGCCTTGTGTCCCAGTGGGGGTGATGAGTGAGTTAGTAAGTGGTTAAGATTAGGGTTAGTAACATCGTTTGAGCTGTTAATAAAGCCCTGAAGGGTGGGAGTGGATGAACCTGGTTAAAGAGTACCCACCCGGACGGGACGCTCTAAACGAGCGTGCCCACAAGGAGACAGGGATCATTTCATTGGTCAACAGTAAATCTGGCATTCTGTTGGTTGGGGGATTTTGACAGGGTTGTTACACAAAAAAATCCAAGTGCAGGGCAGAAATGTGAGAGCAGAAATTCCACGAGCGCACAGAAACAGTTTGAGCGCGAGGAGAAAAGCCGAAGCTCGAGCAGGAAATCTGTGTGAGCAACATGGTATCTGAGTGCGAGCACACAGTTTGAACAGAAACAGAGTAGATCCAAGTGCAAGCAGAGGCTATTTGAGTGCAAGGGCAGGGTTTTTGAACATGAAATCAATAAATAATGCTCTCAAACTGATAGACCACTCTCTTGAATAAAGATAGGGATAAAGCTCCATAGTTGCACATGCTAAAGATGGCTGCAGACGAACACTGTTTACTTTTTGCCTACACGTTTGCTCTTGTGTTTTTGATGTTTGAGAGGCTAAAATAAAGACACCATCCTCCAAACTCTGTAAATGCAGAGTATTGCTCAAATGTAGAGTCCAAAGCCTGATGGGACATCTGTGTTTAGTTACAGTTGCTATGATATGATTGGCCAGTTTAGAGCTTGGTCAGTTCCTGAAGCTCACCTTTTCCATCCTACAGCAGCATTGTGCTGAAAAGTACCTCATGCACAAATGACTGTGTCTCTGTCTGTCTTAGGTAACGTCACGTTGGACTTTCCGCTGTCCCGGCTGCCCTCAGGCCCTTTCACATGACGACTCGCATTTCCATGAACGCCACAAGTGCATCAACTTCTTCGTCAAGGTGTACGGCTACATGCCGCTGCTGTACACGCAGTTCCGCGTGGACTCTGTGCTGTTTAAGACTCGATTGCCCCATGACAAGACCAAGTGTTTCAAGTTTATCTAGCATCGGGCTGAGTGGCCCAGCAAAGAGCCAAAAGCGGCAAGGATTGAAGGACTGGAAGTGTTTAAAGAACAGCAGCTCCCTGTGCGAGCAGTGATGGAGATGGATGGATGGACTGCCAGATGAATGCACAGAAGGAAAGTTTGGAGTAAGGATTTTGCCCGAGGAGGGAGAGACGAGTTGACCTTAAAAGCTGTTGGCTTGGTGGTCTAATCCACAGCTCTACTGAAAATTTGAAGAGTGGAAGCTGAAAGGCACCACTGCCAACAAATTAAGCCTTTTCAGTGGATGTCACTCCTCCTTTTTCATGTTCTTCAATCATGCTCAATCATCAACCACTACAGATGTCATTTGCACCTCTTAATGGCCTGCTGAGGAAAGAGGACGGTTGTACACAGTGTACAGAAACTCCCCCACGATAAACTCTACCTGACAATGGAGCTATCAGTTACTGAATCATTGACAGACTGATGTCAGGCCGCCCAGCAGCTTGTTGACAGTTAAAGCTGGGAGAACAGACGTGGCAACGGCACATTGCTGCCAATGTGCTTCTTTTTTTTTTTTTTTTTTCATTTTACAGTTACAAACTGTACTTCTTGTACATGTACGTGAGAGAAGCACTGATGGAGAAGTATTTTATTGAACGGTTTTTCCTTTTTTTAAAATAATGTCGTTTAAATGTGTAAATCTCTATGTCGGATGAACATTTTCCAGAACCTCTGCCTGTGGGAGATCAGACACAGACTTGTTACTCTGAGAACGAGACAGGACCTCGACTGAAGAGTTAAACAGGTTGGCCCGATCATGTTTAGTAACGCTACGTGTTCAAGAAGGAATTCACTTCAGCAGTCACCATAATGCCTCAAAATTTGTCATGAAAACCAGCCACCATTTTGTCATTTTGTTATGCTTACAGGACTGGCCTGGCCTGTTTTTTATGCTATAGGGTGTTTACTAATGTTTGTAAAAATGGTCCGAGGTTGAAGTAGTCATGTTTAAATGTAATAATATTAACCAATCAAAGGTTACAATGTCCCTTACAGAAGTGCAACAAAGTCAAGAATCACTGCTGCCAAAATCAACAAAAAATAGGTTTGGATGTCTAATTAAGGATGTGATTATAGAGACAGTTAAATGTACTATTAGGATTATGGTAAAAAAAAAAATGTTAAAGGGAATAGCTTGACATTATAGGAAACAAACTTATTTGCTGTCATTAGGAGAGTGAGATGAGAAGATCCATACTGGAGATGCACCAGTCGATTGGCTGGTGACTGCAACTGGACGATTTTCAGATTGATCGGCCATGACCGATGACCGACTGGTCAGATGTAGCCGATCCCATGTGGATAAAATTTACATGCATGCGTGGCACGATCACTTACGTCACAAATATCAGCACAGACCATAACTGTCCGCCAGTGTAATTCACTCCCGTTTGTGCTTCACATGGCTTGAAGGTACTGTGTTAAGCTAACTAGCAAACTGATGTGTCACCCAAATCTGTAACTGTAGCAAAGTGTAGCATCGCAAAGCTAATGCCAAGTATTTCAAGTAGGTGAATGGCAGATGCTAAAACACTTAGCTTCTTAGTCCAGGAGAAATAACTCAATGAAAACACAATTATGGGAGGTTAACCCTAGTTTGCTAATTAGCAGATTAGTTTAGATAACTAGCAGACTACTCAGGTAGTTGATAACAAACTCAAAGGGTTCGCATAGAAAAGCTAATGCTGACTGTTTCATGCAAGTGAATGGAAAATGCTAAAACTAATTAGCGCCATATTCTGGGAGGTATAGTTAAATAAAAACACAGAGTTGGGTGGTCTAACCAAGTTTGCTAGTTAGTCTAGTTAGCTTTCTTCCTGAGTGGGGTCCATTTCATAGATTTGGTGGTTTATTCTATGGCCACAAAAAGTTTTAGTGCAAGTGATTAAAATGAAAACAAAATGGTGACGTTACTTGAGCGAAAATGGAGCTGTCAATTAAGCGTGATCTGATCACGCCCACACAAACCTGACAAATGCTGTTCTTGAGCTAGGTCTTCTAATAGTTCTGAACATGTATTTTCACTGATGCTTAACGAGACACTCATCCTTGATACCATATTCGCATTTTAACTACTTCAAGACAAGTTTCCAGTAGCTTTAAAGAAAAGATCTCAAACATGTTGTGTATGTCGTCAGTTTGTAGTTCTCAGAAGGAAAGAAAATCAGGATCAGCCAAAATCGGAATCGACTAAGAAAGTTGCAGTCTGTGCATCTCTAATCTATACTTCAATCACATCTGTCCAGTTAGCTTAGCATAGCATAAAGACTGGAAATGGGCAGTAACAGCTAGCCTGCCCATCAGCACCTTTGAAGCTCATTAACATCTGTGGAATCTGGTGTACAAACGACAAACTGTTTACCCTGCTCAAGTCCTTATGCTAAGATAAGCTAACTGGCTGCAGGCTACAACAGTTAGCCTCGTATTTGACAAACAGCTCGTCTCATCTTACTCTCCACCAGACAACAAAGAAACATGTTGAGCTATTCTCTTTAACATGTCGCCAGTTCTGGCTTTGAGACAGAAGTACTAAATATTTCCCGCTATTCATGTCACCCTCCTGTATAGAACTTTCTCAGCTCAGACAGAAACGTCACTTTACAGTGTCACCATATTGGTTCCACTTTGTTTTTTGTCTTTTTTTTTTTTTTTTTTACCATTGCTTTATGAATGTTTTCTTTGCCAAATAGGTACGATGTCTGCTGCTTTACAGCATAATTTGCAGGGTGCGCAGTGTGAATGGTTGCTAACGGGATGCAGTCTGGTACACCCATATCCACTCTGCATGGTACTTTAGTAGAGTCGATCCATTCGAAGCCCTTCCCATCGTGTATTATAAATACAGATCCTTTATTTGACCAGATTTAATTCCTGTAATCTGAACAAAAGGTCAACCTAAAAAGATCCCTTTAAAAAATATTGAGATAAGCTAAGGTATTTTTCCCCCAAATAAGGTTCTAAGTGTGAGGATGCTTTTATGAAACTCTCACAAGTCCACGGTTCCTGTATATTTATTGAATATATTATTAAAAAATGTTTTTTTTTTAAAACTGATAGACACATTCAATAAAATGAGAAGACAGTGTAGTTTATTATTCCTTATCTTAAAGAGGTCCCGTTAGCTTATTTCATTGCCTGGGAAAACTAGCTTGTGCCACTGAATGCTTAGGGCGGTTTTAACTGACCTTAGAGCAGCACTCAGGCAGGCAAATGTGTTTTATAGACGTCAAGACGACCTGGGTCTTAAAAAGGTCGAAATGTAACAGATGGTCATAAACGGAGCTTCTGCAACAGTCAGTGGACAGGCAGTAAAGCGTCTTTGAAGCCAAACCTACCTGCTCCAGCTGTCTGCTGCTGCTCCTCTGGCCCCTCCAGTTAAAATATAAAAATATTTGATTGGGCATGTTTAGCTAAAATGGATTAAACAAAGAGCCAGATTCTGCATTACACTGGCGCAAAATGGCTGTACAGCTAAAACAAATCCAAATTTACACTGCTGCACCAGACTTGAAAAACCAGCCTGTCTTCTCACCTCGTCACACCTGAACACTTTTATTGGAGCTCCAGGGGCTTCATAATTACCTGGCTGACTAAACCTGTCCTGGGGCGTAAATAGGGTCAGCTGGTATTCTTTCTGTAAGTCAAAGCCTCCCTCCTCAAGGGTCTGTGGCACAGCTGGTTTTCCGTGGCCCAGAGCAGGATAAATGTCCCTGGGAGGCCGCAGTCACTCTGCTAGGAGTTTTGAAACTATTTGCTCCTGGGTCTGATCCACGACTGTGGGCGAGGCTCCAGCCACCTGCAACGCTGCTTGCGCTGTGCCAGACTGATGACTGATGACAGCGTCAAACATACCATTGAAGGCCAGATTAATGGAAATAAAAACTCTCAACATTGTTAAAACATTATCTGTCTTATGGCCTCGTTCTTTTCTTCATCTTTACAAAACACATTCCTGCACTTTAACTGTTCGATAAGGTCGTAAATGAAGATGGTGAATCAGAGATATATTCAAAAATACTGTTCCACCTTTTGTGTTTATTTTCAAGTTGAAAATATTGATACCACTGTCATGTTCGTGTGGTGAGAATCAAGTTACAGCTAGGTAGCTTAGCATAGTGCTAGGTGAATGATCAAATTTTATTTTCAGTTCTGATTTTGGCTTCCAACAATTATGAAAACAAAATGAGTGAGATAAAACAATCATTCACTGTGTTTCTCAAAGATGCTCTTGTTTTGTCTGGTGTTGTAAATCCAGCACACTCCTTTATTTACGGCGGTGCTCTGTGTTGCCAACTTGTCTACATTCCCATGAGATTTAGCGACTTCTCAGACCCTATTTATGATTTTTTTTATCATGACACTTTCCCAAAGTCCTATGTTCCCCAGTACTACATTTGTGCTTTCACGGGGTGCTATGTTCCGAAGTCCTATATTCCCCAGGTCTGATGTTCCCAGGTTCCTATATTCCCAAGAACCTTTGTTCCGAAAGTCTTTACTCTCAAGGTCCTATGTTCATAAGGTCCTATATTCCCAAGGTCTTATGTCCTCAGGGTTCTAAATTCTCAAGGCCTTATGTTCCTAGGGTCATATAGTCTCAAGGTCCAATGTTCCCAGGGTCCTATATTCCCAGGGTCCTATATTCCCAAGAGCCTATTGTATGTTCCTGAGGCCCTATATTTCCACTGTCCCATGTTCCCAAGGTCTTATATTCCCAAGGTCCCATGTTCCTGGTGTCCTATATGCATAAGGTCCTATGTCCCTAAGGTCCTATATTCCCAGATTTTAGTGTTTATATTGTCCCATGTTCCCAGGGTCCTAAATTCCCAAGGCCCTATGTTTACAAGGTCCTATATTCCCAAGGTTCTATGTTCCCAGGGTCATATATTCTCAAGGCCCTATGTTCCTAAGGTCCTATATTCCCAGATTTTAATGTTTCTAAGGTCCTGTGTTCCCAAGGTCCTATATTCACAAGGTCCTATATACCCAAGAACCTGTGTTCTTAAGGCCCTATATTCCCAATGGCCTATGTTCCCAAGGTCTTATATCCCCAAGGTCCTGTGTTCCCAAGGTCTTATATCCCCAAGGTCCTGTGTTCCCAAGGTCTTATATTCCCCAGGTCCCATGTTTCTAGTATCCTATACTCATAAGGTCCTATGTCCCTAAGGTCCTATATTCCCAGATTCTAATGTCTCTAAGGTCCTATGTTCCTTACGCCCTATACTCACAAGGTCCTATGTTCCCAGTGTCCTACGTTGCTAAGGTCCTATGTTTCCAGGGTCCTTTATTTTCCAAGGTCCTATGTTCTCAATGTTTTGTGTTCCAAGGGTCTATGACGCACATGATGGGAACCTGTAAAAGATGTTCCTCAGCTCGGTAGTTGCTTAATTTGACATGTACTGGGGTTAGTTTAGGGGACTATAATCATGACTCTGAGTCATTAAATCTACTAGACACAACCTTAACGGTACATGCTCTACCCGGTGAGCTACCAGGGTGCATCAATACTCACTGTTTCTGTATGGAGAACAGCCCCATATTTCAGCCTGAAATTTAAAATAATTTCTTAACCAACAAAAAGAGAGGAAGAAAACCACAAAATGATAAAGGAGAGAATTATTTTTTAACAGTTTGGGGTTAGGAAATCAATAGTAGTCGACTGTTGTCATTTCCAAACAGGTTAAGATTAGGAAAGCGGTCTGGGGTCAGGTTAAGATATTCATTAAATATTTAGACATGAAAGGGGTCAAATTTGACCTGAACACAAAATAAGGGTTTAACAGAATTACTGACCTTGGGAGCATAGATATGCTCCTGTTTTCTGTCAGCATGCTAAACTAACCAGCTGCTGTCTGCAAACCAGCTTAACTGTAAACTCCGTTCTCACCATATAGACACGAGCGTGGCATCAGCCTTTTATTTAACACTCAGCCAGAAAAGTGTTTTTCCCAAAATGCTAAACTAATTCTTCAGTGCTTGTAAATGCTGCTAATGCACAAATAGTGCTCAGAACAAAAAGCCAGACTTCTGATAAACAGACTCCAGTGGCTCTTATTCCCTTTCCTGCAATCAAAAGCCAATTGTTTATCTGGCAGGAATGTGAGACATCTGGTTCGTATTCATCTTATAATGACTAAAACCCAACTTTGTAGAAATTTGGCCCTGCAGGAGAACTGATGGGGCGAGGTGTGGCTGCAGCACCCCAGACCCAGAGGAGGGGCTCAGATCTGACATCACTGGAACGAGAAGAAAGAAAAATACATCCCACACCCCTCAGCTTCAGCCAGCAGGGAAGAGAGGGCTTCATACTTGTGACTGAAGCTCGAGGTGTGGCTGCGAAATCTTCACTAGTCTTCTTGGGGAGATTTTCTGACTCACAGCTTTTCTTTTCTGATGAGGCTTGAAGACTGGCTTTGTTCCAGATGAGGACAGTGCAGGTACAATCATATTTCAAACACTTCTGAACAATGCTTCAATTTATTTTAGCCTTTATTTAATAATCCATTCTCCATTCTCTTGCAATCAGAAAAAAATGATTTCCCTTTCTTTTAGACTGTAATTTCATTTTACCACTCCAACTCACTTCACAGCCAACGCTGCTGTCATCGGCGCTGCCTCAGACAAACAGCCAGGTTTATTGGACTGCGCAGGCTTTTGCATATTCCTCCTCAGCGGGAAGCACCGTGTTTCTACATGAATGAACATGGCTGAGTTGTCAGAAGGCTGAATGGTGAAACAGGCTCAATCTGTATTACACAGGGAAGGAAGCTGCTCTTTGATACCAGTGGCATGCGGAGCTGTGTCCAATTCTGTAAGCGACTCAGCGAGCACAAGACAGAATTTCATTCCTCTCGTTTAAAGTGGCGTCAGATGCATAGTGTACAGAGTTATGCCAGACCACAATACAGAAAAAAAGAGCTGTCTTTGTGTTGCACAAACCCTCAGAGAGACACCCATAAATCTGGTAAACGGTTTGACTGATAATCCAAAATCATAAAAGGGGGAAACCGGTGAATGGATCTTGCATAATGTCACGTGCATGTAAACAAACTGTACAAAGCATAGCTTGTAAGCATAGTTGCAGCATGTAGTAGGCCCTTTGTAACAGTCTTCTGGTTGCCTTCTCTTTTGTCAATGGCTATGACTGATAGAGAAATGTCTGGTATGCTGGTGGCAGCTAAAGTCCAGAGAAGCCGAGTCTGGCTGGAAGGAGTCTGCCAGTGCTGGACCAAGCTCTTTGGTCCAAGATTCAGAGACAAAAAAAAAAAACATTTGGAAGTGTCTTCACATTGTCCTGTAAACAGTTAGTGTACATGCAGATTTTTGCTGTATGCAGCATTACTGGAGAAACCGTCTACTCTGGGTTAGTTCAGTAATTATAATGTCATTAATTTTCAATCTGCCGTCGCCTTCTCCTGTCAATAAAAAGACTGGAGCTGCAGTTTACATCTCCACCTCCGCCAATAAAGTCAGTCTGTCAGAGGAAAGTGGCAGATTAAAGGGCACTCATGCAGTCTCTGGCAGTGAAGACTGGGAACCCATGCCCGCCCTCACACCTGTACGCAGCACACACACACACACACACACACACACACACACCCCACACATCTCACAAGGTGCTTCCTGCTCCCCCCTCCCCAAAAAAACTGACTCTCCAGGGAATGTTGTTAATGTCAGTCTACATAAATCTCCCTCTTATGTGTCGGTGAGCGTGTGCCAGTGGCAGACCTGCTGTCCCTCCGCCTCTTTCATCTCTGTCCAGTGGGCCTGCTGCTCCTCGCCGGTGCTGTTGAGGCCCAGGGAGACCCAGCCCAGCCTCTCCCTGGGCCTCATGCTGCTCCGGCGGCAGAACACCGTCAGCACCAGAGACACCTCGGACAGCTGGAAGAGCGCCACCTGGAACAGGAACGTCTCCTTGTAGGTGGGGTTGGGCTGGCCGCGGCACACGGCCGTCTTGCACTTGGACATCTCTTTCCCCTTGGAGTCCAGCATGGTCAGCTTCACGTAGGTGTCTGGAAGGAGGTGTGGGAGAGTGGTGAGAGTGCGCCATCAAGTGGTGGGAGAGCAGTACTGCAACAAGCACAGTTTTAACTAAGTTCAAAGTTTTTAAATGTTGGAAGCAGAGTCAGTGTCTGGAAGTGAACCAGAACTTAAGACCAGTGCTGTACATTCATATTATGTGAGCTTGTTTTAAAGGGCCAGTTCCCCAAAAAAGTATATATTTTCTCAATCACTACTACTGGTATCTAACCATGAAGCTTGTTTCAGTTTTGCCCAGGTTTTTCAGATGTCTGTATCTGAGATTTTCTGCTTCGTTAAAAACGACATTTTAAAACACGTCTTTCCAAAATTATTGTCCTTGTTGCTCTAATAATCCACAGACTTCACTGTGAACAGTTTCAAAGTCCTGGAATCTGTTCACAATGAAGTCTGTGGATTATTCAGAGTTATGACGACACTAATTCTGGAAATATTATGGATTCTTGGGACATAAACACTATGTAATACTACTGCATTTGGAAAATATGAGTATTTGCTTTCTTCCATAGTTGGAAAACTATGCATTGATACTGTGAGGGGTGAGAACCAGGGGGGTGTGAGTGACATTTTGGGTGGAAATACATTATCAAATGTTTCCTTAAGGGCTCTTTCTACTGCATTCTACTGAAAGGATGCTTGTGAACTCTAAACCAATTCAGATTTATTATTCAAAAGTCAAAAGACTTCACACTGAGCTATTTGGGGCCCAAAAGGGCACAAGTGTACTTGAAAATATTTTCTTCAGTAAATTTTAAAACATTGTTCATTATCTAAGTCCATCACTTTCATCTGCTGGGGCCAGGTCATGGGGCAGCAGGCCAAGCATAGCACCCCAGGCGTCCCTCTCCCCAGCAATGCTTTTGCAGCTATCTCTGGATTACCCAGAGGCGTTCTCAGGCCAGATGGGATATGTAGTCCCTCCAGCGTGTTCTGGGTCTGCCCTGGGGCCTCCTACCAGTTGTATGTAAGACATTAAGTATTAAGACATTGCCCAGTTTTATATTCAAGGTTATAATCAATGAATAAAGTTGGAAAGTATGGTCATTTTTTTGTTTTGGCTGTCCTGTAAATTCGGTCAAATTCGGCCAGCTAGCCTAGCTCCGTCCAAAGGTGAAAAAAAATCAGTCTGTTAGCCCTTTGAAGCTCACAAATAAACATGGTATCTACTTAATATGTTTATATATTTCCTGTATTTATTTATTAATGGTACAACGGTACAAAAACGTACAGTACAGGCCAAAAGTTTGGACACACCTTCTCATTCAATGCGTTTTCTTTATTTTCATGACTATTTACATTGTAGATTCTCACTGAAGGCATCAAAACTATGAATGAACACATGTGGAGTTATGTACTTAACAAAAAAAGGTGAAATAACTGAAAACATGTTTTATATTCTAGTTTCTTCAAAATAGCCACCCTTTGCTCTGATTACTGCTTTGCACACTCTTGGCATTCTCTCCATGAGCTTCAAGAGGTAGTCACCTGAAATGGTTTCCACTTCACAGGTGTGCCTTATCAGGGTTAATTAGTGGAATTTCTTGCTTTATCAATGGGGTTGGGACCATCAGTTGTGTTGTGCAGAAGTCAGGTTAATACACAGCCGACAGCCCTATTGGACAACTGTTAAAATTCATATTATGGCAAGAACCAATCAGCTAACTAAAGAAAAACGAGTGGCCATCATTACTTTAAGAAATGAAGGTCTGTCAGTCCGGAAAATTGCAAAAACTTTAAATGTGTCCCCAAGTGGAGTCGCAAAAAACATCAAGCGCTACAACGAAACTGGCACACATGAGGACCGACCCAGGAAAGGAAGACCAAGAGTCACCTCTGCTTCTGAGGATAAGTTCATCCGAGTCACCAGCCTCAGAAATCGCAAGTTAACAGCAGCTCAGATCAGAGACCAGATGAATGCCACACAGAGTTCTAGCAGCAGACCCATCTCTAGAACAATTGTTAAGAGGAGACTGCGCCAATCAGGCCTTCATGGTCAAATAGCTGCTAGGAAACCACTGCTAAGGAGAGGCAACAAGCAGAAGAGATTTGTTTGGGCCAAGAAACACAAGGAATGGACATTAGACCAGTGGAAATCTGTGCTTTGGTCTGATGAGTCCAAATTTGAGATCTTTGGTTCCAACCGCCGTGTCTTTGTGAGACGCAGAAAAGGTGAACGGATGGATTCCACATGCCTGGTTCCCACTGTGAAGCATGGAGGAGGAGGTGTGATGGTGTGGGGGTGTTTTGCTGGTGACACTGTTGGGGATTTATTCAAAATTGAAGGCACACTGAACCAGCATGGCTACCACAGCATCCTGCAGCGACATGCCATCCCATCCGGTTTGCGTTTAGTTGGACGATCATTTATTTTTCAACAGGACAATGACCCCAAACACACCTCCAGGCTGTGTAAGGGCTATTTGACCAAGAAGGAGAGTGATGGAGTGCTGCGGCAGATGACCTGGCCTCCACAGTCACCGGACCTGAACCCAGTCGAGATGGTTTGGGGTGAGCTGGACCGCAGAGTGAAGGCAAAGGGGCCAACAAGTGCTAAACACCTCTGGGAACTCCTTCAAGACTGTTGGAAAACCATTTCAGGTGACTACCTCTTGAAGCTCATGGAGAGAATGCCAAGAGTGTGCAAAGCAGTAATCAGAGCAAAGGGTGGCTATTTTGAAGAAACTAGAATATAAAACATGTTTTCGGTTATTTCACCTTTTTTTGTTAAGTACATAACTCCACATGTGTTCATTCATAGTTTTGATGCCTTCAGTGAGAATCTACAATGTAAATAGTCATGAAAATAAAGAAAACGCATTGAATGAGAAGGTGTGTCCAAACTTTTGGCCTGTACTGTACATATAAAAATGTCAATTTAAAGTTTGAGGAGAAGAAGTGCTGAGCATTTATTGACCTACTTGTGTACATGCACATTTACATTACACCCACAGAAATAAACTTTAGAGGTGGTGGTAAGGATTTTTTTGGACAGAGTCAGGCCAGCTGTTCACCGTTTTCAGTCTTAATGCAAAACTAAACTAAGAGTCCTCAGGCTGTAGCTTCAGATTTACTGTACAGACATGTGAGCATGTCTGTGAGAAGGCAAAGAAGTGTTTTCTCCCAAAAATTCCTTTAAAGATTTCAGCACAGTTATATGTGCAAACACCAGAAATAAAACCAAACGTTTCTGTGTTGCTGGATACTGCAAGATACGAGTGATGTTGTTCTGAAATTTGGACGGACTAGCCCTTTAATTTAATGTTATATATGTAAGAAACAAATATTTGGAGGATTATATTCAAAGAGTGTGTGTTTGTTAATTTACGCACTGATCAAATTTCATCCAGGGAACCAAACGTGGCATTTTGGGTTAAAACCTTAAAATATAACTTACACATGATTGAAATATTCCTAACACTAATTACCTGAAGTAATTAAGTACTGACTCACCTCTCATGATATAAAGCTGCCCCCCGACAAAGTGTTTTATACAACAGAACAGACCGTCTGTGACACACACCACGGCACACAGAGTTGGAAAGAAGAAAGAGAGGAAATAGTTTTCAGATTGTGACACACACCAAAAGTTCAGCTTTCATGGAACTCTGATAAACTGTAATTGTTTCAGCATTATGGCTTTAATCACTGAGGTTATTAAAAAGCTGGTGCTGTTGCCAGGAAACATTTAAATGTAATGGTGCACAATTTGTTTTCGTTACACGCTGCCGGGAGTCTTGCCCATCTGTTTTGCCAAAACAATTGCTCAGTGTATCAGCACACTTCGGGGAAGCAATATTACAAGAGAGAAATTTTACCGAAAGGGAAATTTACATTGTCACTCGGCACCTCTATCAAAGCTGGCACAACAGCCAAGAATTAAATGATTTTACATGGAAGCTTTTGTACGTACTGACGGGTTTATCCGACGCTGTGGTTTTAAAGTGGCTTCCCTGGATGACCTCAGCTGATAGCTGTCCCGTGGCAGAGTTGTAGATGAGACCCAGGAGGATCTCTGGTAAGGAGGAGTCTTCAGTGGAGCGGTAGGACAGAGCTCCTGCACTGCGAGACACGCTCACCACAGAGCCACAACCCTGGGAATATCAACCACAGAGGGAGTTATCAGTAAAAGCATCAGTCGGATTTTGAACAGTATCTACATGGAGTCATAACCAATAAAAAGAAGGCATTCCAAGGCAGTCTGGCCTTCTTATAGGACCTGGATCCTCAACAGGCGGTCTGTGACCTCTAAGAGGCCCTCAGAGTTTCTGCAAGGGGCTGCCAGATTATTGTTTGATGATTTATTTATTTAATTCTGAATTAAAATATGTATGAAAAAAAACCAATAACATAAATCCAACATTTTATTAGCTACTGTAAGATAAATCAGGCCATTCATTAAAAATATGTAGATATATATTTAATTTAATCTACATTACACATTATTGGTGATAAGCTAACTGTTAAGGCCCTGACACACCAAGCTGACAGTCAGCCATTGGTCAAATTTGAGCCGTTGGTGAGCGTCTGCCACCCTCGTCAGTGCAGTGTGTCCTGCACTGTTGCCCCTCTTTGCCCCCCATTGGCTTTTTGCTTGGCCGATTCAATGTCGGCACAGCCAATCACTCTGATTGGCAGTTCAGCTCAGCGCACGAGAAGAGAAACTGAAGTGAGGTAAGTAAACAAAAAGCTAAAGCTGAGAGGGACCAAAACAAACTTGTTACATAAGGCAAGATTATTTTTCTTTAGCAGATGTTAATGTGCTAACTAGCGCCAAGACATTTTTCTGGTTCCGTCTGCTGGTGTTGAGTCATTTCCTCCCACACAAGCCCAGAACATATATGCTGGTTGACAGTTAGCAGTAGTCTTTGCAGTGTGTTCATGTGCAACTTTTTTGGCTGAGACACGGCAACGTAAGGTGACACAGCAGGGGGCCTTCCTTGCTGCTAGTTCTCTGAAGTCAGTTTGGTGTGTCTGGGTCTTTACCCATGAATCCTTGTACAATCATGTGAGTTAACTAACACTAAATCAATGTGCCGCAGCTATCCACAAGGTTAGGCTAACTAGTTAGCTAGCTGTTATGTAGGCTACTATTGAAACATAGTGGCCATTTAGCTGTGTTACTATTCCAAGTGTACGCACATTCCTGTGAGGCACAATGGATAGTTAGGTAACTTTTCAAGCAAGAGACTCTGACACATCGTCCACCTCAGAAACTACCGGCGAAAGTGCAAAGGTGAAGCTAACACACCTAGCCATGCTCCAACTGCTGTTCGCTTAGCAACTACTGGCAAGCACAACCTAGAGAAAACCTGAACCCCTCTCACTAGGGTGAGAAAAACTGAACATTATTGGGATGTTAACTCCTGGTATAACAAAACAAAGACATCTGAAGATTTCACGTTGGACTCTAGGAAATTAGGATGGTTATTTTCTTATAGTTTTATAGAATAAGAATAAATGTATTAATTGAGAAAATATAAAGATTAATTGATAATGAAAACAGCCCTTACTTGAAGCCCTAGATTAATATGCAGTTGAATGACACAGGTCTGCAGCTGATATATTCACTGTCAAACTACAGTCCCAGTGCGTCAGATAAAACTATGCACAGTGTAAGATATAAATTCACAAAGTGTTCTCACTGTAAGTTCAGAGCCCGGCTCCAGGGTGACAGGCAGAGCGATCTTGCCCTGCAGGTTGAGCTTAGTCAGGTAGAACACCTTCTCTCCCAGGACCTTCTCCTTTTTCATCCGCCTGATGCTGTACAGTCGGAAGCGCACAGCGTAGTCCCCCAGGGCCTCCTGTTCCACCCTGGAAAACTTGAATGTTTCCGTGAAGACAGGACACGGGCCCTTCTGCACGCCCGTCTTGGCCCGTTGCTTCTTGGTGGGCAGCAGGACCAGGTGGACCTGCCACGCGATGTTGCCCGTCTGTTTGAGAGCAGGGATGTCTGTTGCCGCGGTGACCGTGACAGCCAACCACTGCTCACCAGAGTCATATTCAAAAGCGACGTCCAGGGTGCCGTATTTGGCGAGTGGCTCTGGCTCGTAGGCTGTGGGGAGGCGAGGACCGGAGCCGTCCTGAAGGGAGAAAAGAATAAGAGGAAGGCTGAGTGTAAGAGAGGAGAGAATCTGAAGCAACTTCCTCCATCAACTTCCTCCTGTTCCTGGGTCAGTTAAGTTACTCATCATGGTTGGGTAGGAACAGATTACATGTACTTGGGAATACGTAATCAAACCAGATTACATTTGAAAGCATATAATTAGATCATACAAATAATGAGATTATTAAGAATTATTTGATTACATTTTGCCTTTAAAATGTGGCAAATTTAAAACTTAAAATTAAATTAAATGAATATAAATTGAAATAAAATAATAATTAATAATTTAAAAAAAATATCTGTTTAAAATAATAACCTATATTTTATGTCTCAACACAGTGAAAAAGTTGCTGTGTTTCCTGCTGCAAACATATTTTGTTCACACAGAAAATATTTCTGGCAGTAGGAAGAGATGTTAAAAAAAAAAGGGAGGAAAAATGTAAATGAGTTTCTGAATAAGTTAAGACAATAAATTAATAATCTACAAAGTAGCTTGTGCAGCAAAAGGTATTTTTAGAGCTATTAGAGAGTTTTTCACCTGTTTTTGTCATGTTTAAAATAATCACGGATTTATTTTTATATAATGATCCTCAGGAGTTATAATAATGAGATCTGGGTCAGACTGAGTATCAGGATATTCTGTAGGACCAATGTAACAACAGCACAACAATATCTGGAACAGTGCTGGTATTTTTGTCCCCTTTCAAACCAGTACAATGACTCGCCCCCCCTGTCTCGTTATAATGAGATGAGCTGAACTGTAACTGACACTGTAATCTAAGTAACACTGACAGTAAACAACTTACTGTATGTAATTACAGTAGTGGTCTCACATGAATCTTTAATTAATTGGCAGTAAGGGGGCTTTGTATATACGGTGTTTATACTATAACCTTGGTGAACAACAAGGCAGGTTTGATATAAAATATATTCATACTATAAAAAGAACTGATAGTGCTGCTTAAAGTCACAGAGGAGGGAACACAGAGTAGCTCTGCTCTGACCTCTGGTCCCAGCACAGCGGTGCTGTCACTGGGAATGTCCTCCTCGCAGCCTTTGTTGAGGTAGCTCTCAGTGTCCTGCTCCACGCTGGCCTCACTGGAGCAGCGGGGGCTGTCGCAGCGCTGTGGGGACGACCCCCTCCTGACCCCTTGCTCCAAGCGGGACCGAGAGGACACGCGCACCGCCGAGCCCTCGTCCTGATACGGTGGAGGCTGAGTCTCACTGAGGGATGACTCCTTCTTAATTCTCTGGATGCTGTTGGCTGCTCTCAGCACAGTGACACAGAGAGATGCAGAGGGAGTAATGTGATACAAGAGGAGTGTTACTGGAGACGCACTGTGCTCTGCAGAGATACACATTATGTATGCAATGTACAGTCGACCACAGAGTCAGGTTAACCTCTTAAACTGTGTCAGAGCCACAGAGGCCATCTTTTTTTTTTTTTTAACTAAAACAGCTTCACAGACTTTTATTCTAAACTCTTGTCGAGATGTAAAATTCAGTCACACAAAGATTGGCATCTTGAGTTTAAATATTTCACTCTGTAATTATCATGTGAAAAAAGATCCTACATAAATAAGTGCACACTAAAGGCAGACATTAAATGCAGTTCAAAGTTTTGAGTAACTTCTCTAATATAGTGAGACTTTACAGGAATACTTCACCCCCTAAATGATCACTTGTATATCAGTTGTTCAACCCATTCAATTCAATTTCAATTTTATTTATAAAGCCCAATATCACAAATCACAATTTGCCTCACAGGGCTTTACAGCATACGACATCCCTCTGTCCTTAAGACCCTCACAGCGGATAAGGAAAAACTCCCCAAAAAAAACCCCTTTAACGGGGGAAAAAAACGGTAGAAACCTCAGGAAGAGCAACTGAGCAATAGATGTCGTACAGAACAGATCAGCATAATAAATTAACAGTAATCCATATGACACAATGAGACAGAGAGAGAGAGAGAGAGAGAGAGAGAGAGAGAGAGAGATGCAGGTAATGACAGTAGCTTACAACAACATTAATGAAAGTAATAATATTATAGTTATAGTTCTGGCTACTGTGGTACAATATGTTGAAAGTATGTATTAATATCTGACAGTATACTTGTGTGACAATAGTCATATGTGTATAATAACAGTAGAAGTATGACTAATGACTAATGATGGCAGCAGCAGCAGGAGGCATCTGGCAGGACCACGGCAGCAGCACAACCACACACGTCACACTGTCCAGGCACCGCTGCGGTATGAGTTATTCTGAGAGACAGTGGAGCACAAAGGCTCCGGAGAAGAAGCCGAGTTAGTGACATCCAGAATGGCCGAGTTAGCAAGATGCAGTAATAGGATGAGAGTGAGAGAGAGAGAGAGAGAGAGAGAGAGAGAGAGAGGGAGCCCGGTGTATTATAGGGGGTCCTCCGGCAGACTAGGCCTAAGTCAGCCTAACTAGGGGCTGGTACAGGGCAAGCCTGAGCCAGCCCTAACTATAAGCTTTATCAAAGAGGAAAGTCTTAAGTCTAGTCTTAAATGTGGAGACGGTGTCTGCCTCCCGGACCGTAACAGGAAGATGATTCCACAGGAGAGGAGCCTGATAGCTGAAGGCTCTGGCTCCTGATCTGCTTTTGGAGACTTTAGGGACCACGAGTAACCCTGCGTTCTCAGAGCGCAGTGTTCTGGTGGGATAATATGGCACTATGAGCTCACTAAGATATGACGGAGCTTGACCATTTAGAGCTTTATAAGTTAACAGTAGGATTTTAAATTCAATTCTGGATTTTACAGGGAGCCAGTGCAGAGAAGCTAAAACAGGAGAAATATGATCTCGTTTCTTAGTTCCTGTTAGTACACGAGCTGCTGCATTCTGAATTAGCTGGAGAGTTTTTAAGGACTTACTAGAGCTACCTGATAATAGAGAGTTACAGTAATCCAGCCTTGAGGTACCAAAAGCGTGGACCAATTTTTCTGCATCTTTTCGGGTCAGGATAGGCCTAATTTTCGCAATATTACGCAGATGAAAAAATGCAGTCCGTGAGGTTTGCTTTAAATGAGAATTAAAAGACAAATCTTGATCAAATATTACTCCGAGGTTTCTTACGGTAGTGCTAGAGGCCAGAGCAATGCCATCTGGAGAAACTATGTCATCAGATAAAGAGTCTCTGAGTTGTTTGGGGCCAAGAACAATAACTTCAGTTTTGTCTGAATTTAACATCAGGAAATTGGTGCTCATCCAATTTTTTATGTCTTTAAGGCAGTTATGGAGTTTAGTTAATTGATTACTTTCTTCTGGCTTCATCGATAAATACAACTGTGTATCATCCGCATAACAATGGAAATTTATAGAGTGATTTCTAATGATGTTACCTAAAGGAAGCATATATAGAGTAAATAGGATTGGTCCAAGCACAGAACCTTGCGGAACTCCAAAACAAACTTTGGTACGTAAGGATGATTCATTACGAACGTCAACAAATTGAAAACGATCAGATAAATAAGATTTAAACCAGCTTAGTGCAGAACCTTTTAGGCCAATGAAGTGATCCAGTCTCTGCAGTAGAATTTGATGGTCAATTGTGTCAAACGCCGCACTAAGATCTAATAAAACAAGAACAGAGACGAGTCCTTTGTCTGAAGCAATCAGAAGGTCATTTGTAATTTTAACTAGAGCTGTCTCAGTGCTATGATGCACTCTAAATCCTGACTGAAATTCCTCAAATAAATTATTATCCTGGAGAAAATCACACAGCTGGTCTGCGACTACTTTCTCAAGGATCTTTGACATAAAGGGAAGATTAGATATTGGTCTATAGTTGGCTAACACCTCTGGATCCAGGGTGGGCTTTTTTAGGAGAGGTTTAATTACAGCTACCTTAAAAGACTGTGGTACATAGCCTGTTAATAGGGATATATTGATCATATCTAATATATATGAGTGTTAACTAAAGGAAAGACCTCCTTAAGTAGCCTAGTTGGGATGGGGTCTAAGAGACACGTTGATGATTTAGATGAAGAAATCACTGCGGTCAATTCTTGAAGAGAAATTGGGGAGAAGCAATCTAAATATATATTAGATTCTACAGCTGTGTTTGAGGTTAGATAGGTAGGCCTACCATCTGAGGGCAGGAGGTCATGAATTTTGCCTCTAATAGTTAGAATTTTGTCATTAAAAAAGCTCATAAAATCATTACTGCTAAGGGCTAAAGGAATACAAGGCTCAATAGAGCTTTGACTCTCAGTCAGCCTGGCTACAGTGCTGAAAAGAAACCTGGGGTTGTTCTTGTTTTCTTCTATTAATGCTGAGTAATAGTTTGCTCTGGCATTGCGGAGGCCCCTCTTATAAGTTTTGAGACTGTCTGTCCAGATTAAGCGAGATTCTTCCAGTTTGGTTAATCGCCAATTCCTTTCAAATTTTCGCGATATTTGTTTTAACCTACGGGTTTGAGAGTTATACCAAGGAGCAAACTTTCTTTGCTTTGTTAACTTCTTTTTAAGAGGAGCTACAGAGTCGAGCATTGTTCGCAGCGAGCCTACGGCGCTATCAACAAAATGATCAATTTGGGAGAGGTTAAAGTCGGCACGGGAAACCTCTGTTACTGAAGGTATTGGTATTGAATTTAACGACGAAGTAATCTTTTCCTTAAATTTTGTGACAGCACTATCTGATAAACATCTAGTATAGTAACTGTTGCTGAGTGGCGTGTAATCGAGTAAAAAGAAATCAAAAGTAATTAGATAATGATCTGATAGCAAGGGATTCTGTGGAAAGACTTTTAGGTTATCAATTTCAATTCCATACGTCAGAACTAGATTGAGGGTATGGTTAAAACAATGAGTGGGTTCATGTACACCCTGACTGAAGCCAATGGAGTCTATTAATGAGATAAACGCGGTAGCCAGGGAGTCATTATCAACGTCGACATGAATGTTAAAATCGCCTACAATAATAACTTTATCTGATTTAAGAACTAAACTGGATAAAAACTCTGAGAATTCAGATACAAATTCAGAATACGGGCCAGGAGCACGGTACACTATAACAAATAAAAGTGGCTGCGAGGTTTTCCAGGTCGGATGTAAAACACTAAGAACGAGGCTTTCAAATGAATTATAATCTAGTTTAGGTTTAGGGCTGATTAACAGACTAGAGTTAAAAATGGCTGCAACTCCCCCTCCTCCTCCTCCTCGAGGAATGTGGGTATTATTATGACTGGGAGGAGTGGACTCATTTAGACTAACATATTCATCTTGACACAGCCAGGTTTCAGTGAGACTGAGTAAATCAATATGATTATCTGATATTAATTCGTTTACTAACACTGCTTTAGACGATAGAGACCTGATATTTAACAGTCCGCATTTAATTCTCCTGTTTTGTCTTTCTGTCACAGAAGAGGTTTTAATTTTTATGAGGTTGTTATGCACAACTCCTCTTTGTTTAATTTTAGATTTAAATAATTTAGGTGGTCGGGGGACAGACAGCGTTTGTATAAAACTATGAAAACTATGGCTGGGTAACTGAACTAGAAGCTCAGAGAGGCGTTTAGGACTGCAACTCTCTGTCCTGGTCTCAACTCTGGGTTGTCAGGGATTTAAATTACTAATAAAATTTGCCAGGTTCCTAGAAATGAGAGCAGCTCCATCCAAAGTGGGGTGAATGCCGTCTCTCCTAATAAGACCAGGTTTTCCCCAGAAAGTTTGCCAATTATTAACAAAACCCACATCGTTTGCTGGACACCACCTGGACAGCCAGCGGTTAAATGATGACATGCGGCTAAACATGTCATCACTGGTCAGATTTGGGAGGGGTCCAGAGAAAACTACGGAGTCCGACATCGTTTTTGCATATTCACACACCGAGGCAATATTAATTTTAGTGACCTCCGATTGGCGTAACCGGGTGTCATTGCCGCCGACGTGAATAACAATCTTACTGAATCTACGTTTAGCTTTAGCCAGCAGTTTTAAATTTGATTCAATGTCGCCCGCTCTGGCCCCAGGGATACATTTGACTATGGCCGCTGGTGTTGCTAACTTCACGTTCCTCAGAATAGAGCTGCCAATAACCAGAGTTTTATCCTCAGCGGGTGTGTCGCTGAGTGGGGAAAAGCGGTTGGAAACGTGAACAGGCTGGTGGTGAGCCGTGGGATTCTGCTTGGAGCTGTGCTTCTGGCGAACCGTAACCCAACCTCCCGGCTGAACGGGAGTTACCGGAGGACAGTTAGCTGAGGCTAAGGCTATGCTATGTGGCTCCGCACCGGCTACAGGGGGCTGGCTAACTACCGCAGCTACTGAATGGTTTTCCATGGTGCGGAGCCGCGCTTCTAATTCACTAAGCCTCGCCTCCAACGCAGCAAATAAGCTACACTTATTACAATTACCACTGTCGCTAAAGGAGGCAGAGGCATAACTGAACATTTGGCACACCGGGCAAGAAAGAGCAGGAGAAGGAGAAGCCATGGCTAAGCTAAAGTAGCTAACAAGGCTAAGAGCGTGCAAACAACAGCTAAGAGATTAGCGAGAAAGTCGTAGAAAGAAGGAGAGCTATAAGTGCTTAAACAGAACCAGTGTGGGTTATGACTTGAAGTAGACGTTAAAGCAGCGTTAAAGCAACTGAGGTGAGAAAGCAGGCTAGCAGAATTCACCAGAGCAGTACAGAGACACTGTCACAGAAACACCGGAAATGACACCATGTATTCTAAATTTGGGAACTCACACTCCAGTGTGAATGAAGAATCTGTAAAAAGCTACTTTCCCTTCTCCCTCCCTTGTAGATCTGCCCAGGTGAGCTGCATTACCTAACGAGGTGCATCACACCTGGCATGGAGGAGGCCTCTGCTGCCTCTCAGCTTGGGATTTTTGTTGTCTTGTTTGCTTGTTTTATCTGTTAATAAATCCCATGGAATTGAGTGTTTTAAAGGTGTTTATGTGGTCATTTGGGCCAGTGTTGGAGTTTTGTTTGCCCCATAGGGCCACCTAAGGGTGGGGCGTCACGAAAGCAAACATTCTTCATGAACTTAAGTTGTAGGGGAACACGTTCTCAAAAACAGTGGAGATGCACCACTCATCTGTGTGAGACTATTTATGCGCACGTTTTTTAGATAGTTATGTTATAGAAAAATTAGTGTGTTTGGGGAGTACTGAGCATACGACTGGATAAATAAGACTTGGATTATAATGCATGAGAGTTTGCGACCAGATGGTTTATTATAGTTTTGCTGTTTTTAAACACAAACCCCTACGACTCCAGTACATCAAGAATTTCCTCCATTTTTGGATTCTCCGTTGGAGGCATGCAAGAACAATTACGTTTTCTTCACAAATTCAAGGTAACATTGGGTAAGTAATTGATATACAAATACAGTGGGGGCTGGGTTATAAACCATTTGGGGGGGAGTCTTCCTTTAACCCTTTGATACCTGGAGTGACATCACTTTTCTTGTGCTTTCAGATGCCTTTCGCAAGTGTTTAAACCTTTAAAGGTAGGGTCTGGAGGATTTTCCAGTTGCTGTTTGTAAACACACATTCAAATTTGGCCCCTCCTATCAAGCTCAACTCTCCTGGGTGTACGGAGCCCGGAGTTACGGAAGAAGGCTTCACAGAAGAGGTTCAGGCAAGGCTCGCGCTGGTGCACGCTCGGACACGCTCGGGCACGGCACCTGCGCTCTCTCATTGGCTGGGGAAATCTCCGCCCAGAAGCGGTCCGAGCTCACAAAAACATCAAAATACAGTTAAAGGGCAGGAGCTCTGCAAACAGAGTCACCACCACACAAGTAGAAGCCCATAGGTGATGATTAAGCAGGATTTCATTTGTATATGTCTATATTTTGTTTTGTTTGAAAATCCTCCAGATCCTACCTTTAAACCCTGAGCAAATTGGTGCAATTTCTTTCAGAAACATGGGGAAAAAGGTGATGAGCAACATGGTAAAAAATGTCCCACAAATTGCAAAAAATAAATAAAATAAAATAGAAAATATAAGAAAAAAAGCTAGGAAAAAATATAATAATAATAATAATAATAATAATTATTATTATTATTAGATTTTAAAATTATTTTATAGAATTATTATAATTTTAAGCACTCTTTCCAGGTCATTTCCTTGTTTATTTGTTTTTAACTTTCTTTTTTTCCCCCACTAATTTTCTTGTATTTAATTTTTTTCTTTTTACTAATTTTTTTGTGTCATTTATTCTTTAGTTTAAAAAAAAAATCTAGCCAATTTTCTCAGGTTTCAAAGTGTCAAAGTAACATGACGGCTCAGCACAGACTAGAAAGGGACATACAGTGACGGGAAGTGTAAAATGTGAAAATATCAAACTGATATAAATGTCTTCATTTTGACCTTTTAGGCAACATCAATAGAAGTGAAATTAAGAAACAATGGTACATTGTACACAGAATAGGTACTTGAAATTATTAATGTTGTTATTGCATTTATTACATTTTATTTTTAGACATTTCAATTAATTGAATCTCTGTTTTTATAGTCATGTTGTGTTATATTTTCATCATATTTCATCTTGCGTGTCTTGTGTGTTTTGTAACCTTTATGTTTTATGATGTGCAGTGTTTGTGTTGTATAACTGAGCGTGCTCTCACCTCGCCCACTGGAGGCCTCACTGCTGTAGCCTCCCTGCTCAGCGGACTGTTTGTGTTTGTTGCTCCACGCAGAAGTCGTGTTCTGCTGGGCCACAGCCTCGGGGCCTTTGTCCTCCTCGCTGTCTGATAAAACTCCCTCTGGACAGAGCACACGGAGACTCCAGTTCAAACATTACATTTGTCTTACAAAATACAACATGTGCAGCGTTTGAATAAAAGCAGGACACAGGAGCAGAGATGCAGAAGCTGAAACTGGCACACAGCAGGCTGGGAAAAGGTCCTTCAAGGTAAGAGCTTCAGAGA
The DNA here is from genome assembly GCF_041903045.1 of Epinephelus lanceolatus. NCBI lineage: Eukaryota > Metazoa > Chordata > Actinopteri > Perciformes > Serranidae > Epinephelus > Epinephelus lanceolatus. Next base: position 23,471,415 of record NC_135746.1, read on the forward strand.
AGAAGAAGAAGAAGAGACCCAGGTCGTGAAACAGAAGCAGCACACCATCTAACCTTGTTTTCCTTTCTTTTTCTTCTTGCTTTTCTTCCTTTTCTCCTTCTTCTTCTCCACGTCCAAGGCTTCATCAGATTTCTTTGAACCCTCTTTTGCTTCTTTCTTCTTCTTCTTCTTGTCTGACTTTTTCTTTTTCACCGTTGAGGAAGATCTAGAGAGCTCAGCCTCCTCCTCATCATCTCCCTCTCTCTCCAGGCTTTTCTCTTCCTCTTCCTCTCTGTCCTCTGTTTGCTTATTCTGTTTTGCTGACCCGCTTTCAGTGTCAGGACCAGGTGATGGAGGGGCTTTGTCGCAGTCATCACCTCTTGGCTGAGCAATGGCGTGCTCTCCACTGTCACTTGCCTTCCTGTCTCGTCCATCACTGGTGTCTGTTTTCTCTGAAGCATCACCTCCCTCCTCTTTCTCTCTGTCTTGGGATTCCTCTTTGTTTTTCTTTGCCTCTTTCTCCAGCTGCTTTTCTCTCCTCTCTCTCCTCCTCTGCTCTTTCTTCTCCTGCAGCTCCTTCTCCTCCTGCTTCCTCTTCTCTTCCTCTGCCAACTCGGCCTCTGTCTTTTTAACTCGCCAGCACCCGTCCCTCCATTCCCACTCCAGCTGGCTCTGGGCGCACTCTGCCTCTTTGGTTTCACTGGACTGGTTGGTCTTTGAGGACGTGTTGCTGGCTTTGCTTCCTCCTTCCTGTGCCGTGGACGTCTGACCAGACTCCTGGCCGCCGGCGTTCTCACCATCTTCCTCGTCCTGCACCTTGTTGATTATAGTGGTGACCTGCTCAGTCAGCTGGTCGCTGACAGCGTAAGTGACGTCGCTGACGGCGTTGGCCAGGTCGTCCACGCGACTGGTGACGGCATCCAGGACGGAGGAAATGTTGACAGATGGGAGGTTCTGCTGGAAGCTCTTGAAGAAGGCCATCTCTCAGTCGGGGATCCTGTCACCACGCTGACCACTAGATTAGCTCATCAGAGGCACTGACACGGACATGTGGTTGTTAGCAGGGGGGTGCCATCAGTGTGTGCTGACACCAACACATGTACACACACCAATATGGTGACTGTAAAGATTGTAACACGTTTGTACAAGAGCTCTCTCACAGTGATTTTCTCATGTTCAAACATTAGAGTCACAATAAAATGAACATTAATTTATGAAGTGGGACAGTAGCACTTCAGAAACACATGACAATCTCAAGCTACGGCCTCAGTTAAGACTTCATTTTTACATTTTCTCCAGTACTAACTCTGTTCTCATGTCAGAGTGCTCTACAATCAGGTAATTATCCATCCTCCCTCCACTATAACTTGTCTGCAATCATGTGAATCATGTGTGAATTCAGATGGAAGGCAGGAAGTGATAAATCTATACTCTAAGAACTGCAAATAAAGGAAAATGACTATAAGCGCTGAACCTGCAGGCAGCAGGTATCCTCAGAAAACTGAAACTTGTATTGGATGTGATCTGTACGAAACAAAGAAAAGGGATTTTTCCTATAACCTGACCAGTTTGCCCAAAGTGGACACAATATGAACAACATCAGCACCACCAGGCCGGATCCCTGATACTACAACTGCTCATGCCTGGCCCTCAGCAGTACCTCCTGTTGGTAGATTGTCATCAGCATATCCTGATTATTTCCTCAGACCAGTACACCCAGCGAGCCCTGGGCCCATCAGTCCACAGCTTGTTGTAACTCAGCAATCAGCACAGAAAGACACGTGACACATGTGCAGCCATGTCAGCAAGCTCTCAACCCGTGTGCTTTACGATCATCATAATAAATTACCTCGTGCTGCAGATGTCCTAACGTTACTGTATTACTACTGGGCTAGCCGATGAAAGCGTACAAGAGTCTAGTGGACTGGAACTATCTTGTGTGCAGTTGGGTCCGCAACCTCGGGACTAAAGTCAGACTGCCATCTTTTTTTTTTACCAGGTGAATAAATGTGCGTAAAAATTGAATGCGCTGCTAGCATCAGGCTACTTGCTAATATTAGCTAACTTCAGCTACATTTTCTAGCCACTAGGTCACCCATTCTCAGAGGTCTGGCAGAGCACTGTTAAAATCTGGGTCGACAAATTTGACACAAAGCTCTAACATTTATGTTTGACGTTAGCTGACTGTGCCCCTCCAGACTTAAGGCGGAGGTTTACGATCCACATTTCACATCACAGATTTTTTTTTACTTCTCGTTTTTTTCTCGATTTGATCCACTGGAACAGCCGTAAACGGCGCTAGTCATAGACATTAGTTCAGTGTTTGTGGTCGTTGCCTCCAGTTGCATGCCCTCCATCTGGACAGTGCACTGATCCCAGTTGGTACCAGACGTCAGAGAGACGTTGGACGCTTCCATCAGACAGATGTAAAATTTTGGTTACGATGATTATTTTGTTGACTATATTTTAAATGTCTAAAGATTTTAGAATTTCAAGTTGTGGAGACGTAAACATTATGAGGCTAGCAGATGTCGGGTTTTGTTCTCCATACTTTACAACTAAATGCTGTTATTCTACGTCAAGATGACATGGGAATGAGATGTTTGGAAGACATTGGATTTTGGTTACTTAACAACACAACTTAAAACCAACAAAATACTATCATCGTTATCTGTCATCAGCATTCTATGTCAAATTGACGTTGACATTAGACGTTGTCCTGACATTGAAATTTGGTCAAGTGGTATCACAACCTAAGTTCAACTAAGTATCAATGTCTGGCAACATTTGTGGCCAGCTGGGATGTATGATGTCATATGCAAAAAAAAGCTATTCTCTGGTCCCAGACCAGAATATTAATCAAGGTCCGCCATCATCAAGTTATGTTTCCATCCATTAAACAAGGATCGAGGAGGGAGGAACCAAAGGTATATCCCGTGCAGAACTTTTTTAATGGAACATCAACACCCCTTTGATCGTAAAATTGATTGAGGAACTATGAATAAATGACAACATGATCACACACCTCGGATTATACAGAAAAAATACACAGCTATACAGCTTCACAGTTGAGCGTACAAACATACATTGAAACCACTTATGGAACAAATTCTGTTTGCAAATTAACACTATATAAAGTGTTTAACCTTCTCTCTTGTATATTCTTGTTCAGTGTGGTGACACTCCATCACACCTGGAGATGATGTTTGCTGAAACATGTCAGGATAAGAAATAAAAAGGTTAACTGAGGCCATTTTATGTGATTTTTTTTGTTTCTGGAGGACTGCTGTCCCAGGTCATAAGAACACCCATTTCACCATTTCAGCCCACAAACCCGGCATATGAACAGTAAGCTGCTTTTTTTCTCGGATTTGATTTGGTTTTACATTGGACATGTGTCTGAGACGACATCAGGGTAAACTTCAAGGTCTGAACATAAAACCAGAACAAGCCCAACAATCATCCTAACGTGTGTGTATATGCAGCCACTGTTGTAGATCTACATGTGTGTTGAGTACCTGGCTGGTTGTTCTTATAGCCACCGAGATGTGACAGATCGTCAGGACTCTCCACTGACAGCTTGTTGCTGAGGTAAAGAAAAAACAGAGCCATCAACACCATGAAGGCTGCAATGGAAGACAGGACACCCAGAAGCTCAGGAGAGACTGAGGAGCAGAAGAACAGGAATACAGAGGGAGGGAGAAAGAGAGAGAGAGAGAGAGAGAGAGAGATGGGGGAGGAAAAGGAAAGACAGACAGAAAAAGAGAAAACCAAAAATTAGACACAAACATTTACTGATTATGGAGGTGTGAGGTAACAGTTACATTTACACAAAAAGGCTATAAATACAGCACACAACAAACACAGAGGGCTGCAAGCTAAAATATGATGCACACAATGCTTTTAAAGCTGTAAACAACCGCACTTTGATACCACAAATAACTCCATTTGATGATTCGCATCTTATTTTGGAATCAAACTCCTCCACTGTTGCCTTGTCAGGGAAACGTTGTGCTTTTTTAACAGTCAGTGGTTGTTCCACTTCAAAGGCACACCAGATACAATCTACAGCAGTGTATGTAGGCCAACCATACTTCATGTAACCATGCAGCGCTGCTGATGTGCTATTTTTATGAGAGCCTCAAAGGGGCTGTATCTAACTGAAACGTAGGCTCCGTAAACCAGCCGAACCGCGCTGGGCCTGCCTTTAATAGGCTACGACGCAGACACACCGCAGTGTAATAGCTGAAGAAAAAGGGGAAGTTCGTGGACAATGAGGCATGAATGGTATTTCCAAAGACCAAATGCCTCGGTGGAAAGGGCAGCTTGAGATGAAGCTCACTGCAGGCGAGGCTGTGTGATGTGCGGTGTCTGGATTTTAAATTTGAGCACCACATCGTACAGTTTTTTGATCCCACAATTATATGGACGTATTCAGCAGTGAATCCCTCAGAGTTGTATTAGAAACACCAATCTTGACGGGTTTGCACACCCACACAAGTGCTTTAAAATTGACTGTTCTTTAAACCCCTCCCCTGAGCAGCGATTGTCGAACGTAGCTTAGCAACTGTAGAAGAACCGTGGGTTTCTCCGCAGGTTGAGATGGTGAGTGTGGTGCTGTAGGGCAAAACTTTGGAGGTTGGCTGGAGCCTACCCCAGCTGACATTGGGTGAGAGGCAGGGCACACCCTGGACAGGTCACCAGACTATCGCAGGGCTGACACATAGAGACAGACAACCATTCACACTCACATTCATACCTACGGACAATTTAGAGTCACCAGTTAACCTGCATGTCTTTGGACTGTGGGAGGAAGCCGGAGTACCCAGAGAAAACCCACGCTGACACAAGGAGAACATGCAAACTCCACACAGAAGGGCTTCCCAACACTTTGTGCATGATAAAGTCGTATACAGAAAAGTTGAATAATTGCACAGAATATTCCAGCAGTTGAATTATTGCACCTAATAGATAATTATGAATTATAAATGCAGAAGGTGAATCAAGTCCAGAAAAGGCTTGGTTCTCGACTAGCACTGTGTTGTATTCTCTCACTGTGTCCTGGATGCTATCGGAGTTTCGGTTTGCCCTATATTGTGTTTGGGAAAGTTTATATTACAGCAGCTCAAGCCAACATCAGTCTTCATCCTTAAGGACTTTCTACTTTTAACATATATAGTTTTGTCACTATATGATCAGGTACAATGAAACTTTGTTTGGCTACTAACTGAACAAAACATCCAGATAAAGACAAAACTCCGACTGAAAGAAGCACCAGAATAAATAAACCAGCAGCAGCAGGATAAATACAATAAAATAAAAGTGGGACTAGAATAAATAAAAGCAGCATCAGGATTTAACAGTGGTGTAAAAAGTGACATTATTAGTCCTGTTTGTGTGGAATGTTGTGTTGGTTACAGTCCCTATAATGTGCCAAGAGGGGTATGACTAATGGAGGCCACAGCCCTGCAGTAAAAGGTGTTTCTCAATCTTATTGTCCTGAACCACTTGCTGGACAGCAGTGGTTCAAACAGGAAGTGGCCAGGGCGTGTGCTGTCTTTGAATATGTGGTTTGCTTTCGATGGTGTCCTCTGTTTTACAACTTAAAGGGTCATTTCAACCCAAAATCCAAAAATACATATTTTTACTCAAACCTGTAGTGCTATTTATCGACCTGGATTGTTTCGGGCTGAGTTGCTGAGTGTTGGAGAAGTCTGCCTTCTCTCAAATATAATTGAACTAAATGGCACTCGCCTTGTGGTGCTCAAAGCGCCAAAAAACAAAAAACTTGAAAAACTCTTTCCAGAAATCATGACCTGGTTACTCAAGGTAATCCACAGATCTTATTGTGAGCAGTTTCATGGAGGAACTATTTTCTTTCTACTGAGATACATTCGCCAAACTCAGCAACGTAAATGGCTATTTTATTTGTTATTTATAATTGCATTTTTGTTTGTGTCTGACATATTTGGTGTTACATATTTCATGTTGTCAGTCTGTAACACTCTTGACTTTTAATCTGAACGTGGCGTTCATTGTTAAATGAGTAAACAACTAGTGCTGAATCAATTACTTAATTAATCAATTAGTTGAGTCTAAGCATAAAAGGGGGAGAAAGAGGGGATGACATGCAGCAAAGGACTGCAGACTGGAATTGAACCATATATAGGACACCTGCTCTACCCACTTGTCACCCTGATTGACAGAAAACAACTATTTTGATAATCTATTATTCCTTTTTAGTCTTTTTTTTTCCCAAGGAAAAATACCAAATATTCCCAAGTTGCAGCTTCTCAGTTGTGAGGATTTACAGTCTTTCGTTGTCTGATAGAAAATTGATAATAATGTGTTTTAGGCTGTTAATGAAAGCTATTCGAAGACGTCAACTTGAGTTAAGGAACTTGTATGTCCTGACATTTTATAGGTACAGTTGATCAGCTGATAAAATAAACATTAGTTGCAGCCCTGTTATAAAAAGACATAAAACGATGGTGCATTTCAGGTGGATGCGTCTGCTGAAGCAGCCCACATGTTGCAGCATGTGTTTTGCAGCAGTCACTGAATAAATTGGTCAGCAGTGTAAAACCCACCCTGAGAGCACTAACATGAGAGACGCAGAGAAAAACACAGGCACAGTCTCTCAACCCTCCTGACTACAGACTGAACTTACGGACGTACTTGTTTCACCATGGCAACAGGCAGAGACCACTGCAGCCTGACAACTGGCGCTGCTGCAGACTGCCAAAGTGATGAATACTAAACTCCCAAGAATGGCAAGAGAAGTCGGAGAGAGAGATAAGAGAGGCGATGTGGCGGCAGAGGCTTACCTTCTCCAAATGAATATCCTCTTTAACGCCAGCTGTTCCCAAAAAGCACTATCAGTACTCACTGCTGCTATAGATAGCAAGTGATCTAAGACGAGGGGGGAAAAACAAAGTTGTCCTGCTCTGGAGTAATCCGACATGTAATAAATCCCTTACACTTAGTCCGGGCCAGCACTTGACAGGCTTACGTATCAACTCTCACTGCAGACACTTGTGTTGATTGTGCCAGAATAACCTCCGCAGCCATCGGGCACTGTCGAAATGAACAGCTTATGGCTGTGCTCCCGGGGCATGAGGACACTTCATACATGGCCCTGCTCTGTAAATGTCAACGACAGCTGAATAATTTAGACACCTGAGGTAACCTGATGGCTCCGTCAATGCATACTGGAAAGTGGAGAGGTAGCGAGCCGGCCTTTGAGACAGCTCTTTTATATAATACCCATCACTCTCAGGAAAGCCTGATATTTCTCCTAACAGCAGAGCAGATTAAAGTTCCGTTTTCAGCCACTTCCCTCTCCCCTTGTCTGCCCTTCTATCACCCTATCCCATCCTCATTGAGTGTGTGCATGTACAAATTGTGTGTCTCGACTGAATAAACAAGAAAACATAAGCAAATAAATCTGTTTTTTACTGCGTGTGAACTCAGGCTGAACTCATGACTCTGAACTGAGCCTCAGGATTCAATCTGCCTCTTTTTTTTTCCAGGTAATGACTCTGGCACGCTGACTAACAAACATGAGAACGCAGCCACTGAGCCATTCAATGAGCAAACAGCGAATGAATAATAACCTCAGAGAAACGTGAGCCCATTTAGACGAAAGGGGAAACAAATTATTTTGTCATGTTATGTCAAATATCCTCATTGGGAACATTAATTCATTCATGTAACAACTTATCCCACTTCTAAGCTTTTACACCAGCGCACACACTCAACTTGGTTGTAGTTTGTAGGGCAGGCTTGTTTAAAAAGTAGGTAGGCAATCTGGAAATGTTGCTTACACATGGACTTCTGATACGAAACAAAACCTCCACGCTGCTGAATAAATCATGAACACACAGCTGCCTTCTTTTGCTGAAGTGAACCAAAACTTGATATGCCATGCATAATTCACTCACAGACATTATGCTTTCTGAAGTCTATATGGAGGCACTTTCCATACACAAAACTTCAGTGAGAAATTCACACGAATAAAGGCAGTTTGAGAGCTGCATTTGGATGTGGCGATCTTTGTGCTTTTAAAGTGATGTTGTGGAATTCAGCCAAGCACGAATTATGCTCAGGATGAAAACAAACACACACACACACACACACACACACAAAAAAAAAAAAAAAAATACCATTATGCTAATGCAGATACACAAGTGCAGTGCTCGGCTGTACCGTGGCCTTACCTCGTCTGGCACAGATGAGCTCATGAACACCACAGTTCCTCCCCCCTCCTGGAGGAGAGACAGAGAGAAATGAAGTCAAAGGTTAGAAATATTATTCCACGTACTGTAGAAACATATGTTCAGGCCTCAGGTTAGGGAAGCTGGTAGATGATTATGACAACAAATATAAAACTAATTATCTGAACCACCGGAGAAAAAAAACCTCACAATCAAATTACTAGCCTAATTATGAACATCAAGTTAGCATAACTGTGCCATCAAAAGGAGAAAAAATGACTGTAGAATCTATTTGTGAATGCATGTTAAAGGGGGGTATGGCTAAAAAAAAAAGCTCAACATTTTTTAGCCACTTTCTTGCTGAGAGTTAGCTGAGAAGATGGACAACTCTCTCATATCTGTCTGTTATAAATAGACCTGGAGCCAGTTAGCTTAGCGCAAAAAGTTGAAGCAAGGGAAACAGCTAGCCTACAAGTTTACAAAAACAAAAAATACACAAAACACAAGTTTTTGTTTTATTGTGGGGGTATGTGCAAGACTATTTCTTGGCCGTGTTAATTATTGAGCTTTAAATGTGCTTCTAGGTAGATTTGTTTTACCTTTGACAGAGCCAGGCTAGCTGCTTCCTCCTACGCTAAGCTAACAGTCTTTTGGTTCCAGCTTCAAACTGTATTTAAAGGTCCAGTCAGTGTGTAGGATTTAGAGTGATAAATTGGCATAATTGAAATATAATATCCATAACTATGTTTTAATTAGTTTATGATCACCTGAATCTCAAATAAGAATTGTTGTGTTTTTGTTACCTTAGAATAAGACGTTTATATCTACATACTGAGCGGGTGATCGTAGTGAAGGCAGAATATTCATGAATGCATACTGAGGGAGTCTGGCTAAAAAGAAAAGCTCAACATTTTTTATTCACTTTCTGGTTGAGAGTTAGCTGAGAAAACTGATAACTCTGTCATATATAGACCTGGAGCCAGTTAGCTTAGCTTAGCTTAGCTCATCTTAGCTTAGCTCAGCTTAGCTTAGCTTAGCTTAGTTTAGCACAAAAACTTGAAGCAAGAGAAACAGCTAGCCTACAAGCATACAAAACAAAAATACAAAAACTACAAGTTTTTGATTTATGGTGGAGGGTAAATGCAGGACTATTTCTTTGCTGTGTTCATTGTTGAGCTTTGAAGATGATTCTCTGTAGATTTCTTTAATCTTTTGACAGAGCCAGGCTAGCTGTTACCTCCTAAGTTAAGCTAAGCTAATGGTCTTGTGGTTCCAGGTTCAAACTATATTTAAAGGTCCAGTTTGTGGGATTTAGGGCGAAAAAGTAACAGCAATTGAATATAATATAATATTCATTACTATGTTTAAATTAGTGTATGATCACTGCAAAATAAGAATTGTTGTGTTTTTGTTACCTTAGAATGAGCCATTAATATCTACATGCGGTGCAGGCCCGATCCATTGATATATTAACAGACCTGAATACAGCATTAAAGGAGGGACCCCGTTCTTTCTTATGAAAGTTGTTCAGTGGAACATGAAGCCAAAAAAGCTCTATTTCTGCAGTATGAAATTAGCCAGATGATCAGCGCTGTGTCCGCATCATTGGGCCTATAGATCAAACACATTGCATACGTCCACCGGCCAAGCTGACTACTTCGGGTTTACTTCCGTTACTAAATGGGGATAAAATGATTTAATCTAGCGGCTCTTCTAGACTTTACAAATGTTGTCAGAACAAAAAGATTTCATCCTGATAGAGGAACAAATCATTTCCAGGGGACTGTAATGATCAAAAAAATGTAACCACTGATTTGCTGATGTCTCTTTTACAATGTAAGTCAATGGGAAAAAGTCTTTACGGGCCCAATGGCATCACATGACGGACCAGTGAGTTGTAATTCCACTGTTTGGCCAATATGAATATTGGCCATGAATACAGCCTTGAACGCAGGGCCCTATTCATTCCTATGACAGTTGAACAGCGGCACATGAAGCCAAAATGGTTTAACTGCCAAGTATAAAATTACCCAGATGATCTAGCGATGATTGGCACTACTTCAGCACTGTGCAGCCCATTGAGCAGGTGCACGAGTGACTCATGGTGGCCAAGTGCGACCAAGCTGGACTGAGTGCAGCCAAGTGTCTTACTTTCACAGGCTGAATGACTAACTTCCAGTTTAGCGCTTTGCTAATTTGAATGAGTTATAATTCCACTGATTGGCCATTATGAATATTGGCTTCATAGCCCAACACACTTCCTGTGGGCTTGGTCTTGTCACACGGAGTTCACCATATTGTTCTCCAGTAGCCCAGAATGGACAAACCAAACGCTGCCTCAAAATTGGGGCATTTACATCTTTGCATCTGCCACTGAAACTCTGCTACATGCTTGGGAACCTGAGAAGGCTTTAGTTCTGCGACCTCACGCTAGATGCCACTAAATCCTGCACACTAGACCTTTAACTGACAGATTTTAGAGGTGTATCAATCCTTTCATCCAGGCTATTCCTTTAAAATACTGTTCACTTTCAGGGATACACAGTTTGTAACCATATCAGAAGCAGCAGTAGTTCCAGTTTCAATGGAATAAATTTAAATATATCTCTCTAAATGGGTCAAAACTGTGCTAAAGCCCATTAATGTGATAAATTATTCAAATTAAATGCAGTGATCATTACTTCAATGCGTCTTTCATACAATCTAAAGTATTAATTAAGTAATAATTGTCTTTCTTAAAAAAAGGTCCAAACGCTTTTTCAGATGAGGACATTCTGAATGCTTTTTTTATGTGTTCATTTTTCTAAAAGTAGTTCATTTTAATTGTAAATGTTAAAATCATCCTACAAAATACCCACTATATGTCATTTAAACCCTACTGGCTGCTAAAAACCATTAAATTCATGGACAAAAACAACAGGGGTCCTGACCTGTGTGAGCTCAATGTTTAAAACCGGCTTGATTATATCATCAGTTAAAGGTATGTTTCACCTAATTATCACCAATTAACATGATCCCTTTACATTACTTGGAAATATGTTGCTATTTTCTCTCCACAATTTCCCTCACAATCCCCCTGAGTCTTAATTTAACGGACGATACTGACACTTGTATCACCCTCACACACATTCACACACCCACAGGCTCATGCACACGCACACATACATTCACACGTTATCTCTCTTGGCTCAACACCTCAGTATTTAATGATTCCTGTATCTCCAGTGTGGCAGGAGCAGATCTCGGCTCTTTAACGGTCCAAATGAGGGTCTAAATTACAAAACTGTGGCGGTGTCTTGATCTTAAGAAACCATATTTTACTGCTCTTAAATCCACGCATAAAATTTAAACAAATCATCCGTGGAGTGATTGTATTACTCCTCTCACACCAGGGATTGGACGCTGGAAATGGTCTGAGGTGACGACTCGATGCCAGAGCGAAGGGAAAGCTCTGAGGCTGACTTATCTTCTGCCAGACACCCTCCAGACCAATTCACTTAATGTTACAGAATCTTGCTGCTGGGACAAAGAGCTTGCCAAAATGTAGCAATCAGTAATACACTGGTCACTGATATCTTTAAAATCAAGGGGGGGCTTTTTACATTAATAGGAGAAGAAGATTATCTGTGTCTCTCTTTTTCTTCAGTCAACTGGACAAAAATGTAGGACAAAAGTAAATTATGCTGCTCCTACTGCAGTGGATTATTCCACATGGCAAGTGGCAACACTTCCAAAGACAGATTCACCAATGACTGGAAATGTTTATACTAACAGTGCAACAAGATATACAATAAGAAGCCTGGATCCTCTGATGTTTAAACAAATGAGAGTAGAAGACCAAACAAGGACAAAGGCTGTTTTACCACAATCATCACGATGACGATTTACTGATGGTTTTAAAGTAAAATGGCAGTTGAAACATTAAATCAGGCTATTTTATGGAGTAACACTGGTTTCTAGAACAAGCTGCGCATCACACTTGTTTGTGATCAGTAAAAAACTAAAAGCTTGAAACTGCAATAACAAAGTTGGTTGTCTGCAGGGGTCGGTTGGCACACAGCTATTTTCTGGCCCTTTGAAGGTCACAGAAAAAAAATGTAACATAAAAAGTTTGCTTGCTTCACCCGCACTCATCTACCATGTTGGAACATCTGAAACTTTTTGGTGAGGGTGACATTTCAGCTTTACAGTATCAAAAGTTAAAAAAAAGTGCTCCAAAGACTGTGTTAGATAGAGACATTGGAAATTTGTAACTTAATAAACATACATTTAGATATTAGATATTAAAATACATAATGCACATGTACCAACAAATTGCAAAATTAACAATTGTAACTGCATTTTGAGAGATTAAAATTATCTTAAACAATTAAAAATAGTGTTTACAGGCTATTGTTACTTTTATTGTTATTTATTATTATTTTAAATTGTCAATGGCAAACATTATAATACATTCCTACTGAAAATTTGCTTTAAAAATATTCTTTTGTGCTGTGATGTTGACAGCCGTTATTGGTTAATGTATACCTGCAAGTTGTGTCAAAAATAAAATTTTGCCCCCCCCCCCAAAAAAACCACCATAGCCTGACATGCACCTCCCCAGAAATGTGACTACACCTCGTGGCAACGCAGATCTCCTGTCTATTTTTGTAAGCTGAAACCATTTCCCTCAGTGGAAACAAAGCTTTTATTTACTTTAATTTCACAGATAAGAAACAATAAATTGTGAAGACAAAAAAGCCTCCACAAAATTGTGAGTGATTTATCCTGGCTTCATATGAGCAGAAATCTCCGCTTGTTGCTAGGGTAGTTTATACAATGTAAAATGCCATAGGCTTGTGCTAATAACGTTGGCATGTTATATTTGTTTGGAAAACGTGTTTAATATGAGACAGGTATTTTGTCAGTGAACCTTGTGAGCTGTGACGGAGCCGAATTTTGTAAAGCTACCTTTGTTAAATGTTGCTGTTGTCCCTGGCTTCATATGAGTAGTGAAAAAGTCTGCTAGCAGCTAGGCTAATTTATACAATGTAAAATGCCATAGGCTTGTGCTACAAATATTAGCATGTTGTATTTGTGGGGAAAATATGTCCAGCGAAAAACAAGTGCTTTGTCTGTGAATGCTGCGAGTTATAGTGAAGCTGATTTGTGTACTTGTGTTTGAAATTGTTTCTATTAAGCCATATTTAATGTGTGTTTTGAATCAACTAAACTTTACAGCTCTTCACAGAAACCCTGCCGCTGCTAGTGTTTTGGAGGTGTAACTGCAGAGTGACAGAGACACACCACCGCACAAGTATAAATGCTCACAACGGCAAAGACCACAAACCAACACACTCTCATTCCGACTTCATCACATATTGACGATTGGTCATGGACCCTCTGTGTCCACATATGAGATGAAAGGTACCCTGGGTGTGTTGGTTGTTGATGTTCTGGGATGCCGTATCAAGCTCTGCCTGTTACATGCATTGTCTTCTTTCAAAATACACTTCAGTTTTCACAGGAAATTTAACGTTTACATAAAGTCTCTTTCAAAATAAACACACCACATCAGTACAACACCGCAATTTGATGTTTTTTTCCTTCAGCAACAAACACCCATAGTCAGGTTTAGGCAACAAAAACACATGGTAAGGTTTAGGAAAACAAAAACACATGGCTTGGTTTAGGCAACAAAAACATGTGGTTAAGTTTAGGCAACAAAAACACATGGCTAGGTTTAGGCAACAAAAACATGTGGTTAGGTTTAGGCAACAAAAATACGTGGTTAGGTTTAGGCAACAAAAACATGTAGCTAGGTTTAGGCAACAAAAACACGTGGTTAGGTTTAGGAAAACAAAAACACATGGTCAGGTTTAGGCAACAAGAACACGTGTTAAGGTTTAGGCAACAAAAACACGTAGTTAGGTTTGGGAAAAAAGAACAGGGTTTGGCTTTAGAATCTTTCGGGACGCAAACACCGCTCTCTTGGGTGAAAGCCTCCTACCAGCCACAGTCGGAATCTCGCCACCTTAACTTTCATCGTTTCCCCCTGGCGCCATTAAACTATAATGACAATTGGCCGTGTATCACGCTGACGTTAAAGGACGCCTTTTTTTTGTTGGTTTCTGATGCTGCAAGTCAATGCCCAAGGGCCGGATGTCAACGACTTCGTAGTGAGACTGGGCTCCACATGTGTAGGCTATGGCATCGGCTCTGCATAGAGCTGACACACAAGTACAAATCCCGCTTTAAAAGTGTGTCAACCAACCCTGGTCTCCCCTACCTCTGTTTTGGTCTTATAAGAAGCCATCAAACAAGCCAATTTGATATATGCATATGTATATATATATATATATATATATATATATATATATATATATATATATATATATGCGTGTGTGTGTGTGTATGTATATGATGACTGGCTGCCATAGAAACAATTAGCCAATCATTTAGTATGAATACTTCAGTGTATGAAAAGGGAATTGCAGGCTATTCCCTGAACCACTGGTGAGTCACTGCTGATATGAAAACGTACCCTCTCTCCCTCCTCTCCCTCTCAGGTGTCACGGTACGTATCAACAAACACTGCTGCACGCATGGCTGCACGTGACACAATAAGAACAGTGCCCATGACGGGACAGTACAAGGCACGCGCCTACTCTTCGCTGACTGCATCCTTTTTTCCCCCTTGTCGCTGCTCGGTGTCATGTGCTCCGGTCACTTTCACTAAAACCTTGAGGAGACACCACTCATCCTTCATCGTTGTACACATTACCCATGACGCTCAGGGAGGGAGAACATCAACAGCACGTGACGTGCATCCACAAAAACAACGGTTATTTGACAACAAGCTGGTTTCCCAACTCAAACGATGACATGACACCACATCCATCCGCCAGGTGATGTAGTTCTCTAACAGTAGCAGAACAAAGTAGTTGTCATGTGATGTAGCACTACAGCAGCCTGCCGTGATTTCGGTTAAAGCCCAACAAATAAATATTTAATTTAATTTTAATCGCTGTCACAGAAACGAATATCTCACAAACGTGACATGGTCGATCAAAGCACGAGGACTATTAGTGTCTGTGTCCACTTCAGCATCACTTCTTCACGCAGCTGAGAGCACGCGCGCATCCCATGAAGGGATCACAACATTCCTGCATCAGCGCGGGTGTCCGCACTTCAGCATCAGCTGTCCCAGCTCCGGAGCACTGCGGTACTCACGCCATGAATTAAAACACAACAACGGGGTAAAAAATAACACACTTCTGAATATGTAAAGAGATTTTTTTTAAATAAGCGTCCTCATTATGTCCCAAGTAAAGTTTCACGCGAGTCCCGCAGGACACCTGAGACCGAGTACTTACCGTCAATCGCCATGATGCTCCGTCCCGGACTCTACCAACTGTTGGGGGGGTGTGATGGAGGAGGGAGGTCATTCATGTGCTAGTGGACGGTGTGTGTGTGTGTGTGTGTGTGTGTGTGTGTGTGTGTGATAGGTAGAGAGATTGTGTAACAGGAGTAGCTACTATGTAGGATATTAATGTCAAACATGCGATATTTAAAACATGAATGTAAGATAGGATGAGTCTGTTACTATTATTATTATTATTAGAATTATCATTATTATCTTCAGAAGCCAAAGTCAACAAAATTAGCTACAGATAAATAAAATAATAATATAAATAGTATATGACTGCAATAAGATTATGAGTAAAGACAAAAGATATACAATAGCAATTAAAATATATACTAGGCAAAGTGACATTGATGCTATTAATAGCTGCGAACATGGGAAGAAGCATTTGATTTTATATGATTAAACAGGCCATAATAGCCTACACAAGTGCACAGTGTGTACATGGTGTTAGCTGAGGCACGGTGACCTTAGAATAAGGACGCTCCTATAGTTATCATGAATCATATCTATTTTTGTGCAGTAAAGGTGGTTAGTTATTTTTTTATTTGCCTGTCATAACAAATATTTGGCACATCTCACATGGGGTTAACAGACAGCGCAATATAACACATCGTTGCTGTACCATTAAAATGAAGATAGTATAAGAATGTTTCTATATATTTAAAAAAAGAAGTAATATATATATATATATATATATATACACACAGTTAAAAGCAAAAAACATTAAACATAGCATTTGACATACATCTTAAATAATTTTATGTTTATGTACAATAAATCAATAGCGCTGAACAGCAGCATAAGGAGTGGTTTATTATAAAGGGCTTCTTTATCCACATCTTGCAAGCTTTCTTGAAGTAATTTCTAATTAGTGTTTACAATGCCAATAGCAATATTTATAAGTTACGGATAAATTCAAACATTACACACACTTTATATCATATAAAAAAGCAGGAGTGCAGGTCTGTATGTGTGTTTTCTGGCATTAGGTTGTGGTAGCAGTCCCAAAGTAAACAATGTTGGTTTCACAGGCAGACCGAGAACACTGTGTTAATTTCATGTCCCAGTTAGAATTTGAGATCTAGTGGTGAGAAAAGTATTCAGCAGCAAAATGTACTTAAAGTATCAAAAGTGAAATTACTTGTTCTGCGATAAAATGTCTGCTGTGACAGATATGTGACATTATTAGAACGTTAATAGCAATGCATCAATATGTAAGAAGCCTTTTAACTGTTAGCTGCTCAGGGTGCTCATATTAGCAATTTTAGTCCAGTGGTTCCCAATTTGGGGACCGGGTCACTTCCAAAGTGCCACAAAATAAATCTGAAGATTTGTGAGATGATACATGGGGCAGAAAAACAAAGTTTTGATGCTCAAACTTTTGAACACTTAAATAATTGTGTAAGACAAAATGTCTGACAAAGTGTCTTTCCGATAAAGTGTAGTGGCAAAGGCACAGGTTTTGTTTCAACATTGTGGGGGACTCATATGAAACCAGGGAGGTTGGTTGGTTGGCTCCCCCAGAAAATGTAAGCATCAAACACTTAATTTCCTGCATTATGGTGAATATTTATGCACCAATTTGTGCCTTTACTGCATTGATGCAAAGGTAGAAGCATCTTTAATTTTGTCAAAATAAAACCCCTCTGCTACCTGCATGTATTACTGTAGGGAAAAATACACATATTCTAAATATTAAGGAGTGTGTGTCCAATGTACCCCACCCCCCACTCCACCAAAAAAAAAAAATCTATGTCTATATGTAGTTGAGTAAAAAGTATGCCTACAATATTTTTCCTCTGACATGTAATGGGGTAGAGGTATAAAGTTGCACAAAATGAAAATACTCAAGTAAAGTAAAAGTACCTTGAAATTGTACTTACATAGGCTGCTGCTCTTGAGTAACAGTAGCCTGCTTAATTACTTTCCACCACAGGGATGGATTCCCTGAACGATCCTACCGGGCACAGGCCCAGGAGCCCAAAGTGTCAGGCTGCCTCCTGGCCGTCATTTGCAAAATGTCACTCAAATGAACATGTACGGACCAGGTAAAGATTCAAAACGACCCCAAAGAGACACAAAAAGACCACACAGAGATGCACTGGAACTGCAATGAGACACAAAATAACTAAAAAAGACTCAAAATTACCTCAAAAGACAGAAAACAACTACAAAGAGATACAAAACCACCACAACCCCTGGGCAGTAGCTCAGCCCATAGGGACCTTGCTTGGTAACCGAAGCGTCGCTGGTTCAAGTCTCAGTACAGACCAAGTATGGAGTCTGGACTGGTAGCTGGAGAGGTGCCAGTTCACTTCCTGGGCACTGCTCAGGTGCCCTTGAGCAACGCACCAACTTTATGTTTATTTATCTATCTATCTATCTCTCTCTCTCTCTCTCTCTCTCTCTCTCTCTCTCTCTCTCTCTCTCTCTCTCTCTCAGTCCAGTCCCAGCCAACCGAGTGCAAGTGATGCCCAGCTCTGCCTACGTCACAGCCTGAAGACACGCCCACCCGCGTTGTAGGAAAATACATTTCCGCAAAGTTTACAAACTGCAGCTGCCTCCCATTCTGCCGGATTTAGTCAGGAAACTTTAGGAAACTTTTTACAACAATGAGTGAAATCAAACCAAACGACTCAGCTCCGACTGAAGACGGCGGGGAGGAGAAAGACTGGGCTGCGGCCAAAGCTTTCTTTGACAACCTCAAATCAAACAAACCGAGACCTGTGAGTACTCTGCTGACAACCTTTATCACGCATAACTTGTGTGTTAGCTTCACACATGTCATTGCATACAATTTGTGACCCCACAACTGCAAACAACACTGCTTTTTATCTTCCCCCATCCCCTCACAGCCCAAACCCCGTAACGCTGTCACCATCGCCGTCTCCTCTCGCACCCTGTTCAACATGGTGGCAGAGAGGAAGATCTATGAGGACGAGGGGGTAGAGAAATACGTGGCTTATCAGGTGGAGCATGAAGACGATCCTCTGAAGCCAGGAGCTGCTTTCCCCTTCGTTAAGGTAGGTCACAGTCCCGGTAGAATCAATCCCCGCAACAAGTCTCTGCACATTGTTTGCAGGGCGTGGTGCGTTCAATGTCCTCGGCTTCTCGTATAAGGACGCTGTTGATACATTCCTCACCAGGAAAAACCTGATTTACAACAAACCACAGTGGTCTCTGACAGTGGACAGAGTTATAAACCCTGCATCCACATCTTAGAGGTTTGTGCTGAGACCAAAGGCCTGGATACACCAGGCCACACCTCAATACGTCAAGTAGCCCAAAGGCAGGTAGGAAGGATTTTAGCACAATCAGAAAACTTAATTTAAGTGCATGTATCAGAGACAATTTTCTCCTTATTTTCAAATCACTTAATTCTCTGTTCATTCATTCCTTAAATGTCAGATATCAGGAAGTCATCTCATCAACCTCAGATATCAAGGAAACTATGAAACTATTATGTATGTACAGTTTCCTTGTTTGATGAGATGGAGGTGGTTCCTCACTGACTTATTAATTCCTCATTTTAAAACAATTCAGACTTTCTCCTGCTGCTTAATATGCACAGTGCCAGGACAAAATAAGGGATAAAGTTAAAGGGATAGTTTGGATTTTTTGAAGTGGGATTGTACGGGGTACTTAATGCATAATCAGTGTATTACATAAGCCCTGTTTCCACCAAACACTTTCGGTATAGTACCTTTGGAATCAAAAGTAACCCTTCAGACGTGGTACCTAGACCCTAGTGTTTCCACTGCAAACGCTACTCTTAAGAGTGTGCGGGGTTGTTGTCAGTAGCCCTTTTTAGACAGGAATTGTGTAGATTTGCAGGAAAGCCCAATCAGTCTTTTTTCAGCATTGGCAGTATAAAAACAAAATCGGGGAGTGCAGCAAAATGCCGCCTACCTAATTTTGTTCATACAGAATGCACCTTTTTCGGGGCAATGGGGGCGTGAGCAAGTATCAAAACGTGTAGCTCAGTGTGTGACGTAAACAGTGATGTGGGAGGGAAGCCGCGGTTAGTCAGTCCTTCCGCAATTCTCTCATAAGTCGGCCCGTTATTCACTGTCCCCGTCATCTGACGGTTAATGGCCTCTTCATTTGCGAGGGCAAGGAGGGCGCGCAATTTGTTGTCTCCCCAGTTGCTCATCTTTACAGTGTCTGTCAGGTTTGCATTTCCCTCTTGGCTGCTACGAGCTGCTCGCTAATTCCTGCCATCAGCTGTTTCCTGTTTATCCACCGCCAGTGGGTCGCATGTGCAGTGTCATCAACAGCTCCTCCCACAGGTCTTCAACAGCCCCTCCCGTTGCGGAAGGCCGCCTCGGTCTGTTTAAACTAAAAGGGTTCCGGCAATATGTCTACCCTACAATGCAGAAAATTGGGCACCTCAGATCAACTCGCCAGTCCGGCTCTGTGTGACTAAACGCTTGCAGCTTGCCGGCAAAATGGCCCAACATTCGCGAAAATCTGTTAAAAGGGGCTACTCACTGCTGTCTAGGTGTCATTCTCTTCTGCAAATTCTGATTTAATACTTCTTCGCTATGTCTGGTGAAACTCTTGTGGTTTTATTTCTCGTATCAATGGTACCTTTGGCAACAGGAACAATCCTTTTTTGTTGTGGTCACATGTTCAACACACAGTTGCTGAAGACAAAAATTTAGCTTAGACTGGTTGTTAGTCGTTACAGACACAGACAGTGCAATAGGTACCAGAGCTCCGCAAAGACATTTTAGAAAATGCTAAATATTTGTAAAAAATAAATAAATAAGTATTTGCTAAAAGGCAAATTACTTTGAATTACAGTGACAGAGTTTAATGAGCCAGACTTTGACATCAGTTCTATTAGAGTCAATGGGGCGGGCACTGCAAATGAACCTTCCACCAGATTAAGAAACACGCATTATGTGATGCTTACTGACATTATTATCTCAATATGTGCATTTGTTTTTCTTGTTATTGCTCCCTGAACAGATCATGGCTCTGTCCAGCAGAGGCTGAGAAGCAGCTGACAGACAAAGCCAGGATCTGTCTGGGGGCCATTAACAAGGAAAGCAAATGCAACTGACACCAAAATCTGGCTCCTTGAATGCTGCCACCAGACTCCATTGACAAAAACAGCAATTTAAGCTTGCTGGACACGGTAGCTGCTGGTCTACTGCTGCTTCTATCAGTTAGTTTGTTTGTGTTATTGTGTGACTTTGGTGAATCCAAACTAATCCTTTTTAACACCAAAGTCACACAGTAATACTGATTGAGGCAGTGATTTACCAGCAGCTCCTGTGTTCAGCAATGTTAAATCACTGTTTTTCTCAATGGAGTCTGGCTTTGAAGAGAGTGATTATAACTGCTTCCTTTTCCCATTAGAAATCACTGTCTGACATTAAGATAAAGCGGTGAAAATATTTGAAAATATAGCATACATTCAAACTGATACAGATTTTCTTTAGCTGGCTAAAATGATTTTTGTTGCAGACCCCTCCACAGCAGTAGATAACTTAGCTTCCAGCCTGCTTCTCCAGACTGAGGGCAGGCTTTCTGACAAATACTGTATGTAATACAATGTGTATGGAAAAGTACCCTATACAACCCCAGTTCAGAATATCTGAAATGTCCCTTTAAAGCCCCTCTTTGCCTTCAAAACAGCTTCACTCATTCTTGGAATGAAGTCATACAGGTCCTGAAGTATCACCAGTCTCTAGCGAGAAAAATCCAACATTACCATACAACCTCTCTTAAAGGTTGATTGATGTGCAGAGCGATAATTGCAGACCACTCCTGAATGTGTTCAGCAACGTGGAATAGAGGAACATCTAGAGAAGAGTGATTGCACCCCGTTACTGTAAAGTGATCTTGTATTCCTCGGCTGTAAAGCAACCACTCGGTCACAGAGGACACAGACCTGCTGCCACAGCTGGCAACAGACACTGTGGGTTTGAGGCATCACTTGGCTTTCTCCAAATGTAAACCTGCCTGGATGTTGAGTATAAAGTGACCAGTGACTCACTGGAGTGTGTCAGTTATTTCCATTGCACCATTGCTCCTTGTTTTCTCTACTGTTAGTTTCTAAATGGCAGAAATGCTGTAAATTCAGCCCATATTGAGAAGTTTTCTGTTGATTTAATTCCTGTGAATGACTAGTTTTTGGCTTCATTTGAAATGTGGTTACTTCAATATGAGGGGTTGAGATAATATCAAATTATTCAATAAATGCATACATTTGTAAAATTATGCACAAGTAAAATAAATGGTATTAAAGTTAAGGGCTGGGCAATATATTTATATTTAATTAATACTGTATTATGAGATTAGATATTGTCTTAGATTTTGGATATCGTCATATCGCAAGTGTTGTCTTTCCTTGGTTTTTAAGACTGCATTATATGTATTAGTTATTCTGTTAATTGGCTCTAGTCGTCATGATCGTTGCAAAACTGATATTGTGGTATTTGGTTCAAAATATTGTGATTGTGATATGGTGTTTACAAGGTCAAACACATGTACAGGATGCTACAAAAACCTGATAATAAATGGGTTACTACATAATTTAAACACACTCATAGAGATGTTGAATGACTGTTGTTTGAACACCAAATCAAAACGTCCTATTCAGGTTCAAAAATAGGTCCAAAATGAAAGTTGTGCCAACGTCCGGGATGTTACCTGGCTGTAAGCTGGACATCATTCCCGAGCATCCTAGCAACATCTAAATATCTTAACACGACAAAATAATAAACTGATATTGTTCACACAAGGCACAGTGGTGCAGTGGTTAGCATTGTCGCCTCACAGCAAGAGGGTTCATAATTCGAACTCTGGCTTCCTCCCACAGTCCAAAGACATGCAGGTTAACTGGTGACTCTAAATTGTCCGTAGGTGTGAATGTGAGTGTGAATGGTTGTCTGTCTCTATGTGTCAGCCCTGTGATAGTCTGGTGACCTGTCCAGGGTGTACACCACCTTTCGCCTAATGTCAGCTGGGATAGGCTCCAGCCCCCCCAATGACCCCTAACAGGATAAGTGGTTATTGAAAATGAATAAATGTTCACATAAGACTCCAGTCTCCTGGGTGAAAGTCCTGTGCCTGATCCATTTATCTACATGGCTTCATGTTTGTCTCTCTCTGTGGACTTTGTCAGTCTTTATACTATGTCATCTGACTGTATGTCAAACAGCCCTGTGGGTTACTTCTCCCATGTGTGATCAAAGACCGTTTGGATAAAGACTTTTGGCTCTTAGAGACACTACAGGCTTAAAATGATAAGACAAGACTGTAACTCACATGTAGATATACGTAAATGGCATAAACATCTATTCATACAGTACAGGCCAAAAGTTTGGACACACCTTCTCATTCAATGCGTTTTCTTTATTTTCATGACTATTTACATTGTAGATTCTCACTGAAGGCATCAAAACTATGAATGAACACATGTGGAGTTATGTACTTAACAAAGAAAGGTGAAATAACTGAAAACATGTTTTATATTCTAGTTTCTTCAAAATAGCCACCCTTTGCTCTGATTACTGCTTTGCACACTCTTGGCATTCTCTCGATGAGCTTCAAGAGGTAGTCACCTGAAATGGTTTCCACTTCACAGGTGTGCCTTATCAGGGTTAATTAGTGGAATTTCTCGCTTTATCAATGGGGTTGGGACCATCAGTTGTGTTGTGCAGAAGTCAGGTTAATACACAGCCGACAGCCCTATTGGACAACTGTTAAAATTCATATTATGGCAAGAACCAATCAGCTAACTAAAGAAAAACGAGTGGCCATCATTACTTTAAGAAATGAAGGTCTGTCAGTCCGGAAAATTGCAAAAACTTTAAATGTGTCCCCAAGTGGAGTCGCAAAAACCATCAAGCGCTACAACCAAACTGGCACACATGAGGACCGACCCAGGAAAGGAAGACCAAGAGTCATCTCTGCTTCTGAGGATAAGTTCATCCGAGTCACCAGCCTCAGAAATCGCAAGTTAACAGCAGCTCAGATCAGAGACCAGATGAATGCCACACAGAGTTCTAGCAGCAGACCCATCTCTAGAACAACTGTTAAGAGGAGACTGCGCGAATCAGGCCTTCATGGTCAAATAGCTGCTAGGAAACCACTGCTAAGGAGAGGCAACAAGCAGAAGAGATTTGTTTGGGCCAAGAAACACAAGGAATGGACATTAGACCAGTGGAAATCTGTGCTTTGGTCTGATGAGTCCAAATTTGAGATCTTTGGTTCCAACCGCCGTGTCTTTGTGAGACGCAGAAAAGGTGAACGGATGGATTCCACATGCCTGGTTCCCACTGTGAAGCATGGAGGAGGAGGTGTGATGGTGTGGGGGTGTTTTGCTGGTGACACTGTTGGGGATTTATTCAAAATTGAAGGCACACTGAACCAGCATGGCTACCACAGCATCCTGCAGCGACATGCCATCCCATCCGGTTTGCGTTTAGTTGGACAATCATTTATTTTTCAACAGGACAATGACCCCAAACACACCTCCAGGCTGTGTAAGGGCTATTTGACCAAGAAGGAGAGTGATGGAGTGCTGCGGCAGATGACCTGGCCTCCACAGTCACCGGACCTGAACCCAATCGAGATGGTTTGGGGTGAGCTGGACCGCAGAGTGAAGGCAAAGGGGCCAACAAGTGCTAAACACCTCTGGGAACTCCTTCAAGACTGTTGGAAAACCATTTCAGGTGACTACCTCTTGAAGCTCATGGAGAGAATGCCAAGAGTGTGCAAAGCAGTAATCAGAGCAAAGGGTGGCTATTTTGAAGAAACTAGAATATAAAACATGTTTTCAGTTATTTCACCTTTTTTTGTTAAGTACATAACTCCACATGTGTTCATTCATAGTTTTGATGCCTTCAGTGAGAATCTACAATGTAAATAGTCATGAAAATAAAGAAAACGCATTGAATGAGAAGGTGTGTCCAAACTTTTGGCCTGTACTGTACTTTTAAAAAAGGGCGTCGTGTGGAGTGAATGTTGCAGTGTGGCCGTCTAATCACAACCAAACAAATAAATTGTCAAAAAGTCTTGTAGATAAAAAAAAAAAAAACAGATACATGCAGTTGCTTTTCTATAGCAATAATATGATGACTACTTCATGGTTTGTAAGAGACGATCTGAACTGACCATTATTGGACATGGAAACAACAATATGATCTGGCGGTCTGCCTCATAACCGAGATGCAGTTTTTGGCGTCCAACCAGGATCATTTTCCCAGGGCCACTATGTCCCTACCAGACCAATGTTTACTGGGCTTTAAAGCCAGGAAAAGACACCACTTAAAATATCCAAAATCTAAGCTACATCACTCTAGAGTCCAGCCATATGATGATGGAGTTTGTGGTGTATAAAACACATTTCTTTCTTTCATTGTTGTTTTAATAACTTGATATTCTCCTTCTAAAGACTGTAACTGAAAGAAAGCTATGGTTCAAATGTTGTAATGTGTGTGTTGTAACCTGGTGTTGGCCGCTCTGACGCAACACCCCGGCCTGTGATGTAAAGCTGTCCCTCCTCTCACACAGGCGCTGATGAATGTCAACGCTCGACTGAGGCAGCTCTACCCAGACAGCGAGGAGCTGTTTGACATCGTCTTAATGACTAACAACCATGCCCAAGTTGGAGTGCGCCTCATAAACAGCATTAATCACTATGGTACGCTGCATCCTAAAGCAAACATTGTTGATTGTTTAGCACGATGGCGGCTCGCCGGCTGCAGCAACAGGAGTAATCAAGAACAGCACTCAGTCAAGTAATTACACACTAGAAACAAAGAAGAGCTTTTAAAGTGTAATTAGAACTCCAACTTGCTTTTATACTTTCAGATCTGACCATAGAGAGATTCTGTATGACCGGAGGGAAAAGTCCTATCGGCTACCTCAAGGCCTACCTGACGAACCTTTACCTCTCCAAGGACGCAGAGAAAGTCACTGAAGCCATAGAGGAAGGTAAGTGATGCTGCTGTTGGATTATAACCCTCGTTTCCCTCGTTTCAGCAGCCCGGAGACATATTTGTACTGATATTTACACACTTGCATGTTGACTTTGTGTGTGACTCATTCACACTGTTGAGGGAAACCTCGACCCCACGCTGTGCAGCAAGAAGGTGCTGGTTGGAGACAGCCTGTGATTTATGGCTCCCCGTCGTTCAAATACACACAAACAGATTTGAAACACTGACGTTCAGATGTAGTGCGGAAATTAAGTGATGAGTTGTGAGGCAGAAAATTTTGAGAATGGATTTAAAGTCGATTATGAAGCAGAATTGCGAAACATTTGCAGGTTCTACCTTCTGAAATGTGAGGATTTGCTGCTTTATCTGTTGTGTATCACATACACATGTTATATATCATATTTTATATCACTGTAAATGAAATATCTTTGGGTCTTTGACTGTTGGTTGTCTTTGATCAAAGGAAGGTATTTGAAGACGTCACTTTTGGCTCTGAGAAATTGTGATAGGATTTTTTGTGACAACCTGTCATCACAGGAGGCACAGGATGTCAGATTCTATTTGCACATTAAAAAGATCTATTAAGTTTTAATTTCCCACTTGTCCTCGGCTTATGAGCAACCAGATACATCGATAGATAGTGCATCAATAATGTGCAGACTTAAGTTTTTTAACCATAACTTACCCCAGTTGTGCTCAACCAGGGGTCCTTGAAGGAGTCCCAGGGGTCCCGGAAACATGGACAATAGTTAATTTTTGATATTTAATTCACTATAAAGGTTAGCCCAGTGTGAGTAAGAGTCATAACAGTGACTATCCAGATCACAAGTTTTACTTCATTAATGGGCTTCTCCTCAGTTAATTAAGCAGGGTTCCCACGATCATGGAAAACCTGGAAAAGACATGAAATTTCAGGGCACCGGTGGCTTTGCATATAGAGCAGGCGCCCCATACACAAGGCTGTTGCCGCAGCGGCCCAGGTTTGACTCCAGCCTGCGGCCATTTGCTGCAAGCCATTCCCTCTCTCTCTCCCTCTTTCACGCTTGACTGTACTATTGATTAAAGGCACATTTTCCAGGCCTGGAAATCATTCAAAGTTTTGGATAAGTCATGGAATTTTGTTGTGTAATGAAATTGTTATCGTTATCTTCCAAGAATAACCTTCCATGTGATGTAACAAAACAGCAAATGTATTTTCTGAAGCTGTCAACGTAGCGTCACTCAAATATGTGTTGATGTGTGATTTTTGTTTACCATCATGTACGTTCCTATGTATGTTCTATGTATGCCAGTTAGCTGAAATTACAATTAGAGGCAAGTAGGGCAAAAAAGAAAATTATGGGTCCTTGAAAAGTCATGGAAATTTTTTGAAATTTTGTCCATGAAAATGTGTTGGAACCCTGTTATGACATGATATGGCTGCAACAAAGGGTTATTTCCATTATTGCTTCATCTGCTCTTTATTTTCTTGATTAATCAATTAATCATTTTGTTAGTAACATGTCAGAAATAGTGAAACATGCCCTGTTTATTAAGGTAACATCTTCAAATTGTTTGTTTTATCTGACTTAAAGTATAAAAATCCAAAGTCATTCAGTTTATTATCATTTAAGACAAAGACAAAAGTCAAATTCTCACGTTTAATAAGTATGAAATCAGCAAATTTTGGGCTTTTATACTTAAAAAATTGCTGAAATGATTACACGATTATTAAGAGAGTTGTTAATAAATGTTCTGTCAATCGATTAATCGAATACTCATTGCAGCTCTAGTTGTCAGCTATGGAATTCTGGTGTTAATCATATGTAGCAACCACAATCTTTTCAGATGAAGGTCCCTTAGCCGAGATCTTATGGGGTCTGGGGGATCTAATGGGGGTCTGTAACCTAATGTGTATCAGGGGTTGACACAAAAGGGTTGAGAACCACTGCCTTATTCTCAAACAAAGTGGTGTTTGTCTTTTAGATAGGAAACAAGATTTGATGGAGACCACATTATCTGAACTCTATAGATGTAACATTTGAATGTCTTCACTGAAAGACAGGTATCAAGTATCAACAATCAAAGCTGACATGTAGCGGCAGTTAAAACATTGTTAATAAAACAGGAAGTTGAAGATGCCTGCAGCTGTGAGGTATCAAATGTTAGACTGCTTAGAACACAGCAATGGATGCATGATTATAACCAGCCTTCCCCTCCTCCAGGTATTGCTGCAGCCACGATGTTTACGCCACAAAAAGAGACTGAGTTGAGCGACACTCAGCTGAGAGTGGCGTTCGATGGCGACGCCGTCCTCTTCTCAGACGAGTCGGAGATCATCGTGAAGAAACATGGCCTGGACACTTTCTTTGAGCA
The DNA here is from genome assembly GCF_041903045.1 of Epinephelus lanceolatus. Classification (NCBI taxonomy): domain Eukaryota; kingdom Metazoa; phylum Chordata; class Actinopteri; order Perciformes; family Serranidae; genus Epinephelus; species Epinephelus lanceolatus. The sequence continues at coordinate 23,499,332 of NC_135746.1, forward strand.
CGAGAAGCAGTTTGAGAACAAACCTCTCGCTCAGGTAACAGATGGCTGTTTGTGTGTACTTAACATCACTGTGTGCAGACTTTAAATCCAGACGATAATGTGTCTTCACAAAAATATATTCATCTACATTCATTCGTCCATTAATGAAATCACATAGCTGCAGATCCAATGCAAAGGATTTTTTTTTAAAAAAAATCTCAAGTCATAGTTTAAAGGAGAAATCCAAGACTTTCACACCTGAAAGTCTGTTTACAGGTCTCAGGGAGTATTGCTTCATATATGTGCTTTTAAGAAAAAAAAAAAAGAAAGAAAGTTGTGCATGTGTACAACATCATAAATCCTGATAATAGAAATTACGTGACAGGAGAGGTCAAGAAGCTACGGGCTTACTCAATGGACCTCCCCTTAATAAGGGATAGCAATACAAAACTAAGAAATTATATATTTCAATCAGGAGAGACTTGATTTTTATAGTAAAAAAAATATGTATTAAGATGTGCACATTAGAATGAAAAATGTGGAAAGTCTTTTGCAATTAGACCCCGTAGAGATGGTGTGATTTAAGGAGGGTGATGAATCCATAGTCAAACAGGGAACCCCCCCAGGGACTAGACGCTGGCGGTGGTATAGGTGGTGAAGATGAGATGAGATGAGAGGAAGATGGTGAAGTGCCGATGATCTCGATGAGTAGATGAAGGAGCCTTTGTTGAGCTCGTCCTGGACTCTGGATACGACGCCTGGAGGTTAACGGGGTGGAGGAGGGTGCGACAGTTCTGCCTAAAATGATGGCTGACAGCAGCAGAGAGAGAGAGAGAGAGAGAGCAGATTTAAATTTAAATTTTGCAGTGGCATCCTGATTGGCTGAGAGAGATGGAGGCAAAGTTTGATTGGATAAGTAGAAGAGTGAACACCCATAGTCAGCTTTTTAGAAGAAGCAGTGGGAGCGGGATGCAGAGAATTGTGAATGAATGAGCATGAAGAAAGTCTTCCTGATTGAACTTTCGCTGAGCTTCATTAGTCAGCAAAATTCTGTCCGCATGACCTTTGTTTCACAAAATATCTCCGTACATACTAGAATGCAAAAACAACTCCAAAAACTTGATGGCGTAAGCTGTCTCCCCTCGTTGCAAAGTTTTGTAAAGTCTACAAGCTAACGTTACCTTTTGCAAAACAGCTACTGGAAATCTCATCATCGTTAATTCCCCTTCGATATATAAGGACACTCACTCCTTAAATTCTCCCACCATCTGTTGGTTCCACTGGGCCTCTTCCAAAACCATTGTTTCTGGCGGACTTTAACCCTATGGGCCCGAACGACGCATAGTGCGTCCAAATTCACACCTGTTCTTCTCTATTGATTTTCTCCGCGACCGCGTCATAGCAAGAAGCCACGCATATCAGCGGAAACAGCAGAACTGTAGCTTTCTGACAAGACCAAGCACTTGTCGGTAGTCCAGTGTTTTCACAGCAAAAAAAAAAAGATAAATTTACACTAAAATCATGAATAACAGAGCTTTCAAGCAGCTCTGCACACACATTACTCTTGGATGGATTACTCGCGAATGCAGGCTCGCACAGAAATGCCACGCACATCACATGAAAGCGCAGGAGCAGAGCTTTCCAGTGATGCCACACACATTGTGCTGTCATCCCATCACGCTGTAAATACAGATTGATTGTCTACAAAATAAAAACCTGACGAATTTCTTTACAATCCATTATACAGATCTTGTTATCAGTCACTTCATATAGTGAGGAATATCGTATCTTACCACGTCTTAGGCTTGCGTGTGTTTCTCCCTGTCTATCCACATTTGTAGTCCGGCTTTCAAGATGCAAATATCTCCATATTGTCCAGTTGACACTCCATCAAACTTTGTATGACAAGACCAGCTTACTTAACCTTTGCGCACCTAAACAACTGCAGCCTAATTATGCATGCTGACAGGGCCGTAGTCACCATATACATTGAGGGGGACACGTGCCCCCCCACCAACAACAACAAACTTTGTTTACTGCAAACAAAGTAGCAAATTTTATCTTGGAGGACATCATTGCACTTGGTTGACTATTCTTCTATGATCTTAGATGATTACTGTTAATTTATTATGCTGATCTGTTCTGTACAACATCTATTGCACGTCTGTCCGTCCTGGAAGAGGGATCCCTCCTCAGTTGCTCTTCCTGAGGTTTCTGCCGTTTTTTTCCCCTGTTAAAGGTTTTTTTGGGGAGTTTTTCCTTATCTGCTGTGAGGGTCCAAAGGACAGAGGGATGTTGTATGCTGTAAAGCCCTGTGAGGCAAATTGTGATTTGTGATATTGGGCTTTATAAATAAAATTGATTGATTGATTGACAAATATTGCATGTTTCTTTCAGATAAAACACATTTTTGACTTGTGAATGAGTCAATGGAATTTCTTGCAATAATGAAAAAATACTGGCAATCATTTTCCGCCTGGCACAAACCACATGTTTTGGACAACTGTGAAGTGACAGAATGTCCCAGCATCATGGTTCTTATATTGCCAGATTCCCGAGAGTCTCCCCTCTTCATATATGGTAGAATATGTCTTTTTCCAACTTGCTATGGTGAGATACATGTAAAAATGTAAGAATTTAGTCACGCTGATTTGTTTTTTCATTGATATAAAAATTAATATAAAATACAGGCACATAGAAGAACATGAAATGATGGCAAATCTGGTTAGCCCAGATTGTCCTGAAAAAAAAAACAAGATATAGCATGTGTATGTAGCCTTTATAATGACTGTGATATGAGCTTAAAAGTAAAGGCAGTAAAAAATACCCCAAAAAACGCCTAGGGCCCATGGGGTTAAACTGTGGACAAAGAGGTGGAGCAATAACACTGGGTGCAGCAGACGCCTCCATTCATCTTTAAAGTGGTGCAGCAGTTATAGGTTTAAGTGTCAAGTAGTTATTAGACCAAGCAGTGCTAACAAAATGTAAACAAACCAGTCAACCTTGTCATTGTTGTTTGTGGTGCATGTTCATGACACAAAGCAAGAGTGGGCATGCACGAATTGAGGAGACTCCATTTTACTTTCCACACAGATACATAGTAACCAGAGCTTTAAAAAATTCTGCATTTTGAAGGCATTTTAAAACTGTTTTGCTAACTTAAAACTCTGTTTGTGTGGACAAGAGGCCAAAACAAAAAATATCTTCTATGTGTAGACGTAAAAAGCGAAAAACTGAACACAAGGGTTCACCATATCTGTTACCGTAACAGGAAACATACACCTGTATGGGGCGAAACAAGGCTCTGGGGAATGTCTGCAGGGTGTTGGAACCTGCTCTGCTGGCTCTAAACAAGTTTTAAATCAGGCACTATTTTTTTTCATTTTGTGCCCGTGCGTGTGTGTGTGCATTTAGTTTTTCTCTCTATGTATCTGTAGCTACGCTCCTTATTTTTAGAACATTTTTAATTAAGTCTCTTCTTTGGCTCTTTTTTCCAGGGTCCCTTAAAGTGTTTCCTGGAGGCTCTGGGGAAGCTCCAGAGAAAATTCTACAACAAGAACGAGCGCCTGAACTGCCCCATCCGAACCTACCTGGTGACGGCCCGCAGCGCCGCCAGCTCTGGCGCTCGCGTCCTGAAGACTCTCCGCAGCTGGGGCCTGGAGATCGACGAGGCTCTCTTCCTGGCCGGGGCTCCAAAAGGGCCCCTGCTGCAGAAAATCAAACCTCACATCTACTTTGATGACCAGATGTTCCACATCGAGGGGGCCAAGGAGCTGGGCACCATATCCGCACACGTCCCCTACGGGATCGGACAGAAGTACCACAAGGGGAAACTCATTGAGCAGCCCGCACAAAAGGAATAACCCGTAGAATATTAAACATACACTACACTGTCATCTGCATAGGAAATTATTTGCTCTAAAATAAAATGCTGCATTCAGGAAACATTGAAAAAATAACAGCAACTTTTGGATGATTTAGGTAACAAATTTGTAATTCAGTCTGAAATTTCCTGCTTTTTGGGGTTTTATAAAATATTTTCTTAAGGACAGGGTGTTACTGATGAGCGGGGGAATGTATAATCAAAGCAAGAGCTACACTAGGTGCCATACAGTGTTTCACGTTTGTGAAGAGAAACACCAGATAAATTAACGGTGCCTTTTAACCACACTGTCTGTGTACCTGTTTAACTTTGAGAGTTTATTTCTCACTTACATTTGAGTTTATACCATTTACTTTACACTTTTTTACAATGAACACATGTTTATTTTATTTATCTTTGGTTGTTGGTCCTTGGTATACTCATTTTAACCAGGACAGGAGAATGTATCTGCTGTAGTCTTTGTTTTGTGTTGGCTCATTCATAGGACAGTTAAAAAAAAAACAAATCAAGTTTTTGGTGTCTGGTTTTGATTTTGCACATTTAACTAGACATATTTATATCAGCTTTGGGTTTTAAAGGGACATTTATTAAAGCAGAATGTCGGGGCTTACAGGGAACACTGATGCTGTCTGTCTTTGTTACTGTTGACGCGCACAACCAATGCTAAACTTACACTTTATATTTTCATGTTCTGTCTGTTTATGCTTCTACACTGTATCTGGATATCCGTGCACACTGTAACTACACTTTTCCATGCTGTTATTACCAAGGACTGACTGCATATACTGTACATGTTTGCAGATTGCATTTGATGTATTGTATAATCAATACTCAACATCACAGAGGAGTTTTACAGTTACACTTGTTTGTAAATGTTCGTATCACGTCTGCTGTCTTTACTCAGTGTCAGATCATGTGATGTTTTTCACTGGTTATACTTAAATAATAACATGATGTTTGCCACCATTTCATTTTTATACTCCACTGTTTTCTATCTGTCTTGTGCCTTTAACCTTGTCAGCTGTGGTGCTGAGCGTATCCAGTGCAAAGGGAGGAGAATAAATGAATGTGGAGGAACCCCAGTGGCTGTTCTTTGTCAGTGGTGTAAAGTTATTGAGTACATTTACTCCAGTACTAATGTTCATTTTATGCTACTTTAGGCTTCTGCTCCACTACGTTTTATTTTTAAATCTTTTTATTAAACTTTTAGAACATATTCATACACTCATAACAACATCTAACACAACAAGGTATACTAAGCTCCAGACACAAACAGCAACTCCAAAACGAATCCCAGGAGGGAGCCCATCTGTGCGGAGTTTGCATGTTCTCCCCGTGTCAGCGTGGGTTTTCTCCAGGTACTCCGGCTTCCTCCCACAGTCCAAAGACATGCAGGTTAATTGGTGACTCTAAATTGCCCCTAGGTGTGAATGGTTGTCTGTCTCTATGCGTCATCCCTGTGATAGTCTGGTGACCTGTCCAGGGTGTACCCCACCTGTCGCCCAATGTCAGCTGGGATAGGCTTCAGCCTCAAGAGGATAAGCAGTTACGGAAATGAATGAATGTAATAAATGATGCCTAATGCATACAGATGTCGAATAGATTCTTGAATGCTCCACTACATTTTAGAGGAAATATTGTACTTTTTAAACTCCACTACATTCATGTGATGTTTACCAGATTTTACACGGGGAAACAAAACACAATGAGCTCTTAAGTCATGTCATAAAATTAAACCTCTTAAAAAAAAAGTAGCTTTGTTTAGTTGGGGCTCCTTTTTTATGTTTTCTTTCTTTTATTGGATCCCCATTAGCACCAGCTTGAGCATTGGCTGTTCTTCCTGTGGTCCATGCACATACAGTCTTACACACTCATACACAATAAAACACATAAACACAGCTAACTAAACAGCACATCTCTGTGGTTTAACATTAAGCAGAACACAAAGATACAAATTGTCATCCTTTTCACAAGAATTATGCTCAACAAAATTATAAATTCATCACAATTCCCCAAGAACTCATGGACGGAATTTTTTATCCTCAGCCAAATTAATGGTAATTCTTTAAAAACATAAATATTTATCTGACTAACCTTGATTATATATTTATCCATCCTGCACTTATTCACATTTAGTTCCAAAAAAATAGGGTATCTCATTCTCCTCCAAGGGGTATTTCTACTTTCAATCAGCTTTACATTTAACCCTTAAAACATTTGTATGATATGAAAACACAATTCACTGAAAATTCCTCAAATGTTTTGAGATATTTTTTGATAAATTTAAAACAAAATTCAAAACAGTACCTCCAACCATTTAAGATGTCTATGAGTTCATTTAAAAAAGAATTATGAGGCTCAAAATGTAAAACATTATTGAATACCTTACAAAAACATTCGATGATTAGAGAAAACCCTCAACTAGACTACCAGCCTGTATATAAAGTATATAAACTTAGCTTCATTTCTACCAGCCACTACATTAAAATGATACATGTGTATTGATACATCAGTATTACAACTTGATTCAACATACAGTGCACATAATTGTACATATTTCTTATGTTAACTCTTATTCTATTCTTGTTTTATTCCATTAATTTATATACAGTAGTTACATTTTCACACTTACAGACACAGCACTGTGATGATATATATTTTATTTTTCAATATTTTTAGTATCGCAAGTACTACTGTTAAACACTGCAGCATAATGCACTTTTTATTTTTATTTTAATGCACATTTTCATTTCTATTTCATTTCTTATTTTATATGTACATACTTCTATTGCATACTATTATTCTTACTTTTTATAATTCTATATTCTCTACAAGGGAGCAACTGTAATGAATCATAATTCCCCTCAGGGATCAATTAAATATTTCTAATTCTAATGTCTCAGGAGGCATTTTTGTATTACAAGCACTTGTACTTGTGATACATGGGATACATGACACTTTTTAATGATTATGTGTGATTATGTCTTTTAATTAGGGAGAACTTGAATGTTTTACACATTTTTTAATTAAAGAAATAATCTGAGTGCTGTTCCCACCTCTGGTCTTTGCACATCTCAGCAGTAGATGGAGCTGTTTAGCTGTAACTGTCCACCTGGATGCTTTAAACACCGCTTGTTTGTCCTGCAGGCTCCTGTTTGACAATGACTCACTTCCTTGTGACAGTGAACCAGCTGAGGTCAAACTTCAGCAGCTTATCTCCAGGCAGATCTGTCCTGTCATTACACCTCAGTGTTCCTCAGTGTGTGTGTCCAGCTGATGGAGGCTGACTCTCATCTTACATGTGTGTGATGGAAGAGGCCAGAAGAGGGAGCTCCTGGTTAAATGGAGCGGGGTTTTAGTTTACAGAGAGGAGGAACAAGCACTTTGTGTGTGTACATTATCTAAATATAGTCTCTACAAGAATGAAACAAAGGAAGCAAACATCACCAAAGAAGATCATTTTAGACTTAAAAGTTAAATCAAAATCAAATGTAAAACAATCTAACGAGAGAAAATACCTGAAATACATATAGGCTACATTAACACATATAATGTACAAACTGTACAGATCTTTGAGATATATTTGCTCCCTTTTAATAACCGAGCTCCCACTCGGCTCATTTTTACAGGCCTACCAAAATACCAGTGCAAAGCACAGCAAGAATAAAATGCAAATCACTCTGCCTTCACTGAACTAACATTAGGCCTAATTGGAAGTTAATGAGCTATCCTGCAGTTCCAGATGTATTAATAATATCTGAGGTTTATCCTTCTCGGACTAAAATAGCTTTAAATTATATAAGGTTGCAGCAATATTTCATTACATGTAAGTCTGCACTGAACATTTTACTTCAGAACTCTGACACTGTTGGATTCAGTGTTTAAAAAATGGACCATGCAGTAGACATTCCTTATTAAACCCGGCCGCCTACATTACCCACAATGCAACTCGACCGTTGACAGTTGGCTCTACGATTCAGGTGTGTTATGCTAGTAGCAGCTAATGTAGCGGCTAGCTTCTACCCCATATAACCAGAGATATTAACCTAATGGTCTATGGTAGAGATGAGGAGCGGGCTACAGAGGTCAGGTAAGCTCATTTATCTTGACACATCCATGTTTGTTTCATTTTCAAACTTGTCGTCTTCAGTCCCAGCCGCCGTAGACTCAAGTGACATCATTGGAGGCAACTTATCACGTCTCGCGCTGGTTACTCTGTAGCAAGGAAAGGCTAGTTTTAATTCACACAATTAGCTACATTTCTTCTCCATAAGTTCCCTTTTATGTAAATATGGGAAGTTTTATTGGCAAAATGTACTTAAAACACTAAAAGTAAAAGCACTCAGCACAGAAAATGACAGTGTTAACACCATATAATTGCATTATTATTATTATTAATATTATTATTACAGTGTGTAACGTTTAGCATTTAGTGTTGTATGCTAGCTAGCTGAGGGGAAGCTAATTTTAATATTGTTTGTAGGGTTGCAGCGATATACCGGTTTTAGGGTATACCATGATATAAAAGTTGACAGTTATTATACCATGTACATTTGCTTATCTATAATATTGGAAAAAATAAAGCAACTAGATGGAGAATCGCCCATTTATTTTAGTTATTTTCAAATGGGAGAATTTTTACACAAATTTCCATTGACAAAATGGCTTAAAGTTTCAGTTATAGTAATAAAACATTTGTTCAACCAGAAATAACCCCTCTGTTTTCATTCCTTAAAAGGTCATTCTGACTGATAATAATATAAACTTGGTTATACCTTGATACCCTGAAACCGAGATTTTTTCTGAGACGGTTATCATACCGTGAAAATCTCATACTGTTGCAACCCTAACTGTTTTACCTATCTACATTACTGCAACACGTAATGATTTTACACTAAACACGTGTGATGCCCTTTTAAAATACTCTAATATTTAAAGTAGAAACAGACAATACTTTCCAACTTACCCAAGGAAACTAAAAAAAAAACAAACCTAAAACTTCTATAGCTTTATGGTGTTTTTAAGCGGTATTATTGCTGACGCTGATGTCGCAAAGACATCCAGCTCACTTTATGTTTTCCTCAGAGCCGAGCAGCTACCACAGTTTCCACAGTTACTTCAGTTTTTCCACCGTTACATATGTCCACCATTTCCACTAACGGGATAGTAACTGCAGAGAACTTACAGTGATGTGCTTTGGTAACTCGTGATAACAGGGAAAGAAAAGCACATCCTCTTCCTGTTTTAGATGTGCCATGGTTGACACATGGTTACTTTGTGCTGTAAATCGATCCTTCATCAGATCATACCTGATGTCATTGTGATAGCACGATTTAGAGGGAAACAGTCTAAACGCGGATGGTGTCATTATTCTATAGCAATTACAGTGTACGACCGACATTAATTTCATAATGATAAGTTCAAGTAGAAATGCACAATATGATTTTTTTAACAGGTGATGCCAATAACTGATAATTATGGATAATTTCACATTTGTCATATTTTAAAAAGAAGTTCATAACCTGTAGGTAGCATAAGTGGATGACCTCTGACCTAACCAAATCTGACACCACTACAAAAAAACAGTTCTGACTCTTTAAATCTGTTTTGCCAAAGATTTCTAATTAGATGCTTTGACATAATCTGTCAAATCAGACATGTCATTGTATTATACAGAGGTAAATGAAGTAAGATCATCCCTCAATACAAACATAAAGGCTTTGTGATTCTCATACATTGATTTTATATGTGAAGACCTGTCATAATATCAACGCTGGCCTGCCAAATTTTGATTTTCTTTTTTTTTTTAGCATTCAAAATGAGTAAACTCTGCTGTTATTGTAGAGCTGCACACAGTGTATTGATTCCCTCAGCTGTTCCTTGATCTGCTCTCTCTGCCTCTCTGTCTATCATGAGACAATAGCACACCCCGCCGTCCGCAGTACACACTGACGGGGCTAACTGTTATAAACAGGTTTCACAAGTGAGTCGAGCCGTTTTGGTGTCGTTCTGATTTGTTGGGATTGTTAAACAGCTCTGTGTTGAATGTTAGCTGCTGCTGCTGTGTTTTCTTGAGCTAACTGGGCAAACGTTAAACTGACCGTTCCTCTGGAAGGCAGCGTCTCCAAGCATTTTCCATCTGCGTTACACTTAACCAGTGTAAATGCAGAAACAGAAAGGGATCAGACCCTCCGCAGAATCGAGCTGTCTTCCTCTAAAGTTGTGAAAAACATCCACACTGGCGGCAACATGTTTGGCTCTCTAGCTATTGTGCAGTGCTTGCTCTTCTTCTTCTTCTTCTTCTTCTTCTTCTTCTCTGTGTTTACTGGTGTGGATGCTGTGCCAGTTAAGTTAATGACAGCAGTTTTGCTTTGTATTATCGCCTCTATCGGCTATAATGTTACTGTTACTGTTGGAATAATAGATAATAATATAAATTTATCATTATCAGCCGGTAATCTGTCCACCAGATATATATATATATACATATATCATGCATCCCTAAATTAAAAAACACATTAAATCATGTTTTAAAAAAAAAAAAAAAAAAGTTGGAGTTGGTTTCCTAAACTTGATAGCTTGTGACCTCTTACAAAAATGCAGTGTCTACTTGGGGTCCCTTGATAGGTTAAAAGTAACTGCAGCTGTTAGAAATGTACTGATATCAAAAGTGACATCAGTATTTCCCTCTTAAATGTGGCGGGTGTACTTAACTTGAGTATTTCAGTTTTATACTTTTACTCCACTACATATCAGAGGGAAATATTGCACTTTTTACTGCACTGCATACATGCTGCATTTAGTAGATTTTCCTTTAAAAAACATATGGTGAGCCTTAAAATAGATTTCAGTCATGTTAAAAATTGAACAAGTGGTTCCCAAATTTATGGCTTGTGACCTCTCACAAAAACCAGTGTCTGTCTGGGGTCCTTTGATTTTTTTAAAGTAATTATATTTGAATGTAGTGGTGTCAGAAGTACAATATTTCCCTCTGAAATGTGGTGGATTAAAAGTTTAAAATGATAACTGGAAATACCTACTGAAGTGTAAGTACCTTAAATTTGTCAGTATTTGGATAAACGTCTTCCACTGCCTTCTTGGAATACAGTAGGGACAGATTTTTAGTGTTTGTCTTGCTTTCTTTATCTATGTTTGAACATAGCAACAGGCATTTTCACCACTTTGGTCACTATGGTAATGGCAGTGAATATTGTCTCCTGCCTAGTGACTGCGAGGAGGAGAAGCTTGTGAGGCTTTAGCTTAATGCTCAGGGGGGGCAGGATTTATTTTATTTTTATTATATTTTTCCACAGTTGAGTTATTCATCTTGTCAGTGGAGCATCTTTGCAACGAGGCACGGTTTTGTCAGGCAGCACAGTGTGTGTGTGTGTGTGCATCCCTGAGAGCCGGGACCAAACGGCTGTTGCCATGGATACTCAGTGCTGACACCACAAGAACTGTGTAGGCTTGTTGAAGATATAATTAATAACAAAGGATTAGAGGCAAAGGTAGCATGGGGCTCAGTATGAGAAACCTCATCACACAGTTACTATAATTGGCACCCTCTCTTTGCGTGTGTGCGCGCGCGTGAGAATGCCACAAGAAAAGTTACCGAAAAATAAGCGTGGAAACAGTACTCTCATACTCTGCTGCTGCATTTATCTTCTTGACAAGCAATTTGCTCTAAATATGTTTTCTTGGTTGCTGGCCAGAAACTTGTAGGTAGATGTTTTCTGAAAGTAATTTATTTGGGCCAATGTTACCTTGGTGTTTGCCTTGATGCCTGCATAACAAATATCTTCGGAACATTTATGAAACAAACATAATGAGATAATTGTTATTGATTTAATACACTGTAGCTCTACACATGGAAGTACAGAAGTGTTTTGTAATGTTTACATGGAGTACAGGCTTGATCCAGACTGATATATCTCAGCAAGTATTGGATGAACCGTCATTAAATTTTGTACAGACATTTACGGTCCTCGGAGGATGAAGCTTCCTCTGATTTTTCCTCTAGCACCTCCATGACATTTTGGTTTTAGTGAAGTGTCTCAACAAATGAAAAACAACAATTACACATGATGTCCAGAGGATATGTTGTTAAAGACAAAGTCTGCACACCTTAGTTTAAAAAAGACAGCGTTTTGATCATGTCATGCTTTTTTATATACTTTGATTTGTATTTTTCATATGTTTTTGACCTGACGAAGATCCAAGTAGGATAGATAGCCTTATTGTCATTGTACAAGTGCAACAAAATAAGGTTTGCAGCTCTCATACACAATGTAGTGAAAGGACAGTCTGTAGAGAATGTAGACACAATCAGAGAAGCAACAATGAGGTTAGTGACCAGTGCAATCATATATGCAAACTGTCTACATACAATTCAGAAAAAGTCTAAAAGGGAAACAAACTAAAACAGTCAAATAATGCAAGAACCATTAATGCTACAATAATAAATAATTAAGAGATAAATATATATACAGTAGCTTGAGTCAAATGAGCAGTAGTGAACAGGTCAAAAGAGGATTGAAACATTATCTTCATCAAACATATGCGGCATGGAATATGTGTGGAGGTGTTTTTTTTATCATCTGGCCAGCATTTTGATTTGTTCAATACATTCGTGTATGACTAAATAGTGTTCCTGAAAAACTAATGTGGACTGTGGAGACATAGCTACTATGACATCACTCACTGGTTTATGGAATCCCGTTGTGAAGCCTCAAGTTTGGCATTACGGCCATCACCATCTTGGTTTTATGGAGCCAGGAGTGATCATATTTGGGTAATAGGCTGGCACTTTGGAGGAGCGAGGGGTGGATCTGACTGAGAAGCCGAGGAGACTCTCAGCAGACAGCCTGTCACTCAAAGTGGCCTGCCTTTAATTGTGCGTAACCTTAAGCCTTAACAAAATGTAAATGAGCAAGTTATATAAAATTTCATCCCCTATACAGTTGTCATAAAGGGGGAAATTAGCTACAGAGACCAAAACTATTGTAGGCTGTAAACATTTTTATTGCTTACAGTGTTACACAGTTGCTGGTTTTTGTTTGATATCTAGTGTCAGCAAAAAATGTTGTTGCACATTTCCAATCTGGCATTCGCTCAGTTAGCTTGTTTATTATATTATATGTATATATATTATATGAATGCTACTGTCACACTGAATGTCCCGCTGAGCTCCGTTTATACCTTAAAACTTTTAATGAGAAAAAAACGAATTGTTGAAGATTCGTATGAAACGGCTGAATTTGATTCGACTGACAAAATGATTTCAGACATTGGTGTCTGTGGGGACGGACTCGCTTTTGGAGCCAGCCTCAAGTGGCCACTAGAGGAACTGCACTTTCTGGCACTTCTGCGTTGGCTTCATTTTTCAACTCTGGTGGTTGGCGCTTGGTTTAGTGTTACTCAGGGGAACATTAGCATGCAAACAAACTATCTTAGATGGTGAACATGGTAAACGCACCATCAGCATGGTCAGTGTGAGCACATTAGCATGCTGAGCGTTAGCCCTGTAGGACTGTTGTGTTCGACCGCATTACTTTTAGCTGCGTGTACCTAATAAACTGGCGACTGAGTGCACGTAACTAATCAGAATTTAAAGGACCACTATGTAGGATATAGGGGGATCTATTTCTATTTATTATTATTCATAAGTATGTTCCCATTTCTATATTATCACCTGAAACAGTTTTTGTTAGCTTGTAATGAATCCTTCATATCTACACAGGGAGCAGATCCTCTTCCACGGAGCACGCCATGCTGCACAGCCATGTTTCTACAATAGCCCAAACGGGACAAACCAACAGTGGCTTCAGAGGGGGCCCTACATGTTACCTGAAGGCCACCGTGGGCTCTTTACATGAGAGGTGAGTGGACGGGTATCACATGGGTATTAAATGCCACTAAAGTGATAGTCCATGAGTTTTTGGTTATATTGTCTGTAGTTTTTGGACTACACTTCCCAGAAACCGCAGAGAAGCTTCTACCACGATGTCTTCCTCTGTTGAGCTTCTTTTGTTGAAGTTGGGGATTTCTGCTGGTGGCGCTCCTTTCTTCATCTGTTCCATCATGACGTTGTGATAACAAGTCGGTGAATCTGCTGCACGATGCAACAGTCACCATTTGCTGTGCGACTGAGTTGGTGGAGCACACACACGGTGATATGACAGGCTCTGTTGACAGAAAACTGTGGTATGATAATGACATGTATTGAGGTCAGATGGTCCCCCTCCCCAGCACGTACTTATAGAAATATCATGCAAGGTACAGCCACTCTGAACCCGCAAGACGTAAAGCTACAGATTACAGTGCTGGAAATCCACAGTACACTTTCTCTGAAGTCTTTCATCCAGCACAGAGCTGCTGGTTGATGTTTTGTAAAGATTAAACTGGTTTTGTCTGTGCTAACAGGCTTCCTGTTTGAAACAGATGCTCATCGCCCTTGTGGTATGCATTATGTGCTTCTGTAATTGCTGTCTGACTGATGTTATTGCAGACCTTACTGTGTGTTCTGTAGGGATCCCAGGAAACCTATCTCTACACCTCCAGAATGAGCTGGCCCTTATTCAATTTAGCCCATTCTCATTTGATTGCACAGTGTGGCTCTCTGAAAGCGACCCCACAGGTCCGGAGGCATTGACAAGTGTCTCTGCATGAGATGGATTACTGATGCTGCATCTGATGACATGCTGCTTCCTCATCTTGGCTTTTCACAAGTGCACCTGTTAGCCATTATTGACAAGCTCTGCAAAGGTACAAGACACAGTCAGTAAGCGAACATCCAATATGCAGACCTAAAAATGGGAACAGGTTAAGTGATTCTCTGAAAATGCTTCCAACAATCTGAAATCAATCGCTGCTTTCCTGCGTCGCTCTACTGATAGCACGTTGCTTTAAGTTTTAGGTTGAGCCTTCTGTTCCTCTCAGACAAGCTATTAATTCACTGACACATTTTATCAGTTTGTTGGGTAAAAACATTAAATGGTGCAGTGTGGAAATAGAAAATCACTTTTTCTTCTTAGATCTATCTGCCATGTGTGGAAGGGATCAGCCTGCTCTTTGTCACTGCCATCTTTGATATATGTTTTGTTTTCCTGCTGTTATTCAGCCACGAGTTAATGTGGCTTTTGCCATTTTGAGACGCATCAAACTGACCTCCTGTCCCACCAGTGTTCAGCATGAGGTGATGTGTACAGATGAGAGAGATGAGAAGGGCAGGCCGGGCAGAGATGAAACACACTGCCATAGTAACAGCTGAGTGGCACAAAGCCATACTTCCTCGTGGCCGGAGCTGATCAGCTGTGGCATTTAGTCTGCTCTGCAGGCTTAGTAAGGGACGCAGAAAACTGTGGCCCCTGCAGAGGCTCAGCCCAGCCAGGCAGCGACACAACTATCCAGCGAGGAAAAGCGCAGTGCAACCACTGAGCAAGCAAGCATCACCAATTATCTCCACCTCTGCGCTTGTAGCAGGAATCCATTTCAGCACCATTACCTCTGGGCAGCCATGGGCTGACAGTCTCTCCCGTCAGGGCGATAGTTCTAAATTGGCTCCCACCCCTCTCCTCCTCCTGAGATTGAAAAGAGATTATTAAAGACATTCATCATAGAAGAGGCCTGAGCCTGTCTGGAAAGTCTGAAAATGGTGAGAAATGGCAGCACAATGGAGACGGCCTGAAGAAAGAGGGGAAACGGGATGGAGCGGAGAGAAAATGATATAGAGATACTGTATGTCTGGGTGCTGAAGGCTTGGTGCTCCTCCTTGGTTCCAGACAGGGTGGTCCCTTGGGTGTCCTGCAAGCCGGCTGGGCTGTAGAAGCAGGCAGGGTGTGGGGCCCCAGTCTGGAGGAACGCATGCGCACAACAGGCCACCCAGCCATGGCTCAAACCCTACATATCAGATGCGGCGCTAATGATACCCCTGGGGACTGAAACAGTCTGGCTCCTGCATGACAAGATGCACCGTACAGTATATTATCCCTGTCTGATCCAAGTGGAAGACTTGGGGGAAAGACTGTATAGGTAAGACAAGTTGAAGGTGTCCTCTGTGGTCTTATGCTCAGACATCAAATTAGATCATAATGGCTCGGAATATTAAAGATTAGTCGGGTTAAGAAATCTTTGCTGCTGTTTTTTGCAGAGGAATAGACTGTACATTGTTACACACAGCATGAGCTGAAATGCTGGATGCTGCGTTTGTTTGTGTCTCCTGTTGCATATTCTAGAGGACTAATGAGCCTTCAGATTTCATACGGACATTTATTTTTAACTCACGCTTTAGAATAGGAGCTTACATTAAGGAGGCCCCACCCGGCCTGGTTTGGTATGTGGCATTTAATTTCTGTCAAACTGCTGCCACTCACTTGCCAATCCTGATCTCTGTCACTCCTCCCATGCACAGACTAAGTGAGGTGTTATCGATGCAGTTATGTAACCACCTGAATATTGATGAACATCAGAGCTAGAGTATGCCCATATGAATACATGCCTCGGTATGTGAGAGCTGCCTCCATGATACAGATTGCATGCATATCAGGAGATGATTGAATTAAGAATGAGGAGAAGAAACCGAAGCATCCCAAACTGTGAAACTGTGACAGCAGCTGCAGTCGACTAAGTTAGCAAACTATACATTTTGTAGTTCCTGGTAATAAGTGTGTGCATAACTGTGTGTGCTGTTCTTATGCACAGTTCGTATGTATACCTATGAAAGTCAATGCACCAGAATTTTTATATAATCCACATAATTGGGAAAGGCTGCCATCCCGTGACCAATGTGCTGTCGGGAGTAAAGAAGGAAGTAGTATAAGGAGTGAAAGTCTGCATAAGGAGGCAAGGTGGGTAGTGCATCAGATAAACACACAACTTTCCCTCAGGAGACCATTGTTTGTGTCTTGTGTGAAACCAAGTTAACTTTGGGTTATTTTGTGTCTTTTTCCTAAACCAAGCCTACCTAACTTTAACTGCCTACACCTAACCTATGCAACTTTTAATTAAGTATGTTACCTGTCTGTGTTTTTTTTAATCCTACTTTATGCAAGGCGTCTTTGAGGATGCTGAAAAGTGCTAAATAAGTTTGATGTGTTATTATTTTTTTTTGTAATATTATGATTCCTTGCCTAAACCTAACTTTAGTAACTTTACTTTTAGTATCTAAGTTTAAGTACATAACATGACAATGGCATTGATGAGGTGCTTATTTGTTAGATACCATATGAACCGTTGTATGTGCATTTTCTGAAGATATCTTACAAACCGTTGTATTAGAATATATTGATATGTGTATGGAAAATCTTAAAGCTGCACTGATAGTCAAAAAACAAATGAAAATGAGCACATTTAATGTATTTAATTTACAGAAATAGTTGCAGGAAACAGGCTTATTCACTTTCTCATTAAGAGTTAGATCAATGAGATCAATACCAAGTATGGAGCTGTTGCCAGGAAGCAATTATCTCAGGACTCTGGTTGAGTAATGGATTACAGTGATCTTATCAATGTGTTTCACTGACAGAAGTCATGCTCATAAAAAACTGTAAGATGTACTGTATGTGTGAAATAGAAAGAGATTTCAGATTGCGGAACTACTGATAAGAACATTTATTTGAAGTTATGCTATGCAGGATTTTTCTAAAAAATAATGTAAGAAGTAAAACCTCTCAGTCATCACTTATGAACCACTAGAAGTGTGTGGCGGTGTATTTATCTGCAGAGACTCTGCCCGCTGCCTGTATTTTGTTATTATGCCTCTGCACCAGTGACAGCTGCGGCTTGAGGAATTATGTTTTTGAGTTGTCTGTCCATTCTTGTGAATGTAATATCTGAGGAATGCATTGAGGTAATGTCTTCAAATTTGCCGCAAACATCCACTCAGAGATGAACTGATTAGATTTTGGTGGTTAAAGGTCAGCGTGACCTCACAAAAAAGCAACACAAATGTCTAACAGGGTAAAATGACGAAGTGATGACATTTTATATCCAAAAGGTCAAAGGTCAGCTACACTGGGACATCATAATATTTTGTAAAAACACTTTTCTGGCCGTTATTCAATGTCATAACTCAGGGACAGAAGGGGAGACATTTGGTCAGATACTGAATTAATGACCACCTTGAAACTGTGTTGATTATTTAGATTGTCTGTGCCGCTGGGAGGAAGATGTGTGTGAAGAATCAATGTTTCAGAATTTGCATCCTCTTTGTCGCAACATTTGAAGCATTGTCTACTGTCATGGCTCCATATGAGCCAGGACAGACATAGATGTAAACTCTAACTGCAACTTGTTTGTGGAAGCATATAACCATGAAGTGTAACTCTTGTTTTCTTCTTACTTTGCTGAGTTTGTGATGTTCCTGGGTACAGCTTGCAGGTGAGGCCAGGATTTTCTAAAAAGGTAGCGACCAGGTGCCAGACAATAAGTGGCACACCACGAAGAGGAAGCTTCAAATGTGTGGACACTGCTGAAAGAAACACAAATATAGCGAGGCAAATCAGCAGGTAGACAAAGCAGGGGTTGGCTTTCAATTTCACTTTTGCTGGCGATACTGTTAACAAAACAGTAGCCTACAATTCTTGCATAGTTTATCTGTAATACCTAATTTACATAAAGGATTAGTTTGACATTTTGAGTAAAAAAGATAATTTAATATTTCCATTACGAATGCAGCAAGAGCCAGGAAACAGTTTTGCATAAAACTTGAGGCATGGGGAGAGAGCAGGCCATTATTCCACAATAAAAGGCCTGTTTCAAACATATAGTATGTCTTAGAGTTCTTTCATGAGCACCGCTGTTTTGTTAATGAGAGATATTGACAAGATCACCGTAATCCATTACTCGACAAGCCCGTCCATTAGTCTGTGTGTCTGTGTGTCATACGCTCTGTCAGATCAATGTTTTTCTATGACCACTGACCTGGAAAAAGCTTCGCCCGCTCTGCTATCAATAGATGGTCTAATTAAGAACAGCACCTTCGGAGTAAGCTTTGCTCAACTAGCAGAGACACTTGCTACAATTGTGTTAAAATTCCCTCTCATTAAACAAGAACCTGGAGCTTCTGCAGATTAACGGCAGAGAAGCTGTGATTTTCACTGTCTTTGACTTTGGCCTCTGAATGAAGACTGGGGGGATATTATGTTGCTGTTTGTGGCCAAATATTAAAAGAATCTGTGTTAGTTTTGCTACGCTGACCTAACAGGACGTCTTTGCAATTCTCTGCATTAAATTTTAAGTCAAGAATGTCCTTGCCTGACATAGCAGGGGGTTATTCTGGCACTAAAGGAGGCCATCTGTTCAGCCTAGAGTGAAATGTATTGGATCTCTTCTAGGTCAGGCTTGCACAATAATGAAACAGGATTGGGGTAGAACTCTTTAAATTTGGGGCTGTCCACCGGACCATGGATCAACCGCCAGCTGCAACAATTAGAGAAGGAACACATCCATGCAGACAGGACTCAAGCTGATGGACGGGACGAGCAGCATGGCCTGTGTCCTCTCCCAGAGAGGCAGAGCAAAGCAGGAACAGCCGTCGCCATCCTGGGCCTCCCCTGAAGCTTTTAAAGATCAGGTCTGGCTGGAGGAGCTGTTGGGCCCTTCTTACAACCAGTCCTCCCTTAGCCAGCCATCCTGCCCCAGTGCTCCCAACAGCAGCCCAGGAGGCAGCAGTGATGGTACGGGCAGCCTGTACAGCTGGAGCTCAGGGGTGACCTGCCTCCTGCACAGCTCTATCAAGAAGCAAAGCCAGGAAGCGTTTCAAAATCGAATGAGAAAAGAGAGAAGCTGGGGGAAGCTTGCAAGATGTCCCTCCAGTGGATCTCATCCACAAGTGGAGCAGGGTGGAGGCAACCACAACAACCAACACCACGCATGGCCAGAGAGGGATGGGCTGTGTCAGGGGAGGGGCTCAGCACAGAGCGCTGAAAGTGTAAAACTACAGTGTCTGCTGGAGGAGAAGATCGTAGCCAAAGTGAAGTTTTCACAGTTCCTGGATGAAGTGACATCCAACGTGCTCGACCCAAACAGCCTGCAGGCATTTGGGAAACCAGTCCTCCCCTCCAGCTTCACCACCACAACTCTACCCGAGTCCGAAGACGAGATTAAAGAGGCAACACAGTGGAGCCCCAGGCTGCCCTGCTCAATGGCCCAACAGCAATGCTCTCTATATGAGCAGGAGAAGACCCAAGAAGAGCAGGCTCCCTTTGACCCGGCACAGAAAACCTATCTGGAGACGGACATTGACGCTGTGAGGAGGGGCGACGAGCCACAGGACCTGGAGATAAAAGCAGAGATGCCGCCACTGCTGGAGATAGACGAGAAAAATGTGATTCCGCCTCCTCCACAGTTCTGTGAAGGGTTTGAAATGAAGAGTCCCTTCCTGGAGTTTCATGGTGACTTCCCCAGATACCCCCACAGATCTGCCTCTCTGCCCAGGGGCATCAACATGGTGAGTGATGAAAGTCATCCCAGTCTTTAATCAAAGCCAGGCCTCGGAACATATGTTATGATTGGAGCGGAAATTGTTTCTCGCAGAGTTTGAAGTGATGCCTGAATAAATCAAGTCTTTGGATGATTTGAGTGAGCTGTTCTTGATTTTTCTAGGGCCTTTCTGTGCTATTTTTCAGAGCTGCGGGAAGGTGCAGGAAGAAAAAGGCGAGCCATAAAGTTACTAGTTCTTTGTCAAATGCAGTCTGGGGTTTTGTTTTAAACTCTTTATATGTCTACTCCATCACATTTCAGAGAGACACATTGTACTTTCTACTCTACTACACATGTTTGACAGTTTTAGTTACTAGTTACTTTCAAGGTGTAGATGTTAAACAATGAATAATATAACAAGCTTTTAGAATACAAGACATTGTTAAAGATGACATTGGTGCTTTTCAACCTTTTTGGCTTCTTACAAAAAGCAGTGTGTAGACATTTCAGATGTCTATGAGATGTTAACAGCCAAAATAGTGTTGTTGTTTTTTCTTCTAAACTCCTCACGTGGTATAATTGCTGTATTGGTACTTTACTTTTACTTTGTTAAAGGATCCGAGTTTCTCCACCACTGCAAATACATGAAACAAATACGGTAGGAATATTGTTATAGATACATCCACACATATGCATTTTTGCTCATATTCCAGTGTTAGTATACTTACATACACGTGACACATGCTAGTGGATGTATACTCCCTGAAAGAAAAAAAGACTTAAAGCCTCTATAAGCGTGTATTCATGAGCAGAAGTAGTTTCTCACAGAGTTTGAAGTGCTGTCTGAATAAATTGAGTCTTTGGATGAGATGAGTGAGCTGTTCTTGATTTTTCTTGTGCTTTTCTGCGTCAGTATTCAGAGCATAAAAAGCTACAGGAAGAAATGGACAGGTTAAACAGTTCCTTGTTCCTTCTCTAATGCAGTCTATTAGGTTTGTATTTACAGTTTTGGCTCACTCTTACTGCTATTGTCAGTGTTGTTTTTGGCCGCAGCAGGCAGCTGTTTTTAGTAGAGAAGCTCTAAAAATTTGCTGCAGAGTGACCTCTACATCACCTGGTCGAGTGCGTGCCCCATGTTGGCTGAGTCCTTGGCAGTGGCGTGGGTTTGGTTCCAACCTGCGGGCCGTTTGCTGTGTGTCAGCACCTCTCTCTCATCGCCTCTGTCCTATCACTCTTTAGCTGCCATATAAGAAAGGCAATAAAAGCTCTAAAGAATAATATTTAAACATTCACTGCACGCTACTTGCTCAGCAGGCAAAGTTATTGACTAGCTGGTGAACAAAGTGAAGAATGTTCACCAAAACAGAGCTATAAGGAGAGCCAATATTAATCAGGATTCATGGCCAAAAAAAGGCCTGGAAATGGTTTTTGAAATTAACAGAATGTTATGGAAAAGGTTTGAATATACATTGTTTGGCGATTGTTTAAAATATGTTCATAAAATTTCCAAAATATGTGTATCCTGTGAAATACATTTCTAGTATTACTAATTTAAAATCACATGATACATCAACCAAGAGTAAATTGCATCAACCCCAAGGCTACGCCCCCTTTTGGGGGAATGAATCGCGTTGTCACTTAGATAGAGAAACAAAAAATGCAGAAAAGCTGTTGTGTAGCAGGTTAACCAAGGCTTTCACACTGAGAATGAAAATTATAATCCAACCACACATCAAATTTTATTGACATCTATGATCTTCAGTTTTCTATCCCCCATAAATGGGCATGGCATTGACGATTTGAGAAGTACCTGTGTGCCCTGGTTTGGCCTGTTGGCAGTGACCATATGAAGCCAGTTAGTGGCAGGAATGTCTAACAAGGGAGGGCATGTTTAATAATGTATAGCTGTATCACTATATAAGCCTACCCATTTCACATTGCTTGAATAAAGTAATTGAATGGAATAAATTATGGAAAAGTTTTGAAAATTAATTGGGAGGAAAAAAGAAACCTGGCTAACGTTGCTCCGTTTCTGCTGGATGTGTAAATAAACAACTGTTTGCCAACACATTCATCATATCAGCTTAAATGGCGATGATACGTCTGTGTTGTGTTTACAGCTTGTTCGCACTGTTTCCTAATAGCCAAACAATCATATATTGCATTTTAATTACCTTGTCTTTATGGAGAAAAAAAAAAAACTAATTTAAACTCAGTGTGTAAGTTATTCCGCTGATCCACACAGAGATGCTACCACTCAGCTGATCCACAGGTTGTTATGATGATTATGATGATGTTGTGTCTGTGAGTGTGCACAGGAGCGGTGCTTCACGCTGACCAGTGAGCAGGCTTTTATGGGTGCGTGCTGATTAGAATTCTGCCCATCAGCGGCTCCTCCACACTATCCGAACCGAACAATGCAGTCATTTACTGACTCAGCCCTCTCGCCGGCGTTTACTGTGTGACATCCATGATTTGCTCAGCTTGAGACATAACCTCGCCTAAGTGGCTGTGGATGCAGAGAACCTGTTTTTCTTTAGGAATAGCAACCAGTGGTTTCCCCAGAGTTACAGCAGCGTGTCACGGGGAGACAGGCCTGAGGACTCAATTAGCAATTACTGCATCAAAAGTGAGTGTATTGGCACTCTCAGCATGATGTTCATCTCAGTGGTGGATTATAATCCATCTGGCTGTGCTGCTCTTGTTTCAAAGTGTATTATTTCAGTTGCTTAAAAGCATACAATCTTATTATTTGGCACAAATATGACTGCTTTGCATTCCCTGGACTGTCTCTAAACAAGTGATTGCACTGTTTACGAAGAGTTTTAATTTGCAGTTTGTCAGTGTTCCTCCGAGAACCCAAAACATACTTGACAGATCTCGGAAAGTGGTACTGCTGCCATTTAATAATAAAGGAGAAGATCACATTGCCTTAATTTATTGTCTGATTAAAATTCAGCCTTTGCCGTCACCTTAGCAACTGCTTGGAAAAAAAGGTGGGTGGTGTGGGGGCTGAGAGAGGCAGGCATGTGAGCCTGTTGGTGTTCATCTTGGTGTAGTGTGTGAGTGTGTGTGTGTGTGTGTGTGTGTGTGTGTGTGTGTGTGTGTGTCGCTGTAAAGTTTCATCTCCTCACACGAGTCCTTGTACTTGTGTGAGCGCAGTAACGAAACATTCTTCACAGGCACACGACCTTCAGCTGTGCACTCGCTGAAGATGCAAACTTGATTCGTTGAGCCTCCCCCCACGGCTTAAAAGCGTGTTTTTATTGGTGTTCTGACCTGGTTGTGTTTCTCGCTGACCCTGGAGATCAAGTAATGTGTTTGCAACGGTTGCCTCCTTCGTTAATGACACTTGCAGGCGTGCCTGAGTCCCTCCCCTAACTACTGATGGTTATGCCAGCTTTCAAGCGCTCACCGAGCCATCAAACGCGGTAACACAACGGCACGGTTGCCACAGTCGATCAGGCCTGCACCCTAAAGCTCAATGAAGACGAGAATACTGGGGGAATGATGCATAATTCATTACCATCAGAAAAAGGGCCAGCAGCAGAACTGTACGAAACATATTCTCCCTAACAGCCTGGGACTTGAGATGTAAGATTCAACAGATTGGACCACCTGTTCCCCCTCACCTCCCCCTCTTCTCTCCCTCCTTTCTCTGTCTCTTTCCACACCCCCCCTCCTCTCCTCTCCCTCTCCGTCTTTGCTTCTTCTTTCTCCGATTCAGCACCTAGACAAGGATATTGAGTTGCTGCCAGTATCCCTCGTGGGGGGGCATGCCATGTATCTGCAGTCTGGCTGCAATGGAGGTTTCCGCTCTCCCTCCGCACTCCCTCCCCTCCTTCCTTCCTTTCCTTTCCCCTCTCCTTCTCACTCTCTCCCCTCACACTCTTGGTATGATATGATTGTTCTCCTCTCACCTCAAGTAAGCGCAGATGCAGACAGCCTGATGAGGGCTTTCTCACGAGCAGAGATAGAGTGGAGGGAGAAGAGCAAATGAGAGAGCAGGGACGAGAGGAAGGGAAGGGAGAAGGGGGGGAAGAAACATAAACAAAAACAGAGGGGGAAACAGAGAGCGTGCCTGCTGAATATGTATGTTTTGTTTCTGTTTGTGCTGCAGCGATGCTCTACTTGGCAGCACCCGGGCCAGTTTTATGGGTCCCCTCAACTAACGTGCTGTCATTTCCTTTAGGTGCCTGACGAAGACATGAACAACATAGACACTATCAGGTAAGCTTCTCCCCTTCTCTCTCTCCCTCTCTCTCTCAGCACATATCTTTCAGCACTCCATCATCACGCCCCCGCGTTCTCCCTGTCTTCTTCCTTTAAGCTCCTTCCCTCCCACTCTTCCTCTCTGTCTTTCCACTCTTGCACAGTCTCTCTCCCTCACTCCCTCTCTGTCTTCCCTCCTGGCTCAGCTGCTGCTGTGGCTGCTGCTGCTGTTGGAGTGGCGTGGTGGTGCTGGAGGTGGCGGCGGCGGTGGCAGCGGTGGTGTGGTGTGCATGTGGTGGGGTTTCTCTGAGCTTCAAGGGAGAGCTGGGTAAGCCAATCCAGATAGCATATAGAGGGGGGTTTTCTCCATTTCCCCGGCGAGGCTCAGACGGCAGGATTTTTATCTCTCGGTCTCCAGGATGAAGCTCTGCGCGAGCGGAAGGTACTGCCTCGCCGTTTGCATCTTTGATTTGGATTACAAAGCTGGCTTGGTTGTCTGTGTAAACGTGTGTGTGTGTATGTACACATCTGTGTGTGATGTGTGTCAGTTCGTGCTCTCCGTGCGCTGATGCAGTGCTGTTAGGAATGATCTGCTTTTCTGATAGTTTGTCAAAGATAAAAGGATGTTTTGTTGTTGCAGAACAAGGCTGGTGGTTGTACGCAGGGAATCTGTTGGCTTGAAAATTCACTGCAGTGTATATGTGGCGTTACTGTAAAAGCTTTTTCTCTCCGGGATCAATCAAGAGTGCTTTTTAATTAGTGTTGAATGTGTTATGCTCGTAAAAATGTCCATCCTTGACTCTTATACATCTTCTTCTGCATGATTTCAGACAGTCACCTGTCGGAATGCACCTATAACACTGATTAATTACTCTGCATGGCAGCGCTGCTTTGCCACTGCGAGCACCTAAGGAATAGTGGCTCTAATCATTGATTTTTATGTATTTAAATAAACCTGACAGCTTCAAATGTTCTCAGAAATCCTAGCTGATAACTGAAGTGATGCCTTTACATGCCTGCATAAACAGATTTTGATGAGCTCATTAAAAACATTAGAAGTGCTCACCCACTTTTCTGATTAAAGTTGCGTTGCACGGGAATTAAAGCAGCAAAGCAAACATGACGAGATGCAGGAAAGGCTCTGCTTCTTTTTGCAGTTTCTCCCCTCCTCTCCCTCTTGCTCTCCTTTTTACCTCACTGTCCTACAGTAGACACGTTATAATTGATACTATTACTAATGAACCATTATTAATCCGGCACAGATGGAAATAGATCCCGAGCTTTCCCTTTTGTGTTCGATTACTGATGGTATTATTACGATTTCAGGCAGATTACAGTTCAAAAGCCGTTTAACCAGCCGATGAGGGGGTAATTAATTTGACGGGGTGTTTCTCCAATATCAGACATCAATTGTCCTCACCTCTGTGTCACAGCTTTAATTGAATTATAGCAGCTCTGCCGAGATAAGAGGGGGTAGTCCTGCGCCTTTTCTCCTAGCTCTTTGCTGAATAGGAAACAAGGTCACCTGTGGCCTCTGAAGCCGCCGTGATGAGGTTAAACATGAAACTGGATCTACCTGACAGCCTGACCCTACATCTACATCCCACCCACCCACCCCCACATCTCATCTTCAAGACGCCTTCCAGTCGAAGTGATGAAATGTCCTGAAATCTCTTCCCCTCTCTTGCGCTCTCTCTTTTGCAATTTCTGTCCCTCTCGTGGCCGGGCTCTTGCATCGGGGGCCCCGTGGCGGAGATAGAGATGTAAATTTTACATGGAGACACACTGGAGCAGGGCGCTCCAGAGCAGAGCAGACTTCGGTCGGATGAACAGATTGAAAGTTTTTCGAGAGTTTTTTTAAAAAAGTGTTGCATGAATATTCAAGCAAATGTCAAAAACTAATCTCATGCTAAATTGTTCTATTTTAGAAATGAGACTGACACCACTTGAAAAAAGCAAGTGACAGCTGCTCTGCTGGGGTGATTGACAGCCCAAAATTGAACGCTGCTTTCCGAAAGAGTGATGAGGAAATTACGTCCTTGGCTGACAAGAAAACAAAACTTTGACATAGTTTAAGGGTTTTAAGATCTTAAATAATGAGATTCAGGATGCAAATTTCAAATCGTCAGTATTCATCATTTAAACCACCACCATTACACAGACAGGACAAACAAATGGAAGTGTTTAGTAATGCAGTGCGGCATCAAATGTTGCTTTACACTTTGCAGCCTGCCAATAAATATTTACAAAGTTCAAATTATTGAACATCACCACAGTCACCGAGAAAAGATTTGGATGAAAAGAAAGTGCTCAATTTAATGAATCAACCTCACCTGAAAATCAGTTTAGTAGCTGTTGTCTAAAGCTTTTGATCAATTCACATTTATTTCAGAACAGGTGTTCAGCTGGGTTGAGATCAGGTGGTGAAGGCCACAGCACATGATTCACATCTTTGTCATACTCATTTAACCATTCACTGACCCCTCTTACCCTGTGCGGAGCCATCTGTGTTTGTCGTCACTCTTCTCACTTATTCAAGTGTTTCCTTTTAAAGACACTGATTGACATTTTTGGAATTAGGCTGATTCACTTTCCTACTGGGAGTTAGATGAGAAGATTGATGCCACTCTCACAGCTGTCAGTTGATTATGAAGCTACAGCCAGGAGACAGTTAGCTTAGCTTAGCATAAAGACAGGGAACGGGGAAACATTTAGCTTTGATCTCTCTGACAGTGATGAAATACGCCTACCAGCATCTCTAAAGCTCACTAATGAACATGTTATATTTGGTAAGCGCAAGTGTAAAAACATCAAGTTACTGTGACTTCTTTGAGTTTTGTTGTCTAGGCAACCAGCGGAGACTTCAGGAAATTAAAGTACCAACTTGATATTTTCACACTTTAGTTTTTGTAAAGATCAAGCTAAAGAGATATGTGTTGATTTTTCCCACTGTTTCTAGGCTTTATGCTAAGCTAAGCTAACTGGCTGCAGATGGTAGCTTCATATTTAATGTCCAGATATAAGGCTGTGTGTGGAATTGCACACTAATGCACTGCCTATATGTACTCAATCTGTATGTACCGTGTACTAACAACTAAATGAACGATTAAGTATGCCATTACCAACAGACTGTTCACACTCAGGCAACATGACTGTATCACTTGACCATCCTAAAACGTCACAGAAAATTTTCGAACTACAACTAGAAAGCCTTTATTGTCATTGCATAGGAATACAAGGAAATTAGTTTTGACACTTAAGTGATTCAGTCTAACAAAGAACATACAAACACATGACACGTGACATTCAGTGAGTGATAAAATGCAATAAATAAATATAAAAGTATTTAAAGTGCAGCAAAGTGCCTAGTGGATGGCAGACTGGCAGTAATAAACATTATTTAATGTTTGTTTTATTTAGTGTGCTGATGGCTGCCGGAAAGAAACTGTCTCTGGAAAGAAACTGTCTCCCAAACAAGCGTAATTTGAATAAACTAACACGGTATACTTTCTCACCTGAAAGAAATGTTAAAACTTAATAAACTGGCACATTAACAGCTTTTTTCCTGGCTCAAAATTCTGTTGCGGGCCGTTGCACAGTCTTAAGAGATGTTGTGGAGCAGTTAAGGAATGTAACGTAAGCTGAAGGTCACACAGAAATTCTTTTTTTTTTTTTTTTCCGGACAGCAGTTTACAAAGCAAAACATAAATTACAATAAACAAAGTAGTTTCTCCCACTGTTCATTTTTTTCACAATTTAACAACATTTTGGGAGAGATTAAGTGTCAGGGAGACTTGAAGAGGGATTAAAGAAAAAAACGAATTAGAATAGCAGTCAGTGAGGTTTGCTGGACTACATATCATAGGGTCTTTTGCGCGATACCTCTACAAAATCAGGTCGTAAGGGTCTTACGCATTTCACCCACTTCACCCAGAATTTAATTGACGCTACATTTGGAAAATCTAACTACATCAGGCATTTCTCGTGTACAAAAACTCCACGAACTATGCAGTGTGATCGTATTACATACTCGATTTTACGTTATACTTCGAACACAACCCTAAAAGTAAGGTCAATATTCTCACCTAACGCTAGGCAAGAAAGTGAATAAGTGTTTTTCCCAAAATGACAAACCAATTGCTAATTAATATAAATACCACAAATATTAAACAGTTTGGCCACTGTATCACTCAAGATGAATTAGGCATCTACTGATTATTTCATTATAGATGACGTGGTGATACAGAGGAGTTATGTAGGAGAGAGATGGGGTTATCCCTATGTTCCTAAGGTCCCATGTTCCTCACATCTGTATTTCTTTAATATAACACTTAAGACATTTTACATCTGTCTTCCTAGAAGATTAAAAATATATGTCTCTTGATTTACACATTGTCACAGATTGGTAAGGGCTATCGTCACAGTTCAAACTGCAAAAGTGCGAAGGTAGATGGACGTCTCAACTGCAGTTTGAATTGTTAAAATCTGTTCAGCCACTGTAGAGATTTCAGTGTCTACATCCAAGAAAACTGTCCTAGAGGGCCTGCGTTTCAAGGAGTGTAACATCAGTAGGCTATAAGCTCTGGATGGATTATTTCAACATATTGACCCAGGGGAGCGTATTGAAAAGAAAAAAATTGATTAGACCATAAATCCCTTTTTAATGTGCCATATTAAGAGGATATCGAGCTGCGGAACATAGGACCCTGGGAGCATAGATCCGCTTTGTGGGAGAGAGGCTGGTCTGAAGAGGCTAGAGGTTAGTTTTGATCTGCTTAAGTGGACAGTGTTGGTCTAACAGACTAATGCTCTTTTCTATCCTCTGCGGTGTGAACACTCGGCCTCTCTCTCCCACTCTCTGTCTAGGTCCCTCTCGCTCTCCGCACTGACAGCTCCTCTGGGGGTTATTAAGTGTATCTTATCATTGCAACCCCATTATTCCTGCTCCCCTTTGCCCTCTTCAGCACCAGCGGTCAGATCATACAGGTCAGATTGATTCCTCGTGACGGCGAAGCCGTAGACCATGTTAATGGCTGATGGCTTCGCTGCGTATAACAGCTGCCATAACTCAAGGTTCGGACTTTACATAGTAATCTACAGTGTGTGATAAGTCCAGGTTCTTTCTGAGGTGACAGCACTAATTTGTTGAAATTTAAAATGAGCAGAAGCCAATTTGACTTCAAGTGACAGTATAATACTTAATGCTACACATTTAGCTAAAATGATAAAAGTGGAATAGAGACATAACAGCAGCAAATTAACTACAGTGCTGTACATATATAATATAAAATAATTACCTAAAGTTAGCTAATATTAGCCACCTCAAGCTAAATGAAGGCTGTAGCAGCAAAAAAAAAAAAAAACCTGAGTGACTTTGTGGCCTGTGAATTAAAATTTACATTTGTAAGAGGAAGAATGTTACTCCACTTTAAAAAATGTGTTACATAAGTTTTAAGTGTCAGACAGAAAATAAGGATGCCCTTTAAAATTTGTGTTTATACCTGACACCAGCAGCAGGGATGTAAGGGACTGTGAGCTGCAGTTTGCCTGCCCTTCTTTTAATGGAATTGAGGATAGTTCAACATTTTGGGAAATACACTTACTTGCTTTCTTGTTGAGAATTAGATGGAAAGATTGGCAGTCATTCATATCTGTTTTGTCATATAAATCTGTTACCAGTAGACACTTAGCTTAGAATAAAACTAAGGGAGACACAGCTAGACTAAACTATTAGCACACTTGAAGCTCACTATTGACATGTTAACATGTTCTTGTTTGTTTAATCCGTACATAAAATGCTAAAAAAAAATGTGTTTCCAAATTTACATAAAACAATAAAATATATAAATGAAAGGGCACTCCTCTGCCAAGGCCAATAGTCCAATCTTCTAAGGTATGGACATCTGCAAGCTCATCTACTGTATATCTAGATATATTTCCTTATGTCTTTGGTGGACTTTATTGCAGACAATTCATATTTGGATGTGAGTAAGAGTACTTTGAGTTGTATGATATGCATATATTTTAGTTCACCAGTTCTCCCATGACACCACTGTTAGCAAGAGCTCAGTACAGCTGCTTCCTGTATGAAGTCTGAGCAGCTACATGTGTTTTGACCTTTACTATCACCTACTGGATTTCAAGATGTATGGCATTTATTCTGACAAGGCCAAATGTCTTATCTCGCACTGTTAATGAAAGTGAAAAATAATTAGTGTATCCGCCCTGTGATTTGGATTCGCTACAGAATTTAATGGGTTCTTCTTTGGCCCATGACACGCTCAATCTGGCCAGTAGTTTTTCAGTAATCCTGCTGACAAACAGACAAACAAACAAACCGCGACAACACATTACCTTCTTTGTGGAAGCTGTTTGATAGAAGAACTTTTACTTTATTAAATTAAATAAAAAGTGCAGCATTTTCAGAAATACACTGTCTTGCTTAGAGTTAGATGAAAAGATAGATACCATTCTGTATGCTGTCTGTATGCTAAATATAAAGCTAGCACACCTACACACAGCATACACATAATCCCATTAAAACCAAAAGTTGGCATATTTGCACTTTGGTTTTTGCACAGGTCAAACAAACAAGCTATAATGTGCTAATTAGTGATCTGTACAGGTGCTGATAAAGGGCATGTCATTACCTTTAGACGGAGACAGCATAGCTGCTTTCAGGTTTTGTGCTAAACTAAGCTAAGAAGCTGCTGGCTGTGTCCTTATATGAACAGAACAGATGGTGAGTGGTAACAATGTTCTCATCTAACTCTAAGCAAATAAATGTACTAACCAAAATGTCCAACCGTTCCTTTAAATCTGTATTCTAATATTGACTGTGGCTTAGAAGCTGTCAGGGGCCCATGTAGGAAGGTGATTTTTTTCATCGCTTGGAGAAATCAGGCCGTGATGGTTTGAATCCAGGACAGGCTGTTAGATTAGCGTTGATAAATTTGGCGCCCCAGCTGCTGTCCATGGTGCTGATCAGATGCTGCTTTGCAGGATGGGAGGGACACACTTCAGTTCACTAATAAGGGCGGCTGTTTTGACATGCACCATTCAGCAGTGGCTGATTTTGGCCTTACTTTGCCAGGAAGAGGGCAGATAGCAGTTCACAGACAGCAGCATGTTGCATCCCGAAATCAGCCACTGCAAAACCGGTGGAGGACACAAGAGAGGCGTCTGATCCTGCACTGCCAGATCAGTATATGTTCTGTTGCTGCCATCAGGGCCGGGACAATGTGAGGTGGGGAGCTGGGTGTTACTCTTAAGCCTACTCTGTGCCAACTTTGAAGGGCGTGGAGGCAAGTTCTGCCTGACATTGCTAAGCGGCCATACCCAGCACTTTATCTTTGCCTACTTACCAGAAATCTAGAGTTTGGAGCTGATCTTGCTCCAGGTGTTGTTTTTTAGGCGTGTATTAGGCCTACATTGTGGGACAGATGTAACGCTCTGGGTGTCGTTGTGTCCTGAAAAATAGGCAGCTAGGAGCACTTGCACGTCACGACGGCATTGCTCTTGCTTCTGAGCATGCCTTACTCGTGTCTACATTGACAACAATGGATTTGAGGCCACGAATGTGTACAGGCTCTTGCAGGTTAGACCAAGCACTGTCACTGACCAATATGAATTTGGATTTTACCTACTTGGGCAGCTTCCTAAGTAGAGCCTATATCCCGGGGCTCTTCAGGGACCCCATTTAACCTGGGGTTGTGAGTGCCTGTGTGTATGTGTGTGCACAAGTATGCACTTGTGTTTGGGGCAACGAAACAACCCAAGAAGAAATATTTGCACCAGGGCCAATCACAATTATGTTATGCTGCTGATTCTCACCAAACATAAACCTTTTAAATGTAAAATTACAGTGACCTTCCGAATGAGGAGTATCAAACTGTGAGGGAGGCTCAGCGGAAATTAAACACATAAATTAATGTTTTCTTTCTGATTTCTGTTGCTTGTTTACCTGCGATGATCCCAAACTGGAGGTCACAGATTACACATCTTTTTTTTTATGCCACTACATTAATGGAAAAGCTTTTCTGGAAAGCTGTTAGTGCTATATTGCTTTCTATATTTTCTCAGTGTAGTCTCCTTTTTTTTGTAGAAGCTCCATTCATGCATCCCTGAGTTGAGGCATTTTAGGCTGCCTCTTGAGAGTCATGGATGGACCTGTAAGTACATCTTAGCCGCTCGTTATATGTGTATAAGTGGCCAGTGCTTATGGACAGACACACACACACGCAAAGTCATACATGGAAACAAAGAACACAGAGCGGTACACTGCAGGCTAGCAGATTTGCAGAGGTGGTTCCTTTGTTGTGTCTAATCACTACCTGTCCATTCGAGCTCCACTCGTAAACAATATGTTGTGATGGTGGGCGGTGTGTCGTCTTTGTGTGTGTGTGTGCATATGTGTGTGCACGCATGTGTGTTTGTGTCTGTTCTATTTTTAATGAGCTGAACCCGTTTGAAAGCTGCTTGCGCTTCTTCGTCCCATCTCCTCTTTGTTGTGGCTGAAAAGATGGCAAACACTGGCCTTGTTGTTGTGTATGCCACAACATTTAGTAACCTATTTTATTAAGAAAATTGTTCAACCAAAAAAGGCGGACGCCAAAATTGTGAGGAGGGCTGAATGAAACGGAGTGGACAGAATTGGGATTTTCTTTGCCCTCCACTTTATGGAAAAATTGAAACGCTAAAGCAATTCAGACTCACTGGTTTGGAACGCGCAGTAATCACTGGGAAACTTCAAACTTTTGAGTGTCAAATGGAGTGAGAGGCTTCAGCTGAAGTTTCAGAGCGTGTGGATTCTGGGTTGGCGGAAGATGTCTCGGGAGCTTTGCTAGGACAGCTCTCGGTAGGATTTACTGGAGCCGTAACATGATTTTCTTGTCTGGAGGCAGATGCTGTTTTTTTGTAGAACAGCATGTGCTTGTGTGCATGTGTTAAATTTGCTTAGGGTCTGTGTGTGTGTGTGTGTGTGTATGTGCATGTGCTCCTATGGCTTGGGGGTTTTCTTGCCTCTACTCCAAACTTGTATTTATTTCAACTTGAATAATTTATGAAAATACTTTCGAGAGACAAGGTTTAGTGACAGCATTTTTTATTATTTTGTATATATGTTATTAATGTTGGCATATAGAAAGCCAAACTCAAGGTTTGGGTTTTCATTAACTGGAGATTTTATACTGAGAATTACATTAATTTCACTACAGCATATTTATAGTGCTCAGTATCTTTGTTTTTACTCTTTAGGAATTTATCTGTATATTTTGAATATTGACAAATGTTTAAAGATGTTATTTCACGAGTAATCTTTAAATTGAAATTATTACAGTAACATTTGCAACAAAACCACTTTGTCAACATTTTTATTAATTTTAATGAAAACATTTAACCATTGACTTTGGTTCTAAAACTTTGGGATGAATGATCAAGAAAAAAATATTGTGTAAAACAAAGTTGAATCAATATAATTTATGTAGAGAAAACGAAAAAACACTGATATCATATTCACTTTTATTTCACCAAAATTCAAAATGGATCTTTTATCCTTTATCAGCTGCTTCCCCGGTTATTGTTAAGCATTGACATGGGCATGACCAAAAAAAGTTTGAGAGCCCAGCCCATTCTCTTTCCCAGAGTGTCAAATTCCAATGCTTTGTCTCGCCCCTCAGCATGTCATATTGACGCTAAAGGCACCTTTTAGCGGCTTTATGAGACGCAGTATAAACCCATTCATGGCAGTAGCTGATGCTGAGATCAACTGACTAACTTCACTAACTGTAGTATAAAGAGACGGCCCGCATAGGATGGGTGGGAGCAAAGGTGGGTGCATCAACAAAACCAGACTTTCAGTTGATGTTGTTTTAACATAATGGTACATCACTAGCATACCTACGGCCCATATGAAACCAAAAGTCAATGACGTTCCCCACACATTCATTTATTCATGGCAGGCTACCACAATTAAAACATCTGCCGCCATGTTTAAAATTTCTATTTTTGGAGCTGAACTAAATATATATATGTTTATATATGTATATATATATATATATATATATATATATACACATTTAAGTTATTATTTGCTCCACAGACGGAGGGCACAGATGGAGCAGAAAGTGAAACTTAACCTTCAGTGCGATGAATGCAAAATTTGCTTTTAGTCACCAGCAGCTGCTCCCCTCATCCATTGATCTGATCAGCTGTGATTACATCACCTGATCAGTTATCCGCCTTGTGACTCAAATCTGCAAACTGCTGCAGTAGGAAATAAAAGAAGAGTTCGGCCTGCGATGCGTTCATGGACCTACAAAAACCTCCAGCTTTAGAAAGTGGTCACAGACAGTTACAAAAACACACAGGCAAGAAAAAACAAAACACAAAACAAAAAAAGTCACCGCCCCGCCCCCGCCCCCCCCCCCCCCCATCTTCACGAACTACCACCACACATAGATTGTGTTTCTGTGGGAAACACTGACTCACAAGACCTATTCACATCACATTATGTAACAAACTTACTTATTTTAACCCAGAATGTTATCTTTATTTTAAACTTTACCAAGTAGTTTATTTGCCTAAACCTAACTGTTTCACAGCATTAACCAGGTGTTACAGTGTGTTTCAGTTGCGTGTTACGCCAAAGGGTACCCTATGCATCGTTATGAGACGCCAAGGGACGTGACTAATGCTGCGTTCGTTTTGTACTCGGAGGTCGGAAGTCGGAAGTGGGGATGACGTCACCTCTGAGTTGACAACAGTTTTTGCATTCTAGTTGACGACGGTGGACAAGTTGGAAAAAAACATGGACGCCCGCGAGAAAGCCTTTGTTGCCCTTGCACTTTCGGAGTATAGACAGCATCAATACCACCATGCACTGCAACTGATGAAAGCCGCAGATGAGGCTGACCTAATGTAAAACAAATAAGATAAAATTGCTATAAACAGTGTTTTAGCAGAGTGTTTACTCACTATGTATGTGACCGGCAGCCATCTTGAATCGTAAGTCGGGGTTGATGCGGTTGCTCCAAGTTTCCGAGCTGGAAATCTGATCTCAGGGTGCGTTTGAGTTTAAACTCCCGACTAGGAACTGGGAATTTCTGACCTCCGAGTACAAAACAAACGCACCAAAAGCATTGATATTGACGACCTGTGAATGGGAAAGGGATGGAGAACCACTACATTAACTTAAGATCAATGTGCCAATCAGTGAGCTTCAGAGATGCTACCTTTGCTAGACTATCTGTGTCTCCTTGTATTCAGCCTTTATGCTAAGCTAAACTAACTCATATTTACTGTACAGACATGAGTTTTATTAATCTTCTCATTTAACTCCCAGTAAGAAAGCAAACAATGCTGAACCATCCCTTTAAAACCCATTCTTGTATACTCAACATGGCCATCTTGGATCTTACTCCCTCTTCTCACTGGTACCTGTAGCAAAACCCCCGTGGATTTTTGAAGTGTTTTTGGCAGTGCCATTTTCAGTCTGGATTACACCTGCTCTGGTGCATGTTTGGACTCTATGTGTTCTCTGTATTGACTTTTTTTGGGTTTCAGGAGGAGAACAGAACTGTGTGTATTTTTGTGCTTGTATTTGCAGCTCGGCTAGCCTCCGTCACCTCTTCCGCTCATCCCAAAATCCTCTCGGGATGGTTGTCGTGATTACACACTCCCCTGTGCCGAGTGCCATCAGCAGCACATGAAATCCGTTGAGCGGGTCATTATCCCCTGCTGCTGCTAATGATGTTGGTAGTTGGTGTGTAACTACTTAGTTGTCTGCTCCCAAGTTAATCAATGCCGGACGGAGAAAGAAGCAGAGACATAAACCCACACACACTCACATTATAGTACCCTAATTTGAGAGTTGATTTTTTTTTCTATGAGGCGGTTGAGTCATGCTGTCATTTGGCTGAGTGACTGCTGCAGGTTAGCTACCTTAGTTAATCTGAAGGCACACGGGGCAGAGAGAGCATCTTCTTCACCCTCTTCCTCTGCTGCTGCTGGATGAGTCAGCCGCTCGGGTTCCCTCCGCTCTAATGCTGAGGTCTGGGGCTCTTATAAGGGCTTTTCCTGAGAGTCTATCTATCTGCAAGGTAGATGTGATCAGCAAGGCAGAAAGGGAGAAACAGATAGACAGAGCAGGCGGGAGAGAGGAGAGGAAGGAGAAAGAGAAATTATGATTTTCAGTGGAGACTTACACCCACTCTGTTTGCTTTTCCTCTCTAATTTAGTGATGCTTCTCCCTCTTTCCTGTCTTTGACTAAATTGCAACTACTCTGGCTGGCACCCCCCCCCCTCCAAAACGCTTCCTGCTTTTCCCTCTTACCCATTCCCCAACTTTAATGTCCTCCTCCTCCCCTACCACCTCCCCTTCCTCTTCTTTTCAATGCTCTGAGTTCCTCTCAAATGTCAGGGTGGCACGAGTGGGTGGCAGGCAGCGCCATCTGAGCGAGCCCCGTCTATGGTTTTGCTGCAGTGTGAGGATCGCGCTTAAGGAAGAAGAAGAAGCGAGTGAATGAGCGAGGGAGTGAGAGTTGTTTGTGTGTTGGCGGTTTGACGGCAGACACCTGACGATGTGGCCTGAGATTTGTTGCTAGCATCTGTCCTTTTTCTTTTTCACTGTTATGATAGAGACTGTTGGTTTTATTTCGTTCCCTGAAATAAGGGATTGAATGGGCCCAGCTGATGCCGCAGCACACAAACACACACATACACAATAGCAGGTACACACTCGTGCACAAGCGCCAAGACATATAGATGTATGCACACAAGTATGCGTCTACCATGTGCACAAAATGACAGCCTCATACGTGCACAGCAACATACTCACACCCACCACTTCTAACACACACACATGCACACACACACATATCCAGAGCCGGTGTGCTATGACTCAGAGGGGAGCAGCTGGAGTGAAGGCTCCAGTGGCGGTGGTGAGCTGTCACCATCTGGAGGAGTACATGTGTCTCTGCCTCCTCAGCCAGCAGCATAAATCACCGACATACAACTGGATGTCAGTGGATCAACATGTTGCTGTATGTATCTCATCAGGTTTTCACTGTATGGACAGTATCTGCGGGTACAACATCCGAAACGTGACGCTTTCCTCGGCTGCTGCAGTCTCACGCACAGCCTGTCATTGTTTCCTTTCCGAGTGGACAGTCCGGCGCTCGGATCAGAGCAGCTTTGATCAAGCTTTGACGGGCCGTCTCATCTAATAACCCGCACTATTTGTCTGCAGGCTGACAGCTGCACCTGTGCTGCAGACGCCATCCAGACACGTGGGATTGAGGGGACGCTAGAAATGTTTGGAAAAGAAGCTTTGGTGCATTGGCCCTGTCAAACTCTTTTCATTCAAGACTGGGTGGATGTGTCAGTTCATGTCATTTGGGTTTGGACATATAGGAGGTGAAGTCTGGAAATGGGATGTTTGTTTTACTGATAGGTCTGATATCTGCTGTCACAAAGGTGTTGCATCAGCCACCAGTGATGTGAAACAGGGTTGCGTCCAGCAAGAGCATAAACGCAGAACTTAAACCTACAAATGCATTTTCTTTTAGGGGCCCTTAAAACATTTCCTCAGTGAGTGTTTCACTATGTTTTCTATTTCGATTCAACTTTAAAGCAGAATTTGTCCTGCTAAATTTAGACCAGTTTGAGTTGTTTCACATGAGAGATTTCTGTTGTCACGTTTTTCCCTGTGCTCTTTTCACTGGTTTAATGTGTGCATGGCGCAGATGGAAAAAGGTGACATCACATATTTTTTTACAAGTCAGAAATTTTTAAATCAATATGTAATATCTGGTGTGGTGTGGGTTTGTTTATTTAAGTTATATGGTCAGACGACTGTCAAAATTTAATAGATAATACCTACTGATGTTTCTATTCAAACTTTTAACTTTGATTGTTTCCTATTTATTCATGAAAATTCTGTTATAGAGAAATACATCTGATTTGAAACCAGTTTTTTAAGCATTTTAATTCATACCAGTGTCCTTGAATATGAAATACATGAGGTGGGGAAACCCAGATTTAAAGAGGACCTGTTATGCTTTTCCTTATCTTCTGTCATATATATAATATTACAGTGTCAGATGTTCATATTAAACGTGGGCAAAGTTTTAAATAATGACGTTGGCCAAATTGTCTGGTGGGAGATATGCCAAATAAATTGATATATTCATTAACTACATATTAAATAGCCTACTATTCTATAAGATACGTTGTCAAGACAATCTAAATATAAACTTATGTATGCAGACCAGATTTGGGGATATTTATTACCGCTTACGCAGCCATACAGAGTGCGTCCCTGCTTCTTCAGAGCATACGCCACATCCTCAGAGGTCACGGTCTTCCTCTTAGCGCTCTTGGTGTAGTTAGGTAATGGCATCATGGATCACACTCTCCAGGATTTGCCATTCCACGGCGAGCCACACAGTGGGTAGTGGGCTTGATGATATAAGGTGACGCTTGGCACATTGAGTCATTTTCCTCCTTTGCTTCTTTCACTAAACCTGTGATTAGTCATGGTGTTTAATCGGCCATTTCATCATTTAGCTTTTTTCAAGTTATTTAATTTGAAGTGTTGTATTGCTGTTGAAATGCCGGCTATTATGGTTAT
The DNA here is from genome assembly GCF_041903045.1 of Epinephelus lanceolatus. Taxonomy (NCBI): domain Eukaryota; kingdom Metazoa; phylum Chordata; class Actinopteri; order Perciformes; family Serranidae; genus Epinephelus; species Epinephelus lanceolatus. Next base: position 23,538,454 of record NC_135746.1, read on the forward strand.
TTAAAACGTCTGTCTGGTAGTTGTTCTATATGGCTGGAACTCTGGAATATTAATGGCCATCCTGGCTGTCAAAAAAACACTCTAGCGTAAACCCTGTCGTGAGGGTCATGTATGTAAAAGTAATCCCTGTGAGCACGAACTTCAGGTCTCCTACTGTTCTGCATACTCTGTTTCCAAATGATTTCCTACTTTCAAGACAAGCTGATGTCACCTCATTTCTTTATGGGGTCTTCTGCTCCTGGAACACTACTGCAAAAGTTTACAATATGTGGCTAACACTGCTACATGAAGCTAAATGCTAACATCAGGGAATCATGTAATCTTGGACGCTGATTTTGTTAATTTCTCCCCAATTGTGGATCATCTTACTGCGGAAGCGTGAACCTGATAATGAGCCTAATAGGTCCTCTTTAAGGGAAAACTACAAATGAGTTGTAATATTTCAATGAACCAACTTAAATTCCACAAAGGTGCAGGGTGTGGAATATATCCAACCTCTCCCTCGGCAGATTTGTCCTCACATGATTGTTGAATTTTGCTGCAAAACAGAAAGAAGGCAGTGCTCTTTAAGTCTGAAGGGCTGAAACCAAAGCTTGACATTTACCACTGATGTCTTAGAAACGTTCATTTTCACTTCCCCCTGTATCTGTGCAGGAAACAGCACAGTGTGACACATAGAGAACGCTAAAATTAGTCCAGAAGCTACAACACCGAGGGTGGATATTAACCTTTTAAGCGCTTCAAAATGGTCTGTTACTCTGAAATTAGTGCAGAGTTTAATGCTGTTTCAGCTTTTCTTTCCCTGCCAAGGACAGAACTGTGGGGAATTTTGCCATTAAAATGACTATCACTGCACAATATCGACTTTGTCCTTCAGATGGGATTCCTGGTTGAAGCGTCATCACTAATAGTTGCAAATCTGTGTGTTTCCTTTGTTTGGCAGGGTCAACACAGGTAGAGCACTCAGTATCTCTGCAGGCCACACTTAGCTGGTCTCCTTTGGGGAAACTAACACACATGACGGCTCCCTGTGGTCGACACCTATAAACACATGAGAGGGAAGGAACACAGGCAAACCATGAAAAAGATATACATTGGCAAAACCGCCTTAAAAGTCCCCCGAAATGGCGGCAAACATCCGAAAAAGAGGTAAGAGAGTAACTCTCAGACGCCATCTTTCCATCCGTCCTCGTTTATTTTATGTTTGTCCGTTCATACGCCCACACAGTGTCTCCTCTCGCCACCCAGTGGTGCTAAAGCAGCCTCATCCCGCCTCTCTGAGCCCAGAAGTCATGCTGCCTCGTCATCTCATCTCACCGCAATGAAAGCACTCATTATGTCTGACTCAGCTCCTGTTCACAGAGGAGGTCACTAATGGGGGATTTTTCATCCCTGGAGCTACTTCACGTAAACTCATCCTCTATCAAACAACAAACACCTGTATTCCCCTGCTAATGGCTGCCAATCAAAGAGAAGCTGAAGGTGGGGGCTGCTGGGTGATGCTGCACTGAAATGCCCTCCAGTCAGTTGAGGTATTCATTGAATCACTCCGTAGGCAGGTATTCTTTTACTCACTGGTTGTAGATGCAGCAGCTTTGCACTTCAATCATGGCTATCACCTGAAGAATTAACGGTATTACAGATTCAGTGTGAAATTGTCATGTCTAATTTGCTTCCTTATTTAGCGTTTAGCCTGTTATAGCTCTGTGTTTAGTGGTGACTGAGTGGAGTTTTATTTGTGCAAACATTTCTTGGTGCAGAGCTGAGCTGGAGGCAGAAATACTTTTTTGGATTTGGGTGGAAGTTAAAGGACATAGAGTACCGCATTTTTCAGAAGTACAAATTAGCTAACTAGCAACCCTAATAACTATGGTCAAAATCAGTGATGTACCTGTAGTGTGTGTTTGGATGGTAATGCAGTTGCTCTGTGTTAAAACAAAGGCAAAGTGATTCTTAAAGTGGAAGCAGACAAGTATTTTACTTTAACTCATCATTCAGAAGTAAATGTTGTTGCACAATGATAACAGGTACCACGAAGGCTGGTTATCACTGGCTTTCTGCTTCTGTGCACGTTCCCATAAAACCTGTCAAATGATGCATTCAATGCATCATTTGACTCTTGAAATTAATTGATCATGTGCTGCCTACCTCCAGCTATGACCAGGATTAAAAGATATTCCAGTAAAAAGCAACACTGATGCTTCAATCAAGGCAAGAAAGGAGTGCTTGCATTAATAGCGCTAATGGTGTGAACTCATAGGTGAATATATTTATTTTATTACTCTGTTAATTTCTAACGTGGTGGCTGCACATAATACAGCTCTGACACATTAAACGTAATGCAGCAGATTTAAACATTACATTTAAGACCCGCATTTAATGTCCCATAATGAAGGAGACGTAGAAATCACTTTAGCTTCAGGGCAAATCAAAGTGAAATGAATTTTACTGATTGAATAGGCTGTTATCTGTGATCAATACCAACAGACTAATCAATTTTCTAATCAATGTTCCATCAGCTGTAGTATACCAGCAGTGGAAAAACTCACTTCTGCAAGTCAGGACTAAGCATGAAACCTAATCCAAAGTGTATAGTATCGTAGTGTGAAGGAATTATATCACATTTCATATGCATATAAATGTCATCCTGATTAATAATAAAGTGAACTGTGTGCTACCTGTTGTTTTATACAAGGCTTCTTTTATGGCCAGCGTGGGCAGATGGACCAGAGAACACAAACATAGTCAGAAGTTCAGCCTCGCAGATAAAATAAAACAATATTCTTAATCAAATTCTCTGCATCACTGATATACTGTAGGTTCCCAAAGTGAGGTGATGCATACCGTACGCGCTACTCTAATTGCACGGCTGTGTTCAAGGGCATGTATGGAACATGACGGAAAAAGAAATATAATGATTGTCACTCTATTTTTATGGTTACAGCTCAACAAGTTGGATTAAGTGCATTAATAACTTAGGCCTCAGCTGACTATGGAAGCGAATCGTGACTAATATTTAAATTAAAATGTATTTGCAGAAATGCTTTTTCATTTTAAGATTGTGGCTGCATTATTTGACTCATAAATAAAATTAATCATCAGTCATCCTATTTGCATTTTAATTTTCTTCTTCAAGACTGCTCATTCTTTTACTTAATTAAAATGAAAAAGAAAAAGTCATTTGAGATTTCATTTTCAAAATATGCCCCAGCAAATAGATACCAAAATTCAATTTGAAATGTAAAATTTGAAAATTAAAATGCATTTGCAGAAATGCTTTTTCATTTTAAGAATGTGGCTGCATTATTTGACTCATAAATAAAATGAATAATCATCCATCCTATTGCATTTGCATTTTCTTCTTCAAGACTGCACATTTTATGCCATAATCAAAAAGAAAACAAAGAAGACATTGCTATTTCATTTTCGTGGTCTGCCCTGCAAAATAGTGACCATAATTCGAAAATGATTTGGCAATCTGAGCGGCGCAGGAGAGTGATGTCAGTAGCCACTCTTCTTCAGCTGACCATGGTGCTACCCATCTAATACAGTAGCAGGCAGTGTGCACATTTGATATATGGATGCATCACAGATCATGGCGCTCCCTGAGATTGTGCTTTCTAAACATCGTAATTTCCCAAAACTGAATAAATACCACACATAGCAACACAAAACTGCTTTGCTAGCTCAATCATGTTGTAACTAAGATATCTGCTGGAAAAAATAATTTTTTCATGGACTGTTCATTGAGGATACGGAGTTAATACGTCCGCTGACTTGACAGTCATTTAAACTGGTAGCAGGTGCCGTGTCAGTGTTAGTAGGCACTAGGGTTGCTACGGGTTACCTGCACAGCTGTGGGCGTAGGTGGTGATCAGTCACATGTAGGTTAGATAGGGGAGTCACAGTTGATCAGTGTATGGAATGAGAATCAGGGGAGGCCATACAGTTTTTCAACCATGTCTGTGTGTGTGTCGAGTGAATGGGTTTTCGTTATAATCGTAGTATTTTTGTCCTTTTGCACGAGCCCGTTTTAAGTCTTTTTTACACTCGGCTTTTTGTAGGTGTTTTTAACGTTTTTGTAAGTCAATAAAGTGTTCAAAGCGTACCATGGAGGACCTCGTGTTTGCACACCAACATGAGTTAAAAATGGCTTTGGATTCCCTCAACTGGCATTTTTGTAGTTGGATTGCCGATACACTCATCTTGAGCTTATACTTTGTAGACATTGTGATTTCCCAAAACTAAATAATAGTCCAGCAACTTTTCCGGAGGAAACCCTGTGACATTGACACGTTAAATAATTTTCATACATACTGCCTTGGTTTGATTCTAACCCATACAATATGGTTGTCGAATATTGAATCTGCTCGTGAAATTAATAAATTATGCACAGCTAAGATTGACTGATATGATATGGAGTACCTATTGACATCAGTGTGTAATAAGCCTGGAGGCCATAGCTAACAAGCTGCAGTCAACAAAGACCCTTGTAAACTTGTATACTGTTTCATAGATACAGTACAGGCCAAAAGTTTGGACACACCTTCTCATTCAATGCGTTTTCTTTATTTTCATGACTATTTACATTGTAGATTCTCACTGAAGGCATCAAAACTATGAATGAACACATGTGGAGTTATGTACTTAACAAAAAAAGGTGAAATAACTGAAAACATGTTTTATATTCTAGTTTCTTCAAAATAGCCACCCTTTGCTCTGATTACTGCTTTGCACACTCTTGGCATTCTCTCCATGAGCTTCAAGAGGTAGTCACCTGAAATGGTTTCCACTTCACAGGTGTGCCTTATCAGGGTTAATTAGTGGAATTTCTTGCTTTATCAATTGGGTTGGGACCATCAGTTGTGTTGTGCAGAAGTCAGGTTAATACACAGCCGACAGCCCTATTGGACAACTGTTAAAATTCATATTATGGCAAGAACCAATCAGCTAACTAAAGAAAAACGAGTGGCCATCATTACTTTAAGAAATGAAGGTCAGTCAGTCCGGAAAATTGCAAGTACTTTAAATGTGTCCCCAAGTGGAGTCGCAAAAACCATCAAGCGCTACAATGAAACTGGCACACATGAGGACCGACCCAGGAAAGGAAGACCAAGAGTCACCTCTGCTTCTGAGGATAAGTTCATCCGAGTCACCAGCCTCAGAAATGGCAAGTTAACAGCAGCTCAGATCAGAGACCAGATGAATGCCACACAGAGTTCTAGCAGCAGACCCATCTTTAGAACAACTGTTAAGAGGAGACTGCGCGCATCAGGCCTTCATGGTCAAATAGCTGCTAGGAAACCACTGCTAAGGAGAGGCAACAAGCAGAAGAGATTTGTTTGGGCCAAGAAACACAAGGAATGGACATTAGACCAGTGGAAATCTGTGCTTTGGTCTGATGAGTCCAAATTTGAGATCTTTGGTTCCAACCGCCGTGTCTTTGTGAGACGCAGAAAAGGTGAACGGATGGATTCCACATGCCTGGTTCCCACTGTGAAGCATGGAGGAGGAGGTGTGATGGTGTGGGGGTGTTTTGCTGGTGACACTGTTGGGGATTTATTCAAAATTGAAGGCACACTGAACCAGCATGGCTACCACAGCATCCTGCAGCGACATGCCATCCCATCTGGTTTGCGTTTAGTTGGACGATCATTTATTTTTCAACAGGACAATGACCCCAAACACACCTCCAGGCTGTGTAAGGGCTATTTGACCAAGAAGGAGAGTGATGGAGTGCTGCAGCAGATGACCTGGCCTCCACAGTCACCGGACCTGAACCCAATCGAGATGGTTTGGGGTGAGCTGGACCGCAGAGTGAAGGCAAAGGGGCCAACAAGTGCTAAACACCTCTGGGAACTCCTTCAAGACTGTTGGAAAACCATTTCAGTTGACTACCTCTTGAAGCTCATCGAGAGAATGCCAAGAGTGTGCAAAGCAGTAATCAGAGCAAAGGGTGGCTATTTTGAAGAAACTAGAATATAAAACATGTTTTCAGTTATTTCACCTTTTTTTGTTAAGTACATAAATCCACATGTGTTCATTCATAGTTTTGATGCCTTCAGTGAGAATCTACAATGTAAATAGTCATGAAAATAAAGAAAACGCATTGAATGAGAAGGTGTGTCCAAACTTTTGGCCTGTACTGTATATTTACACTACTATTAATTCAGGTTTCAGCATGATCTTGATCATGATAGAAATTAAATTGTATCATGCCATCTTGCTGTTCTGCATTAAATTGTTAAGCAAAAAAATATCCATTGATCAAAGGAATTGTTGGACTGTATGTTTATCTATATTATCTATATATATTTAATATCAATAAATCATTGCATACATAAGTAATCATCTTAAATATTTAGGCTAATATAATTTAGATCTGCCCTGTAAAAGTGTGTGTATAGCGCATTGAATGAGTGTTTGGTGCAAAGATGCTATTACTGCTTGTCATAAGAAAACAAAGTGCGCTCACTTGTAAGGTCCTCTTCACACCTAACACTCATTCAGTGCGCTATACACACACTTTTACAGGGCAGATCTAAATTATATTAGGCAGCTTTGTATGTATGAAAATTATTTAATGTGTCAATATCACAGGGTTTTCCCTGGAAAGGTTGCTGGACTGTGTGGTATTTATTCAGTTTTGGGAAATCACGATGTCTACAAAGTATAAGCTATAAGTACAAGTATAAGCTGCTACCAGTTTAAATGACTGTCAAGTCAGCGGACGTATTAACTCCGTATCCTCAATGAACAGTCCATGAAAAAATTATTTTTTCCAGCATATATCTTAGTTACAACATGATTGAGCTAGCAAAGCAGTTTTGTGTTGCTATGTGTGGTATTTATTCAGTTTTGGGAAATTACGATGTTTAGAAAGCACAATCTCAGGGAGCGCCATGATCTGTGATGCATCCATATATCAAATGTGCACACTGCCCGCTACTGTATTAGATGGGTAGCACCATGGTCAGCTGAAGAAGAGCGGCTCCTGACGTCACTCTCCTGCGCTGCTCAGATTGCCAAATCATTTTCGAATTATGGTCACTATTTTGCAGGGCAGACCACGAAAATGAAATAGCAATGTCTTCTTTGTTTTCTTTTTGATTATGGCATAAAATGAGCAGTCTTGAAGAAGAAAATGCAAATGCAATAGGTTGATTGATTATTCATTTTATTTTTGAGTGAAATAATGCAGCCACATTCTTAAAGTGAAAAGGCATTTCTGTAAATGCATTTTAATTTGCAAATTTTACATTTCATATTGAATTTTGGTATCTATTTGCTGGGGCATATTTTGAAAATGAAATCTCAAATGACTTTTTCTTTTCCATTTTGATTAAGTAAAAGAATGAGCAGTCTTGAAGAAGAAAATTAAAATGCAAATAGGATGATTGATGATTAATTTTATTTATGAGTCACATAATGCAGCCACATTCTTAAAATGAAAAAGCATTTCTGCAAATACATTTTAATTTAAATATTAGTCACGATTCGCTTCCATAGCTGACATTCTGTATCGCTCATATACTGACAATTAACTATATCATGGTGCAACTCAAAGGAACAATGAAAGGCACTCTTTAAGCCAAATTTGGAACATAAACAGCCAACAATTCAACAATTTCTACAATCAGGCTTCCACCTCACCATCTGCAACGCCAATTTCCCATCTCCAAATTGTTTGTAAGCATGCGTCAAAGTTTCTCCCACCAAGTCCGTTTTCATACGTCACAACTTTTGTGTAGGAAGTGGCGTACGCCTCTTTCAGGCCTCGTTTTATGTGAACGCAATGTTTATGCATGTAAATGAGACCCCAGGTTAGGTCTGCAGCATAAGTTGCCATGGCGATGTAGCCAGGTTGAAAGAGAGCCCAGAAAACTCTGGCTTTAGACTGAACATACCTTGCTAAGCCGCTAATCTTGCTTCCACTACCTCTTTAATTTCTACCAGTAGTTATCGTACTGTCCAAAACCTCTCCTACCAACAGTTAACTATAGTATATCTTAACCATGAAGGCAATCTTTAACTAACTTTAACCAAGATATAAATAAATAAATACCAGTATCAGATCACAAAACACAAACAACAAAACAAATGGCATAATTTGTCATTTAGTTATAAGCACTCTGAGCCAAGATTCAAAATAACCTTTATTGTCCCAGTGTGGGAAATTTGTTTTGAGCTTTCCACCCCCATGCTGCAGCCATAAAAACAACATTCCACATACAAAAAACACACATACAACGGTACATACATCCAAAAGTTGGTAATAAGTAAAAGAAAACATAGCAAGCTTCTAAAACCACCTCGGCAAGCAGACAAAGCAAACACATCAACAATACTGATGAAAACAAAGGCAGTCCCTTTTCCCCTCACCTTGTTTCCCCATCTACCACTGTTTATAAATTTCTGTGACACAGAAAAATGAATTTTTAAATCTATGTAATCTGCTTTGAGGGACTCAAGGAGCAGTAACTGATACTCGTAGTATAGAAAATGTTACAGGTCGTTAACCATCCTATTGGCTTGCCTCAGTGCAGCCTGTTTGTGAGTAGACGACAAGATTGTGTACTGTTTGGATGCTGCTCGCCAAAAACATTTGCTTTCAATATGCTCACTGAAATTTAAATCAACCAGTGAGATTTCTGCCTCGTCAGCAGCTCTGTGTCTTTATTATTTGTCTTAACTTTTCATTCAGGTGTCGGACACCTAAAGGTACCCGGCCCACATTGGCTTACATGCCACTACTTAGATCACCTAGTGAGGCAGGAGAAAACAAAAGCAAGACAATACTGTTTGGAACGTCTGTGAATCAATTCATATCAGTAATACCTTATTTGTATTATTTGTGCGACTGTCTGCAATAAATATACTAGCTCAAGTGGTTTGTAAGACAAAAGGTTTGACTAAAACTTCAACAGAGTTACAGAGGAATGACTAGACGGGTGATATTTATTCTCTTAGCGACTGTACTTGTTATCATGCATATTAATGAGCTGGAAACTGGATGACACCTCCACTTAGTGACCTGAAAACACTGAAAAGAACCTGCCCCTGATTTCTTTCAGTCTGTCTCAGCCCCCACCTTCTGAATCTATGATCTTGTTAAAAGAGAGACAAAGAGAGGAAGTGAAAAGAGCGACGTGACCACATCTCCATCCACTCTGTGCTATCTGTTATCCGGCTGCAGATAGAGTCATTACCCTCCTTCCTCCATCTGTCCATCAATACAGGGTCCATTAAGCCCAGCCGTGCACACTCAGATCCATCACGGCAACAGACATTTCCTCTTTTCCCACTCACACTTGCCCTTTTATTAGATTGAAGCCCAGGTAATGCACATACTCTGAAAATAGTCATCATTGTGCTGTCTGGCTGAATTACATGTGGAGGGTATCGCTGTTCCGTAAATTTGAGCCTTCACAGTCCATTCATGTGATGTATTAGAGTTCAGTGGCTCATATTTCATCACAGATTACACCGTCTCTTTTTTTTTTTCCTTCGGCGGGACCAATCTCACTGGTGATTGGGTTTCTGTGATGTGCTGCAGAGCTTTAATGCTGAAAAAGAGATGTAATGCTCAAATGACTTAAAAAGCTCTGTATCCTTGCCTGCCCCCGCTTGGATTCTTAATTAGAGACCCGTGTTTTGGTCCCATGTTTTCTTCATGCAAAGCACTTTCTCACACAACTTTTCTGCTTTTATCACCCTCTCATGATGTCCTCATCACCGCTGCATGGCCGCTCAGGGGTGCATTAAAAAGATATGTAGACCCTTATAGGTCCATTTAGATGAGCATATACCCAAGTTACAATCTTGTTTCCTGCACCATATGCCCTGAACACAATCATCTACTGTGTGTGTGTGTGTATGTGTGTGTGTGTGTGTGTGTGTGTGTGTGTGTGTGCGCGCCTGTGTGTGTATGTGTGTGTGTGTGTGTGTGTGTGCGCAGCTCATTGCTGGAGCAGAAGGAGGACTTACGAAAGAGGCTTTCCTACACGACACACAAGCTGGAGCTGCTGCAGAGCGAGTTCGACTCCACGCGGCAATACCTGGAGACGGAGCTGCGCCGAGCACAGGAGGAGCTGGACAAGTTTACTGATAAACTCCGCAGGTAGGCACACAAATTGTACAACACACAGGTGGAAGAAGAACTTGGATCCGTAAAGTGAAGGTACCAATACCACAGTACATGCCACAATAGTCCTTTACAAGTAAAAGGTCCTGAATTTAAAATCCTATGTAAATGAGTAGTCCACTGATTTCAAGACATTCTCACTCTCAACTCATCAAATGCCGACGCTGTTGGGTGCCTCTACGCATCAAACTGTGATGCTCTAGGTACCCCTCTAGTGTCAGTTTTGGACACTCAGGTAGAGCTCTGATCAGGCCCATGAAATCAGTCCTTACCTTACATGAACTTGTACAGTTTCTGTCCAAGCCCAACCAAAGCCAGAGCTAAAGGCTCAAGTCGGATCAATACATATATTATTTTTGGCTATATTTTATATATTATGTTTCTAGAATATTTAAACATTTATTATCCTTCTCTTCCTTCTGTTATTTTAAGTGTCTATGGTCTCGTGCACGACTGGTTCGGCAGAGCGGGATGCGTCCAGTGTGACCATGATCACTAGTCTTTGCTGCATGTTACTCACATCTCTCCCACTGCTGGGGAGGCAGAGGCAAACACTGCCAACCATGTCACCTTGCAGCGCCCCTTTGTCTTTCTCTTGTTTTCTTTCCCTATCTCGAGCTCGCTCCCTCTATCTCCCCTGGCCCGATTCTCCACTATATTGCTCCGTTGTTCTGTCGTTTTCCCTCTCACAGATGTCCCCCCTGCCATCTTACTCTCTTTTTTACTCTTGATTCAGTCATTAGACTCCTGCCATTTGCACAGAAGAGCTGCCTGTTTCATTAAAAAAAAACAGGTAAATTGGCAAGAATCCGAACTGTATACAGGATGCCGTGGCAGTTTCTGTTCAGTACATGATAAACGTCAGTTTTTACAAGAAATGTACAGTTTCCGCAAGTAATATGCATACTGTGTCTTCTCAAAATAAACTTGAATCAAATATGTTTATGAACACTTTTATGTTTCGGTGACAAAACTACTTGGTAAGGTTTGGAAACAAACATCATTATTTGGGTTTTAATAAAAACACCTGGTACCAACATAACATCACATGCATCACATGGCTACTATATTACGGTATGTAGTTGAACAAACTTTAGGTGCCCCAGTAGCTCACCTGGTGGAGTGCACACCCCATGAAGTAATGTTTTGGTCGCGGTTTGATTCCAAACTTTACTGCCCTTTACTGCATGTCATCACCTCTCTTTTCTGTCACTCTTCATTGGTACTGTAAATGACTCTTGGTTTTACACAGGGCACAAACAGTTGGAAACAGGTGAAAGTCCTGTGTTTGTTTGGACCACCTTACACTTATCGCTTTTTATATTATGGCTGTTGCTCCAAGCATCTAATAATGATGCAGCCCTGTGCATCTAATACAGACACTGAAGGTTTCCTCGGGGCGTCGGTATCTGATGTCAGGGGCCCTTGATCAAGCATTCATATTTGATGAGCTGGGAGTGAGAACGCCCTGCCGTTTTAGCATTGCAATCTTACAACATTATCAGTTTCATGATAGCAGAACCAGAGCTTGTCAAAACCTGCTGCCTACATAACCCACGATGCAATCCAACCGCTAACAGCTGGCTCATAGCTGTGGATGTGTTATGTTAGTAGCGGCTAATGTAGCTCAAGCTGCTAGTCTCAAACAGAGATGAGAGATAGGCTCTAAACTCTTTCTAACTTTACACTCTCATTTTCAAACGTGTAGTCTTTAGCTCCAACCAATGCTGACTCAGGTGACATCACTTGAGGCTTTTTTAAAATCATATTTTACACAATAAAAACCTTTACAATTAATTGTATTTGCTAAGTTTATTATATGTTTTTTTATGTAAAATCCAAGTAGTAGTAAGTAGATTATGCCTTGCTTAAATGCAGAAGAGTAGACAATGGAAATACTCAAGTACCTCAAAATTGTCCTTAAGTACAGGACTTGAGCAAGTGTACTTGCTTTCCACCACTACTCAAAATATATTACACTAAAGTAAAGCAGGAGAGGGCTCCTGGTAGCTCACCAGGTAGAGCACATACCATTAAGGCAGAGGTCTTCATGCAGCAGCCTGGTCCTAAGTCTGACTCAGGGCCCTTTGCTGCAGCTTTTCCCATCTCTTTCCTCTCTCATATCTCACTCACAATACAATACACAATACATCACAATATAGCTTTAGCTTAGAAAAAATGCTCCACACAAGGTCAGTAGTTTGAGAATTTGGATTGTGAGAATATTTTGGCCCAAATTCCTTCATGTGAAATTGCTTTTGTAAGAGAAACCTGAGTACAGCAGATAAAACACGGACACACAGGTGATGTAATAACACAGATCTCCACATGTCACATGTGAGTCTAAACAAGCAGCATCCAGAACAATCCTTTCCAAAAAGGCCCACAGTTAAAAGTTTAAATTGACCCAGTGGGACGAGACATTCAATCTATAAATCCTGTGCTTTTCACTCCATTTATATGCTATGAAGTGCTGCGCTGAACTTTCAAAAACTCTGTATTTACCCATGGGTATCTAAAGTTAGCCAGTGTTGCGTTCTGGTCCAGTGAACAGCAGCTTTAAAAATTGGGGAGAGATGTAATACACTGCGGGGGTTTTAAGAGGAGACCCTTATAGCTTAAATAGAAAGGACAGTATGCAATTCTTTTCTTGCTGCTGACTTTTTTCTTATTAGATTTAATGAAATGCAAGGCACAATCAAAGACTACATCAAGTTGTTTTAGAGTGTCTTGAGTAGTGTGTCAGGATATTTTAATAATCAAGCACACACAGGATGGTTTCCTGTCATCTAAAGAGAAACGTGCAAAACAAAGAAACCAAGTGACACATTTTGTCTCTATTTTCCTTTGTACCAAATTAGACAGTTCCTCACAGGAAACGTCCCTGTAGATTGTACAGAAATAAAGACCTGTAAAATAGAACATAGCCAAAATGGCTTCTATCCAAGCCAAGCACCATTACTCTAAGTGTCTGAATACCAAGAAGAGGAACTATTGGTTCTTGGAAATGTTGGTTTTTAATGAAACAAATGTGTGATCAGCATTTGGTACAAGTTTCGGATTGTGTAGTGGTTTCTGAAAAATGTCAAAAGCAGATTGTAATCTTGACAATGCTTGAATGGGAGCGGAGCCAAATGCATTTAAGACCATGTCGTCTGCACAGAAATTGGCACTGCAAAAAATAAATAAATAAAAGGTCCCTAGCATACTGCATGACAATCAAGGCGGTAAAGAATAGACTGTTTTTTAATTACAGTTATAAGTTCAGCTCCTCACAGCTGACTTCCCAGCTCTCACTAACAGGGCAGGGGTTTAGTTCCACTCTCACACCAGTGCACAATGCAATCAGTACATCTAGCACAGTGATTCCAAAGTTTACACATGTGATTATTTTCACTGCAAACAAACAGCCATGTCCCACTTTAACCTGCCCTGACTGTCTGACTGACCTGAGTGAATTAGTAATTGGAAGCAGGCAGATGAAACAAACAAACAAACAAACAAAAATAAAGAAATGAAACTAGTCTACCCCAAGGGCAGTACCCAGAACCTTTTGTCCACTCTCTTTCCAGGGTGGACTAGAAAGAAACAAACGCCTAATAAACAACAAACAAAGAAACAACAAAAATAGTCCCACAGCAACAGCAGCTAAAGGACCACAGATGATCTGCAGAGAAACAAATATTAATAATCAAAAACACTTTATTGCCAGATATTAAAATACAGATTAAATGTTTAAAAAATACATGACTAAACGTTCAAACATCCGGTTTGTCGATCTACTTCCCTACTGCCAGCTGCCTTTAACCCAGCAGGGAAGCAGGTCTGAAACAAATGAAAACAATAAATGTCACACTCACATTTTACCCCGACAGCATAAAACACTACACACAGAAAACAGCCTTAGGCCTACCAGTTGTTCCTGCACTTCACTGCACTCATCTTCTCAGCATGGAAGGAGGTGTGCACCTGCCTCACTCCATCGGGCTGCACCAACGGTGCAACCCGAGTTCCTCCTGCTGGTTGCTCTATATCTGCAAACTAATTGGTGCACCTCCCCTTTTTTCTCTGTGCCACCTGCCACACTTATGGCAATATCGGAAACCATCAGCTATTGGACTGATGACGATAAGGCTATGGGGGTGATGGCTGATATATTATAATATTTGAGGCTGATGCAGGCTGTTTTTAGCCCAGACAAAACATAGCAAAAAAATAATTTAAAATTAAATGGTGGTACGTTGAACACCCTGTTGTGTTTTGCAAGTGCACTCCTTTTTTAATATGGCAGGGATTCATTCAGTTCAACTCGAAGGGGCTTTACCGGCATGGGAAACTTATGCTTACATTGCCAACATTAGTGTGAAATTAAAACAAAAATTAGATCTAGCTAAGAAAGATCCAGTAGAATTTGACTGATATACACATCACTGCTGACTGGGTAACACCTCCAATACATCCACCCAACGAAAAAAACGTACCTCAAAGTCTGTTGCACACCATTTAGTGGAAACGTGTTGTTCAGCGTGGAAACTGTAGCAAAAAGGTGCACACTGTTTTAAGACTGAACATGGCCCTGGTGTAGCTAGCAGATATCCAAGCCAAGACCTCCTCTTTGGAAGAAACAGCATATAAAGTTGCCAATACATTTTTCAAAAAAGCTGTGGTAACTCATCATCAGACATTGCCAGTGGGTTCTGGGATAGGACTCTGGCCAATGTGTTCAGCCTTTCTACACAGACTATTTACTTGCCGTTCAAATGTGATTGTTTAATATTACCCAGACTACAAACAGAAACCAGAACACTTTCTGTACCAAAATCTTGTCCAACATCTACAGATTCTACATACATGTGCAGATATAAGAATTCACTTATGAAGAATCGAAATCATTATGGGACAAGAATGGCGCCTTGTGGTACACCTCAAAAGTCCACCACTAAAAATATGTCTTTGGCTTATTATTACTGCCATTGAATGTTTGACCTTCTTGACCTGTACAGAGTGATGTGTTTCAGGCTTTTTTTGTGTAAACCATATCAGACACAAAAAGCAGAGTATTGTTATAGAGACCATCAGTGCTAATAGTCTGTGTTGACTCAGACGAACAGTCCAGATTAAGATGGTGTCATAAGGTTTAGAGAAATCAGCACATTGTGCAGGGCTGTTTATTATCTGGGTAATTTATCAAACTGCATGATTATTATTTCATATGATTTTGTTTTAAATCTTGAAAGTGTGTATTTGACTGTCCTCCTCTACCATTTGCTCAGGACTGTGGCTTCCAATCTTTGTTGTCTTGAGATCTCTTAAAATACAGTTTAACATAGAGTTCATTGTGTGCGCTGAACCAAAGAGTTGTTCTGTTTCACTTGAGGGATTCTTAGAAACCTGCAGGAGTGAAAATATCCAATATTTCACCAGAAAAAAAGGAAGATTTCGAAAAAAGTCAGAAAAAATAGTGTTTTGTGTAACATAAAGTATTTCTCTCTTATTCCTTTAATCATCTTGTGACCCCTCAGATTTATCTTAAGACCCCCAGGCTGGGATCCACTGGGCATAGGGAGTGAGTGATACAGATTTTTATGTTGTCTTATATAGTACGTCTCTGCTGCCTGGATCACAAATAACAGAATAAAACATTCAGTAAATCATCGTATCAGTCGAGTGAGGTCAGTAAGATGTGAAAATGACTTACAAGTGCTACAAACTGAAACCATGGCATCTAGCGTTAGCTCTGACTTGTGTAGTGCTGAGCCTGCTGATATGCTTATTTCCGGTTTGGAGAGGCTGCTGCTCCGTACTGTGTGTGTTCGTACAAACTATTATCTGCGAGTGAGCAATGTCGTTTATTGTGTCGTTTAGAATACAAAGCAGCTACTCGGCACTGCAGAGGATCAACCAAGATCTGGAGGAAAAGATCCACAGAAATGTAAGTGTGCAATCCCCCTGTGAGTATGTGTGTGCATGCGTGTGTGATATGAATTCCCATGCTTAAGTTTAAGTACCTGTAGACACAGAAGAAAGAGAAGCGCCTCAGCGAGTCATGGGGTTTAGACGTGGTGCAGAACACTTGGACAGCCAATTTGAATATGAATATGCCCTGCTGTTGGTACCACTGACGTTAATTATGGCCTATTACAATTGGCTGTCCTCCTTCCAATGGCAGAGTGATAGCAAACCCATTGTTCCTCAGTGCGCCGCACCTCACTTCATTTGTCAGACACTGCTTTCGCCGGTGGAAAGATACAATTAACTAGCCTGCCTGAGAACACTGTATGACAATCAGGTGTCTTTGCTGTTGAATAGACAGCTGAGAACGCTCAGCGAATGGGTTTGTTACAGCATAAGATAATAATCACCACGGCCCTCGTCGTGATTACAGCGCCACAGCAGTGAGATACCAGGTCAATAAGGAGCCGGGGGGTCAGCCGGGATTTTGTGAGAGGAGAAAAATTTTAAAAAATAAACTCCAGCAGCTTTTATTTTCTTGTAAAAGCATCCTCATCAGCTCATTGATTCATCTCACGTATTCCCTCCTCAAGGGCGAGAGAGGTGCTGAGTAAGTCTCTCTGTAATCGTAAAGCTTGTTTACTCCAGAGGTGCCACAAACCCATCTGACCCCGTGGCCCTGCACAACTATAGAGAATGTAATTACAAGACAGATAAACACAGTGATATACTTTGAGTGTGCTTCTGCTCGCGCAGCTGCACTGTTCAACGAAAGAAAAAGCCTTAAGAGAGACGACAAAACTTTTGCACACAAGGCCACTTTTTTTGTTTTTATTGCAGCTGTCGTGTAATACTAACCTCAGACACTGACAGGAAATCAGCATGAAAGGCAGCAAGGGCTGAATTGAAACAGCAGTAAAAAAAAAAAAAAAAAAGTGCTTCACGAAGACAAACCTGAACTCTGTCCCTATCAGACAGCAAGAGGAGAAAATGTACTTCTGTGCTGTGCTCAGTTTACTGATGTCATGGTTTCTTGGTAACCCATAGTAACCAAAAAATCAGCTACAGTGTCTCTGCTGCAACTTAAACACTCAGTGTGTGAACTTGCTTAGTGTATCTTTAGTGTATCCACCCTGCGTTTATATTTAGAGTGGTGATCTCATACACAATGGACAGAGAATAGATCCTGGTTATATTATACATTCATCAGGGTGCCAACTTAAAAGCTGCTCTTTAAAATCTTGAGATTCTGGATGTTTGTTTGGTTGATTGGTTTCAGGTCTGCACTGAGTATTATGAGGCTTTGAAGCTTAATTCATAACGTTAACATTCAAATTCTTAATCAACATTTGAAAGCTGTGCAGCTTTTTTTGTCGTATATTCACTCTGTTTTAACCTGTTTTTTCTGCATAGTTGCAGATAAAGTTTGGCAACACTAGCAACACATTCGCAGTCCGACTTCGTCATATATTGACGTTTTGGTCACGTCCACATACGACGTGCAAGGTACCCTGGGTGCGTTGGAAGTTCTGCCTGTTACATGCATTGTCTTCTTTCAAAATAGACTTCTGTTTTCACAGGAAATTTAACGTTTACATACAGTCTCTTTCAAAATAAACGCAAGATGTCTGTACAACACTGTGAATTGACATTTTCTTTCCTTTAGCAACAAACGCACATAATTGGGTTTAGGAAAAAAGAACAGGGTTTGGCTTTGGAATCTAACAGGATGCAAACACCGCTCTCTCTGGTGAAAGTTTGTTGGACCCATCCACCACACCTCCCGCCCTCCCACCCCACTGGGACGTTTGCCGCCTTAACTTTTATCCTTGTCCCGCCACGTTTCCCCCTGACACTCCCGGGCACCGTTAAACTACAGTATAATGTCAACCAGCTGTGTATCATGCCAACGTTAAAGGACGCCTTTTTCTTTTGGTTTCTGACACCGCAAGTTACTCCCCTAGCGCCAGATTTCGACAACTTCGGAGTGAGACTTTGCTCACACTAGTGGTAGATTACAGTGGTAGCTATGTATTGTTTCCAACTCGTGACCCAAACATTTCCAATAACATGTTGTAAAATTTGTTGAAAAAAGATGTTGTTTTTATCAAAGGAAATACTCTGCTTGAATCAACATTTGTTGGCATTTAGTCTTTCAAGGGGGGTGACATCATAAAATATGACGACAGACATTCGAAGCTTCATTTGAAAACCTCAATAGAAGCTTTGAATGTAAAAAAAAAAAGAAAGATATTTGGTACAGCCTTAATTAGTTTTTTGAGTTTTGGTTTTGTGTTTAGTTGCCTGAATCTTTGTCGGTGAATCCTGTTTTATTTTGGGGAGACAGTGCCTTAAAGGAATACTTATCCCACAAAATGACCATTTGTATATAGTGTGTCTGTATGCTGTTTCCTGTTTGTTTTTCTTGCATTCCTCCACAGAGAATCTCCGGACATCTTGATTTATTGATTGATTCATAGGAGACCACGTTTAACAACAGCAAAACCATATCAAAACATCTCATTACAAACTTTTACACAACTCCTGCAGTTCAGACATGTTGCATTTTCACTACAACATTACTATTTATGACTGAACTGAAAATCAAACTTATATATGCTCTCTTCAAAGCCAGAATTGTTAGCAAAAATGCATATGTTTGGAAAGAACTGAGCATACGACTGGATAAATAAAACTTGAATTATACTGTACGAGTTGTGTGAGAGTTAAACAGATGGTGGTCTCTAATCAATAATGATAATAAATCAATGTCTGCAGTTTTCAATAGAGGCACGTGAGAAAAAAAACTTTTCATCATGAATTTAGTACTAATGGTCATTTTGTCGCTGAGGTATTCCTTTAAGGGACAAAATATCAATAATGAACCTGGACATAGACGATGCATGGCAAACTCACTGTGCTGTCGGTTACTGTGATGGAATTAAATTGATTAAACATCTTTAAAAAGTGGATGGTTGTTGTGTAAACTGAAACTTTGCAAATCAATGTGAAAATCTAATTCTGAAACCCCTCCCTTGTGGTCAGTCTCAGCACCATGACGATGAGAAGCGAGCGCTGAGCAGAGAGATCATCGTCCTCAACAACCACCTGATGGAGGCAAAGCTCACCATCGAGAAGCTACAAGAAGACAATGTAAGAGCCTCCTTTCATCTCTAGAGAATAAAATGAAACACTTAACCTTGTTCACCTGCCTTAAGCAAAAATGGTCATTCATAATTTCAATTAGACATGTTTTTCCTTATTATAACATGATACTTTCTAGATCTTTTATTTTTTAGAGACGCTTTAATTTAACCTCCATAATCCTGCACAGAAGCAAAGAAAAAGTGGGTGGTGTTTGCAGCCATCAACAATCTGATTTTTTTGGTCTCAAAGCAAAGCAGGGAAAGAAACTTAAGGGGTAAAATAATCAGTGGGGATAATGAAAATACTCACCACCACTTGTGAATATTCATCCCTAAATGTTATTTCTTGTCTTCTAATTGTGTCTCCATAGGACATGTACAGGAAGGACTGTAACCTGGCTGCTCAGCTTCTCCAGTGCAACAAATCTCTTTACAGGGCGCAGCTCTCTGAGGTGAGACCTGCACTGACTTTACATGTCACTCAGTCTTCTTATCAGGCTTATTTTTGTTGTGCTGAATTTTGTGAACATTTTTTAGGCGTGATCTTATCCCTACTCGTCTTTGGCAGAAGCCCCGGTCGTTACTAAAATGACACCAGGGGCAGCTTTTTGCATTGTATCTTGACGCAGAGGGGGTCGGCAGTTGGGTTCAGGCAACAAAACTACTTGATTGTGGTCAGGATTATATTGTGGTAGATGTTAGTCATATGAGGTGACTTACATAAGGGGTTGGCGATTAGGTTTAGACAATGAAACCAGCAGCTTGAAAGGTGCCAGTGTGTCGCTACAAAATACCCAGCTTTTAGTGGTACAAACGCCACAACAAATGTTATTTGTTGGTCTTGAACACAGTTTTCTAGGTCAAAGTTTGGTGTTTGTGTAGCAACACAAATACAAAAAGGTGGTGGTGTGTCGCTTCAGAACACCTGGCTTTGGGTGGCACAAACGCTCTAGGAGTGAGACCAAGCTGAAAGATGTTTTTTTCAATTTGATCAAGATTTCAGTCACATCAAATCCCTAGAAGTTTAAATTTAACAGTAGAATGCATTTACATTTTTACTTCTCAAAAGTCACAAGCATCCAAAGGTTATGTTTTTGCCCTGAAGTTTGGACTGAATTTCCAGATATAACGTTAGCCAGGTAAAAGGTTTGGTGAAATAGCCGTGATGTGTGAAGGGAGAGATGTGAGTGAGGCGTTTCTTGAACAGCACTGGGGTGAATTTTCAGCTCATGACATAAAGACGGGCAGAGAAATGTGCTGTCTCCACTATAACTGAAGGTCATCTTGTCCTTTGTGAGGCAGGAGCGATAAGAGACAAGACGTGGTGGAGCGATGACTGCTGTAGGTCACTGCAGGAAGGCCGGAGATTAAAGAAGTAGAGCTGTGGGTTGGTTTTTTTTTGGCTAAATAACCTTCGACTGACAGCAGTGAAAGAGGTTTGGAAAAGTTAGTCAGTGGCTTATATAACACAGCTTAACATGCTACCTGGAAAAAGGTAAAGTCTAGATTGACATATGATCATTTATGAACAGTTGTTATGCTTCGACAGCCATTATTTATATGCTCACGGATGAATGAAAAATCATATATACTATGTAGTAAATTTGCTATTCAGGTGTGGTTATCTGACGCTGACGCTGAAGAGTAAAAAGTAAAAATGTTTTTTTGTTCTTTTATATTTACCTAAACTACTAAAATTATGCTTCATTATACTACATGTAAATAATGTAAATATTATTATTATATTACTAATTATTATAACGTTATTTTCATTCATTTAGTGTGACATTATTATTGTTATTTGTAATATTTACAAAATAATAGTAACAGTCTCAAAAATCAGAGGCAAATTCAACAGTCACTTTTACTTTTTTAGGTTTAAAGTTCATTCTAAAAACTGCTACTGAGCTTTTCATGAAATTTATCTTTTCCTCTCGTACATTAGTTAATTTATTATAGATCAAAAGAAAAGAGAGACATATTTAAAATTCACAAATTGTAAACATAAACATAAAAAGTAACTACGTACATTTTCTGTAGTTCTGTGCTTACATACCATTTTTAGTTACTTTATTTCTTTTATTTGCAAGTTTATACTTTCACTCCCCTTCATTTCTGAGAGAAAAATTCCTACTCAACTATATTTATTTGACAGTCGTATTTACTAGTTCCTTCTCATAGAGAGTATAATTAACAAATAAATTATGAAGTATTATTATAATAGATTAAGCAGTTTATACATTTGTTAAAATAGTCCACC
Source organism: Epinephelus lanceolatus (assembly GCF_041903045.1). Taxonomy (NCBI): domain Eukaryota; kingdom Metazoa; phylum Chordata; class Actinopteri; order Perciformes; family Serranidae; genus Epinephelus; species Epinephelus lanceolatus. The sequence continues at coordinate 23,559,956 of NC_135746.1, forward strand.
TTTACCAGCTGCCACATTAAAGTGATGCTTACACATAAATACAATCAATAATCATATTTAAAAAATGATACAATCATATGATAGACATTATTCTGAAATGAGCCATTCTGTATAATGAGTACTTTGGTACTTAACGTACAGTATGATACTACTACTTTTGTACGTTTGTACGTTTTTGCAGGACTTTTGCTTTTAACTAAATATTCCCACACTGTTTTATTTATTGTTTTATTGCTTGTTTACTTAAAGGTCCCATACTACAAAAAGTCAGATTTTCTTGTCTTTTTTTAAATTATAAAGCAGGTATATGTGCTGTATAAATACTGTGAAAGTATCAAAATACTCAATCCACACAGAAATGCACACAGATCGTATTGAGGAACTGTGTCTTTAAACGAGCCGTCAGGACTTGGACTTATGAAATTGTGATGTCACAGCTATACTATATAAAGGTAGAAACTACAGCTGCTGCAGTGTCATAACAGTCATGCCCCGGCTGCAATGTAGATCCAGAGACACTGCGAGTACAGATGTGAAAGACCTGGTAAACACTGACCAATCAGAGTAGACTGGGTTTTTTCTGGAGGGGGGCTTAACCCCATCAGAGACCCCGTCCATTCTAATGGACACATCTTTTCTAGGATGTCTAGATCTATGATTACTGTCATCTGACTCTGCCCACATGCACAAACTTATTTGTTGGAATGTCTATAAGCCAATGACAGTGTCCCACCTCATCTAAAAAGGACTGCAGTAGAGCCACGGCCCTGTGTTTAAAGCAAACATGAGATTTTATATCAATTATGCACATCAAAATATCATAGGATTTATAGCTTTTACACAGGATTTAAAAAAAAAAAATCTGTCCATTGGAATGGACAGTGAATCTGTGCGTGGCCACAAAAATGAAAGGGGAAATATTGTTGTGATTTGATATTTTAATGATAAAATCAGTTTATACTGCATCCTATTAAATATGTGCACAGAATAATTATCTCTAGACGTTTTCAACATGCTGTTTTTTGAGATACCACAGAAATTGAGGGTATTTTGAGTTGAGATGACAAATACAATACAAAACATAAATGCAGTGTGTTTTAAAGCATCACCTTATTCATTGATTTGAGTTAACCATTAATGAAAAATCAATAATCTCATATTTAAAAAAAACAAAACATCTGTTAAGATCATTTATTGCAATTTCTACTATTGGGTGATTTCTGCATTAAGATCCCTTGGCTAATTATTTATGAGTACATTTATGGTACAAATCCACCATTACTAATAATATATATTTTTTGTGAGGGTGTTTTTTAACTTTCTTTTTATTTTTTAAATGCTGTGTTAACATATCCTTTGTCAGTGCAGATCAGTATATAAGCAATGAGAGAAAGAAAACCTACAAAAATAAATAAGTAAATAAAACAAATGCATAAATAAAGATAATAAATAAATAAAAAGACCTTCGCCCACACATAAAAAAGGAAGGTTGCAGAAAAGGATCGTGTATCACAAATAAAGTCTCTCACCCTCATATTCATTTCTATCAACTTATATTCTATTTCTGTCCATTTCCAAAGGGCAGCTATGAAAAAGGGGAGAAAACAACTATAACAGCCACTAACTGTATACAACCAGAAAGACTAAAAGGGTGCTTGTTTTTTTAACATTTAAGGATGTAAGCATGTGTGAACCTGACAGTGATAATTTGGATAAGTAAAATACTTCTTGCACCACTGACATAAATCACGTCTTGCTTTCATTCTCATTAAGTTCTTTGGGAACTGAACTGAAATTAAATGCAGGCTTGGATATGTAAAGTAACCCATCAGTGAGTCTAAAGTAATCCAGGGCTCTCAAGTCTTTCTTCTCCCGTCACTCAACATGCAGCTATGTCAGAGTGTAATTATACTGCACCGGGTTTAGCAATCATGTAATTGTGTGACAATGATTGAGCATGAAACACAACGGAAACTACTTTGAGGCAAATTGTGCACAAATGCGAGGGACAGCTAACTGTTTAAAGAGCTAAAACAGCATGTGGCAAAAATGTAAATTGAAAGCTGTCGCTGCTTGGGAAAAGAAATGCATGTTGGTATGTGTTGTAACACCAGGCCAGCTTGGCGCCGCTGTCCACTGCATCAGCCCTGGGCCTTGTGCCTCGGCCATGTGACGAGGGTGGCTTTTAAAGCTGGCGAGTGTCCATGAGGTGAAAAAATGCCTCTGCACATTCCTGCCCATATGGCTGAATGGAAATATCAATGCAAACTGCATTTGGTTGCATAAGACTCATAAAATACCCCCCTACACACAAACACACGCACAACCTGGCTGTACACAGTATAGGGTTTGTTATAGAGTGAAAAACTGTTATGCAGGCTTACAGCCAAACATAATGGGGGTCAGAGGCTATACATGCACTCTCTGTATGTCCACCGGTCTCCTGTGGGTGGGAGCTAATCGAAAGCATATTGATGAATGGTGCTGCAGCATTTTGAAGAGCGCAGTGGCTCTTCAGCGCCTACTGAAGTGCTTCAGTCATTTGTTTTGCTGCAAAACAACCATGGGGAGGGTATGAAATGATTGGGCTCGCATTTCTGAACGCCACATAAAAGCGATCCTGCTCAAAACAAGCCCGTATTTAAAAAAACGTGTGGACAGTAATTAAGTGGCATTTAGTTTGGTTCAAGTCGTAATAAAACTGTTATGATTAAAGTGTCTTTTCATGTTAGTATTTTCTCTATCTTACAAAGTTATAATTAGCTCGCCTCTCATTGACAATTAGAACAACTGACTAGATTCGTGTTGATGATGTGCTGCAGTTGGCTTAATGCTTGTTGCTATGGCGAGGCACAGATAGTGGATGGAGGCTTTTTTTATTGAGAAATGCTTGGAATAGAGCAATGTCTTTCTTTTCCTGAGGAAGGCGACTCAGTTCAGCTTCCTTTCCACATGTATTTTACTCTTTTGTTACGGCGCTTGTCCCTGAAAATACACAATTATCTCAGTCAGGTCAGGTGAATGTACGTGTTTATCACCTACTATACTGTGTGACATACATGCTGCAGAGCACAGACACAACCTGCAGCATATTTAATTCAGAAAGTACACTGTAGTATGAGCTAGATATCTTTCTACAAATACACACTCATTGAGTATTAATACAACGCAGAGTTCTCATGTCGTGGCCCATTTACAGTTTGTGATTCGGATCAATCCTAAAGGGAGGTCCTAGATTGCAGTCGACCAAAGACAACCTGCAGCAAAGTCAGAGATTTAAAACCAGCTTTACACAATGTGACTGTTGCTACAACCCACATCTCCAAACCGACCAATCAAAAGAAAAGATTCACAAACCAAAATGATGGAGGTAAAATGAAAAGATTATTTTACCAAGCAATACGAAAAACACAAAAGCAGCTTGACTGAAAAAGAAAATGAACAACAAAGAAACCAGACACAAGACATGAGCACGCTGATAGCAGCGAGGCAAAAGTAAATAGAAATATCAGTATACAATTTTTTAGTTTTCTGTTCATCTTATCATAAACTGGAGACTTGTAAGGAAAAGAAAATCTATCAACTAGAAATACATACAGTAGCAAGAAGAACCACTGGGACATTTACCACAGGTGGGACCAAGTCATTGTTTTGCAAGTCACAAGTAAGTCTCAAGTCTTTGCACTCAAGTCAAGTCAAGATAGTCAAGTGCCAACTGAAATCCCAAGCCCTTAACAATGAGTTTCGAGTCCCAAACAAGTCATAATGCGCTCTTCATCAGATGTAATGCTAATTTAACAAGAGAGTAACAACGTTAGCTAAACATTAGCTTGTTAACTATGCTAATATTAGCCTTGACTTAAAGTTCTTTGTGCAACTTTAAATGTTGTGAATCACAAAACAGCGTACATGAAGGAAAGAAGTCACATCTGCAGGCTTCCTCCATGCCACAGAAGTTTAAGTATTACATGTAGAGGTCTGAATCAAGAGTATGAGATCAAGCATTTCTTCTAAAATAAATAATGGTGGTTGTATCACAATGGCTCTGTGTGTTTGACATACATATCTGTAAAAATGAAAATTGTTTTTTTTTTTTATTGGAATTTTACCTAACTCTTTTTAAAAAGGGTGTTTCAGATCCAACTTCTGTACATGTATTAAAGATTTCTTCTGTTTTGCCTCTATTTTATTACATTTTGAACACAGATGATGTGGACTGATATGAGATGATGAATTTTAGTATAATGTTTTATAAATTAAGATATTTGTTTGATATTTTGCAGTATGGCCTTTGTATTACTAATTTTTCCCGTTTATTGTCAATTGTTCTAGCACTCTGTAGTGGTTTAAATCAGTGGTTCCCAACTGGTGGGTCGAGGCCCAAAAGTGGGTTGCGTGTCCATTCTAAATGGACCACAAGTGACTCACAAACATGTCAAGTTTGTTAAAAAAAAAGTTCATTTTAACAATTTTAACAATTTTTGGTGCAAACCTTTTATTTTGAAGTGCCATTCCCTGCTGTAGAGTGAGTAACAAACAGACAGCTACATGACATAGACAGCAAACGAGCTCAACAACATGGCCCAACGTAGTTATGACACTGAATATAATAACTGTGTGGACCTTGAACTAATGACTAAAGAGAACTCTGGACACTTTGGCTGGACCAGTTGGGAACCACTAGTTTAGATGGTAAACCTGCTATCGTAGAGCTTGTCACCTGGTGGTGAACATTATGCATAAATACAACTTTTCAAGCATTTTGATCTGATGAAGATCCAAGAAGGACCGAAACAATATCTTAACTTTAAAGGTTGAATAAAGTTGTAAGTTGTTGCATCCGTGAATGTAAATTTTTGACCCGTATGCTCTGCAAACTACAGTTCGGTTTTTGTACACAAACAAAATTATCTTAATCATTTTTTCAACTGACGCTCAGTGACAATAATGTTAGTTTTTCATTGTTCTCTCCTGCGACTTGGTTTGATGCAGTCAGATTGGTTCAAACCAAAGTGGATCTGGGGAAAGTGTCAAGTATTTTCAAGTCAAAAGGCTCAAGTCCAAGTGACATCAGGAGTCACTGGTGTAAGAGTCTGAGTCAAGTTGCAGGTCTTTTTTAATTTTGTCAAGACAAGTGTGAAGTCATTAAATCTTTGATCTTTTTTTTTTTTTGGTTTTGTAGTACACTTTATTGTTTCAGTTACTTTATTTTTTTATTCTAAATTCTAGTTTTTATTTTTGTTTCAGTTAACGTTAATTATAGTTAAAAAGAATAACCATGGTTCACATCTGTGTGTTTTTTTTACCCAGTATAATGAGAAAAATAATAAGATCCAGCAAGTGAGAAGTGAAAAAGATATTTGTGGAACTCTGGCAAAGAAGAAAGGCTTCTAGAGTTTCATTTTCATGACGTGTCTCTGCTTTCATACACTTTTTTTCCATTAACATTGTAGTGCGAAAATTCACCACCTGTTCACTGCACAATCTGACAGTCTGGTAAATTGATATCTTACAGTGTGACACAGATTGGAACCAATATTTTATTAGATCCATCACTCAGTGTGGGATGCAGTAAACATACATTATTGTCGCACAGTGTGAAGGCACCTTTAATGTTGACAGCCTGGTAGACCTTTGGATTATAGTGACAGAGATATTCCAGGAGGGTTGTAGTGCAACGGAGTGTTCAAGAAACTATTCACATTGAACAGAGTAATGTTCTAAGGGTATTCTGTGAGAATTTCTAAGCCTGTGAATGTTGTAGTACGCAAAACCCTCCTCAAACAATCGTCAGGAATGAGCTCATGCTACAGCACAGCTCCATCTGTTGAAACAGCAACACTTACATCACATGTATTTCCTTCCCTTCTCTCTTCTCTGACAATTCCAGCTGCCTGCTGATTTTCAGGAGCGACTGACCATGCACATGGAGGAGTCACCTCTCTGTCACACCTACTCCGACTCGGTCCCGGCCTCTCTCATCGGCAAGGTGCTTGAGAAGCCGGACGAAGCATGCAGCAGCAGCCAGGCCTCCCGCTCCCCCAGCCCTCAAGCCCAGGACCATGCTTTTATTTTAGAGAGCTTGGGACCGGGAGAGCGGCTCGGGCTCCGTGCCGCCTACAAATCTGACTTGTACAGTAGCGACACGGCCCTGTACTGCCCTGATGAGCGGCACCGCGAGCGGAGGCCCAGCATGGACCTCCACGGTCAGAGGAAGCTGCTATACGGGCCCCAAAACTCCACCGACAGCACCCCAGAGGAGGGCTCGGTGGGGTTGAGGGCCGGCTTCTCACAGGAGCACTTTGCTAAGTTCCCCGCCACGCTGGGTGCAGGCTCCAGCTCGTACTCCAGCTTCAGTGGAGGGGGGTCTGAAGACAAAGGCAACGGCCCACCCAGCAGTGCAGCTTCCTCCCCGCACCACCATTCCCTCTACATGGAGTGGAGAGATGCAGGGGACTATGAGAGAAAGAGTGACTCATCCTGGGAGAGAGACAGTCCAAGAGGCTTCGCCAACGCTCATCCCTTCCAGCAGACGGAGCTGAGCCACCACCAGAACGGCAGCTCGCCCGTCTACAGCCGCACCATGTCGTCCTGTTTCAGCGAGCCCTATGAACCGCTCCCTCCCTCTTCATCCCCAAGTGTTGCCTACGGAGACAGCCGTCGGGGCAGCACATTAGCTCCCGAGGAGGAAGAGCTGATTGGCCGATGGAGGCAACTCAGTGTGGAGGACTTAAGTGCCCACACCTACCGCAGCCCAGGCCGGGCCTCACCTTACAGCTTCTCCGAGCAGCACTTCTCCGTCCGGCCCGCCAAGATCCGACTTGGCCCACTCTACAGCAGCTTCCAGGAGGGTGCTGACTATTATCATCATGAAGTAGGTGTCATGGACCCGGTGTGGGTAGCCGCCAGCCCGAGCCCCGAATGCAGCCCAGGGCCGCGGCAGGCTCACAGCCAAGCCCACCTGTACCGAGCCGAGGACAGCCAGGAGTCAGAGCCCGGCCTCTACCACTCAGGGAGCTCCAAAGACAGGGAGGGTAACGTGGCAGCTGGCGGCCAGAGCACGGATTACGTAGACCCCAGCCCCAACAGCTCCACCGAGTCTCTGAACCAGAGGTCCTTGGAGATGGCGGCAGAACTGCAGCACTACCAAGTGGAAATGCACAGCCTGCCTGCACAGGTGAGCCAGTCGCCACCACCAGTCCCGCCCCCTCCTCCTCCGTACAACCAAAAATTCGGCTCCCTGGGACTTTCCAGGAAGGACAGTCTGACCAAGGCCCAGCTTTACGGAACACTTCTGAACTGACAGACTTTATAATCAGGTTTACTCTTTGATAGGTCGCTAGACGCAAGGCGCTGGCGTGTCCGGCTACGCCTTCTGTTAGCTCGATCATTTTGATAGAAAATGGTCTGAATAGCAGCCAGGTGCCGAATAATTCAGAATCACGAACATGTAACTATCGCTGATTATTCAAAAGCTTTGATTGTATGGCAGTCGATGGCAACAGTTTACACTACAATCATCTTAAGCAAGTTAAGTCATGTAAAAACAGATGTATGTGGGGGGAATCAGAGAAGAGAAGCTCAAGGGGCCCGTAACATTTGTAAGAATGTGTATGTATTAAATCAAAAATGTATAAATATATGCTTATAACTAAAAATGAAGTGATATATTTTGTATGTAGCTGTAAGCAAGAATTGTTCCGAAACAATCAAACAAAATGCAAATCCTATTGATAAACCTGGAACCTGTATATAAATTAAAAACTGCCAATCCTGTATTGGAAACTCAGAGAGGTATTTTAACGCCTGTTTAAGCTGCACATAGATTCAGTCATTATTTTTAATGGACTGAAGCAGTGTTGGCCTTGTGAGGAATTATATGTGAATGTTGGACGACAAAAACAAATTAATCACTTAAATGAACAATGAGAAACATGCATTTAGTTCTTTCTTCTGTTGATTGACTTTGACAGTATCGGTGGGTGTGTTATATCGTTATTGATGGAACGTTTTGAGATCTTTCTTAGCAGTCAGTATTATTTTTTATTTTCGCTCTTCTATATCCCACAGAGAGGTTCTTTTCCTGCCCCCATTCTACCTCAGATTTGGATGCCCACACCCCATCAAGCCACTGTAACCCTGTTTCTTTGACAACGATGCATGTTTATATATTTTGGTTGTTTTGTTCGCCTAATAAAGCACAAATTATACATATAAGCATACTTATGACCGCTTGTTGTTTTAAGATAATTACATGTCTGCTGATCTAAGTGGAGTGATTGTTCTGAGAGGGAAACCCTTCATCATTCAAACACACAATGCAGCAACCACGTGCTGAGTCATTATGACGCCTGGCTTTATCACTATTGTGAATTTAAAGATAGGTTTGTAAAGACAGCCTCTTACTAATATCAAAAACTCAAAGTCATCAAGATTCGAAGGATGTTCAGTGTCCTAGGAATCAAAGCCAAAGGAATATTGCACAATCAAGAAACTACTACCAGTAAATGTTGTCTATGCTGAGTTTTGTGCTATTAAACACCTAAAATAACAGCTAATGCTCAACACACGGCAGCAATCGCCCTCTCGTGACATATGTTACAAGTGTCGTACTGGTATTAAAGGGGAGCTCCAATATATATAGGAATTCCAATATGTTATTCCCATGGCTGAGGAAAGTTCAGTCAGAATTTGTGATCATGAGCTACTCTCTCTCAAAGCCAGAAACGCGAGTAGGTGTAAAGGCAGCTGGAGCAGCTACGTGATCCGCCCTCTAGCTACATGACTCCCCCATCTTAATCTACACATCAGTCCATGATGAGCCCCCTTTACTAATTGGCCTAGAAGCTTAAGTCACAACAAAATTGCTAAGTTAGCGATTAGCTAGCTATGAAGTATTAAAAGAGAGGTGGTTAAGATAAGGATGAGGGTAGTCGGAAGGTTACATCTCATTACTTATGCTAATGCTAACTCAGGCCCTGATCACACAAAACACGTTTTAGCAGCTGGAGGCACCTTTTGTAACTGTTTCGAGAACGAAGCATTTTGCTGGCGATGTTTGCATTGTGACCAGCCTCACGTTTCTGCGCTCTAGGCGCCTGGCGTTTTTGCCGAGGGCTCTGAACTCATTGAGTTGAGAAAACTTTAACTCGGAGTAGAAATATGTCCCACGTCATCTCTTTTTTCAATATCTTTTTTTCCCATTGTCCAGTCGGATGATTTGAGAGGCGGGCCTTCTGTGGTGGTCACAACAACAAGTTTGCAGTTGGTAAACAATGGAGGAGAAAATGTTGGAAGCAGTTGCTGTATACCCAGAGCTATGCGACCAGATGATAGCAGGTTGTCAAACTGCTCCCGAGTCATCCTAAAATATGCCTGGAAACAACCATCATGGATCAGCTCCTGGACCAACTGGTGGTACTCCCCATGATCCACCCTATTTGCTGACAGTCACTCTGCCTCTGTCACTGTCTGCTAGCATGTACATTTTTTACATGTACAGAATGTACCCACACACAAGGAACACTCCCCTGGGTGCTCTCAGTGTCATCTGTTGCTGTCTATGCAGCAGCTCCAGACTTTATACTTGATGGCACTGCACATGTAAGTTTAAGGCACTCTAGTTTTGGATTTGGGAGAGTTGTTCATGCTTACTTTTATTTTTGGACTGTCTTAGACCATATGAATAATGTATACACTTTGAAAATGGACGTAGTTCCCTTTGAAATATAAACTGTGTGGACAGAAAAAAAGAGTAGCTTGCAAAAATGTCCCTGTGATAAATTCCACTTTTGTGAAGTTTCTCAGAAGGGGAGATTTTGGGTCTTATTCTCCGTTATAAACTAAATATCTTTGAGTTGTGGACTGTTGGTTAAACTAAGCAAGATGTTTCAAGACATCACCTCGGCCTATTATCTGACAAATTGAAGACCAAACAATCAGTCAAATAATCACAAAAAAAGAATAGATATACAACTTGACAAAAAAATAACCATGAGTCACAGCCCCAGTGAGTGTTGTTTTTGTATTTAGTCAGGGCTGAAACATAATTTGATAAATTAATTGACAGAAAATTATTGGCAACTATTTTTTGAATATAAAAAAAAAAAAATTCTATCTTATCTAATGCAATAATTCTGTGTATTCTCTGTATCTTCTGTGAAAGTAATCTAAATAAATTTGGATTTTCAACCTTTGCTCAGACAAATTAACAAACAAAAACATGAGGAATTTGAGGAAATCGCAATTAATGCAGATTAATTCATAATAAAAATGCATAGTCCACCCTTTATACTCAGCATTCTTAACAAACCACCGCTCTATTAGCATTTATAGAATATGCAACAACTTCAGAAATGTTCTTGTGTGTATTCTTATGCTTCTGAATTTCACATTGTATTTATTGCTTTACCTCTTTCTCCTCCTTGCCGAGGCGACAGTGGATTTACGTGTGAGATTGAATCCATCCACAGGGGGGAGCCGCCGTGCAGCAGCGTGTCACTGATCTGCATTGTCAACCTTATTGTTAAGTCTCCTCCAGACACGGCACAAAGCATTTACACTTCAAACACATCAACAGAGGGAAACTGGATTAACAGCTGCCCTCCCACCTCTTCCTCTCTTTTCTTCACACTGCACAATACATGCTAAAGTATGCACAAATTTAGCATTCAAGTACAATAGCTAAAAATGGATGTGCTTTTCTCAGGATTTGCAAAGCACAAGCAATAATGTGACCTTGTAATGGCAGAAAAGGTGACAACTCAGCTTGGCTTTGATGAATGCAACGAGGAGACGTTTGATAGTGTGTGTGTGTGTGTGTGTGTGTGTGTGTGTGTGTGTTTATCTTGGTCAGCTTACTGGCATAAAGGAAGACAAGAAAGAGAGCAAGGTACTATCTAGGTTTTTATATTAATAAACCCAGACTGAGGCCTGCTCAGTACGTCACGTTAGTTAGTTTTATTAATCATCTCCACGTCTGTTCGCACTGAAATGTTTCACTATTTGAAGGTCGTAGTTTTGACAGTAAAATCTTCTGTTATGTGTGTGTGTGTCATGTGTGCCCTCTGACCTGAAGTGTATTTCTAGTTCAATTAGAAGCTACAAAAGCGCTGAGAGATGAACACACAGAGACTTTTCTCTCTGGTCTTCTGCAGACAGAGGTGAGGAAAGTCTCGCCACACACACACTGGTTTATGGGAAGATGGGGGGGTCGTCCGGGGTTGGCTGCGGTCGGCCGGCCGTCACTGCTTCCCGCTTAAGGGTAGGCAGCCCAGCTTTTGGACCTACTCCTGAGAAGGTCCATCTCCGGTGCGGCTTTGCATCCAAACTGACAATGGAAACACATATTGGCGCGGCCAAGAGAGACAATGGAAAAAGGGTATAGGAAGTCAAACAGTCACAACTTAATGTGGATGTTCATTTAGTTTACATACACTTAAAGGTCCAGTGTGTAGGATTTAGGGGGATATATTGACAGAAATGGAATATAATATAATGTTTTCTTTAGTGTACAGTCACCTGAAATAAGGATTGTTGTTTTCGTTACCTTAGAATGAGTCGTCTATATCTACATAAGGAGAGGGTCGTCGAATATGGAGATCACCATGTTAAACCGCGATGTTTCTACAGCAGCCCAGAACAGACAAACCAAACACTGGCTTTAGATAAAGCCATCGCCTTTTTTGCGTTTTCGCGTAGGCTTCCATAGTTAAAAGCCCATGTGTGATGAGCAGTGTTAGAAAAACTGTGATTTCTAATGTGAAACTGCTTCATTCAGTGTTTTTACAGGTTCAAATCATCTGCTCTGTTTGTTTTGGAGAGGAAGAGATCTCTGTGGATAATTTGCCTCTCAGTAAAAACCTCCAAATTGTCTGGATGAGAAGAAGGTGAGCACACATTAAGTTATCAGGCAAAAAGTGTGAGCACACCACAGCATGTTGTGAGTGAGCCGTCTGTCTCTGACATGCCGAACAGCTTAGGAGCAACACTTATTTGTAACATGAAACTGCTTTATTCAGTGTTTTTACCAGTTTTAATCACCTGGGGTCTCATTTGTAAACTTTGCGCGTACACAAAACAAGGCCTGAAAGAGGCGTACGCCACTTCCCACGCTAAAGTTGTGATGTATAAAAACAGACTAACTTTGACCCATGCTTACGAACATTTTGGAGAAGGGAAATTGGCGATGCAGATGGTGAGGTCGAAGCCTGATTGTAGAAATTGTCAAATTTTTTTTGGCACACGCCATTTATGGCATTTGTCCGTACGTACATTTTCAGCATGGATCCTACACACTGTTTTATAAATGATGACACCTGATCCATTTGTTTTGGAGAGGAAGAGACCTCTGCGGGTAATTCAGCAACTGATAAAAACCTCCTGCGAAATGAACACTACCTGGGAGATGTTTCAGCTGGCTGCAACCTGCAATTCCCCCCCTAAATCTTACAAAATGAACCTTTAAATAACTGGTTCATGGCTTTCTGTAAGGTGACTTCTTCAAGGTCCACTGTGTAGGATTTAGGGGCATCTATTGGCAGACATGGAATATAATATTCCAAACTATGTTATTAATTTATAATCGCCTAAAACTAGGAATCTTTGTGTTTTCTTTACCTCAAAATGAGGCATTTATATCTACATATGGAGTGGGTCCTTTTCCACATTGTCCGCCATGATGTTTCTACAGTAGCCCAGAAGAGACAAACCAAGCACTGGCTCTAGATAGGACCATAGCACCGTACTTCTCCTACATGCTGGGCACACACAAGTTTCAGTTGGTTGCAATCTGCAACCTCACCACTAGAAGTCACTAAATTGTCCACACTGGACCTTTAAAAGTCGTGTAAACAAGAAACCCCTTTTTCTGAACACAGATTCTTGGCCATGTGTACAGGTAGCCATTTTGTATTTATTTATTTTACATGTAGCCAGCACATGTTCATGACAAACAGACAGGAGAAGTTTTTGTGGAGCAGGTAGATGAAAAGAGAGATCATATCACACAGCAATGCATCAACCTTTTTTAATTCAAAGCTATGTACATTCTCAGTTCAAACCATTTCAGTGCACACTTAACACTCTTGCTCACAAATTTAAACACGTTATTGGCACAACATGTCATTCAATTATTGATTACATCTCCAAGCTGGCAACTGGTCTTTTCACAGGCCTGCAGAACAGCGTCTGTGGGGCTGCTAGAGATTAAGTATTTTGTCCAAGAACACATTAAGTCCCGTCCACAGAGCAGGACTCTGCTCAGTTAGTGAGCCCAACCATCCTCCTGCTTATGTCCCACAGTTTCTTGGCTGCCTGTTCATCTGTAGCTTTGGCCATCAGCTCCTCCTCCTCACAGTTAGCGAAACACTTCCCCGACACTCCCTCCACCTCAGGGGAGCAGGCCAGATAGAGGGGAGTCTGGGCCCCTTCCAGCGGGCTCTTGAAGAAGACTAGCGAGGCGAGGTAGAACAGCGGCTTTGCCAGGAGAGGGATTTGAACATGCCTGCCCAGCCTGGTCCTCACGATGCCCGGGGTGAGAGCGTTGACCGTGACCCCCGTGCCCTCCAGCTGGCGAGCCAGTTCGAGCGTGAACAGCAGGTTGGCCAATTTGCTCTGACTGTAGCAGAAAGCTTTATCATACTTATTTTCACTATTCAGGTCATCAAAGTTGATTTGGCCGTACTTGTAAAGCTTGGAGGAAACCACGACGATGCGGCTGGGAGCGGAGGACTTCAGGAGGTCCAGCAGGAGATGAGTGAGGAGGAAGTGACCCAGGTGATTCACACCGAGCTGCATCTCAAAACCATCCTCCGTCTTTGTGTAGGGACACTGGTAGAGGCCTGCGTTGTTGACGAGCACGTCAATCTTTGATTCCTCCTAAAAGGTCAGAGAAATTAAATGATTTAAGACACCACAGTTTCAACTTAATAACTGACATCAAAGATTAAAATATCTACGTATAATTTAAAGGATTTTTTATGGTTCTTTGTTAAATATAAAGCTACTTTAATAAGCTGTAAATCAGTATAAGTAGTAATGATTTGCATTATAATTAGCCAACTGTAGCCGACAATAAATTCTACATTTATCTAATAAGTGATGCTCATGCTAACACTGTGTTTTGATCATATCCAGGCTCAGCTGACAGACATTAACTGTGTAGACTACCTGCCTTTATTAAATTACTAATTATTTCCTTTTAAACAAAGAGACGGCTTCATTTGTGAGACAAATTAAATAGTCTAATTTAAATAAAGAACCACAAAAACTAAACAGTCATTTAAATGATTTCCTGTATGGCATTATTTTCTAAGCTCCAGGTATTTACATAGTTTATAATGAGTAAGCCAAAAGTACTACAATACAGGGTGTTCAAAACATTTGACAGTGACTGTATGTGTCTGCGTATGTGACATGTGATAGTAAACTTTCAGCCCGTGGGCCAGATGCTATGTAGCCCACCAACCATTTTCTAAGTCAAAATTAAAATGCATCAATTCACACTGGGATTTTGTTGTACTCTAAATATAAATAAGGTGCCAGGGTGTACAAAAAAGCATCGACACAGAACTTTTTTTTTAATCAAAGAAAGTGCCAGGAAGGATCCCTTGGAAGGATCTCAAATCCTTAAATTGCCCCTGCATACACCTGACCTGTGTGGGGTTGCTGCGACTGGATTTACCTCTTGGCAAAGATGAGTCAGGACAGCAAATGTCGAAAGGTTGAAAACAGTGAGGCAATTATTTTACTGATCAATATGATTAATCTAGTTTATTAACTGGCCCTTGGCTTCCTGTCGTTTTGCAAAAAGGAAGTTGAGTATCCCTGTTGTATAGTATGGAAGAATACGCTATAATAGTGACATATTTCTTTCTCAAAGAGTTGGATACAAATATTTGATGGTGCCAGGTTTACTAGTGTCAGAAATTCCTGCTTTTTTGTCTTACAATATAGTGAATTCAATATTTGGAAAGTTTATATTGTTTGGAAAGATAAAAGACATTAAAAAACATAACATGTCATTAGGAAATTGTGATGGACACGCTGATTTCTGCTGTTTTATGCACCAAATTGACTGAGTGTCTGAATCATTGGGAGACTAATAGTTAGATACAGCCCTAGCTGAGTGAAGTCCGATTTGTACAGAATAAAGCCTCCAAAAGATATCTGGCTTAGCTTAGAATAGTTTGGATTTTTTGAAGTGGGGTTGTATGGGGGTGCTTATCCAAAGTCAGTCCGACACGGAAGCTAAGCCTTGTATTGCTGTGGATGGAGGGCAGCAACAAAACGTTTTTTAGCCACCTAAAAAAATTACCACCAAAAAAATCCAGGACCAGTTTAAGTGTATGATGTACTGAGAGTATTTTCACTACTTTACCTTTCCACCAGACAGCCCATTTCAATGACTTCAGTTCTCCATCTTTGCTCTGGGTAAGGCTACCAGACTCCATTGAGAAAAACACAAATGTAAGCTCACTGAACACAGGAGTTGCTGGTCTACCACTGCTTTGATCAGGTAGCTAGTTTGTGTTATTGTATGACTTTGGTGAATCTGAACTAACCCTGTTAAACACCAAAGTCACACAATGACACACACAAACTAGCTGATTGAGGCAGCGGTAGACCAGCAGCTCCTGTGTTCAGAGATGTTAAATCACCTTTTTTCTTAATGGAGTCTGGCTTTGAGGAGAGCGATATAACTGCTTCATTTTCCCATTGGAAAACACTGTCTGACATTAAGATAAAGTAGTGAAAATACTTTCAATATAATGTACACTTAAACTGATATTGATTTGTTTAGATGAGACTTTTTTAGGTTGCCCCTCCACAGTAGTAGACTGCTTAGCTTCCATGTCAGTGTCCAGCCTGCTGACTGACATCTACTGTTTGTGATATAC
This sequence comes from Epinephelus lanceolatus, assembly GCF_041903045.1. Lineage (NCBI taxonomy): Eukaryota > Metazoa > Chordata > Actinopteri > Perciformes > Serranidae > Epinephelus > Epinephelus lanceolatus. The sequence goes on from NC_135746.1 coordinate 23,575,855, forward strand.
TGTCGATGCATAAAACCCCTACTTCAAAAAATCTGAATGATCCCTTTAAGTGACTGAGAGTGCATCTTGACTACATATAAAATAAGGTTTATGTATCAGACTTTTTAACATGACCTCTGGCAGGAGTTAACTGATGGACAATGTCAGATTTTTTCATCCTTAATATCTAATAGGTGATCAAACTGATGTCTGAACCTTACTGTGGTTCAGCACCACGGACAGTCCCCTCACAGCTACAGTACCAGTGATGCTCTCTTTTGTATTGAACATGACATAAGCTGGAATGAACCAGACACCAGCCATTTAAAAAGCTCCACTGTTCAGTATCCAGTAAACAAACTGTGCATTCACCTGGAGACTATGTGGCTAACATCCTCATTAACATCTCACTCACCTCCCGGATCTCCTCACAAAATGTCCGGACTGATCGAAGGGAAGCGAGGTCCAGGTGTTTGATGACCACCTCCCCTTGCTCTGGTCCCGCCTGTCTCTGAATGTCCTTCGCCGCCTCCTCGGCGCTCCGCCGGTCCCGACAGGCCATGATGACCCGGGCATGGAGCTTCAGCAGCTCCCCGGCCAGGGCCTTCCCTATCCCGCAGTTAGCCCCGGTCACGATGACCGTCTTTCCTCGCATAGTGTCGGCGGGATACCGGAGCAGCTTCACGGCTTTCTGCCGGGGGAACAAACGCCGCATGAGGAGCAGTACCCCACCGCCGACAACAGCGGCTACTATCACCGCCGCGGACATGTAAGCGGGGACCGAGGACAGGTCAGCAGGTACGAGTTCTCCCGGTGGTACGGTGTGTTATGTATCCGTGTTACAAAACACCCCGGAAGTACTTCTTACATCCTAATTTCTGAACTTAACTAGCAGCGTTACAATATAGACTGTGTACATTATATATTTATAAATTAAACTGTTTACAAAACAAACATATTACTTTAATTAAACGAGTGGACTGAAAAAGTTTAAAAAGTTCAACGGTCGCAATGTAGCTAATGCTAACAGGATAATCAAGCTACCAACGTTAGCTACGGAGGCTTACTAACTACTTCCGGGGTATGTTTAAGGCTTTCTTTTTAAATGATTTTTTATTTATTATGAATTTATTTATTTTTGATTCAATTATTTATCTTATTTATTATCTATCTTTTTATTTTCTTTGTGCATTTTCGTAACCGAAATATATTACACGATATACATGTAGTGTTGCACTTGTTTCAAAACTTTATGCTACTGGAGACAGTTGTTTTTATTTTTAATTGTGCAGGCTATTTGGGTATTCAAATAGCAGGCTTACTTTTTTTCAGTGGAACTTTCAGCGAAAACTAGAATGATTATTTTTGTCTTCTAAATAGTTGGTCTGTTTCACTCCTTTACATTCACCATTAGGTGGAGCTATAGAAACACAAACCCCTTCCAAAGTCCAGGTAATTTTCATGTTGAATTCAAGTTTTAAGTCAGTGTCACGCTATTTTTTAACTCGATCCACGGGAGGTGAAGGACAGTGGCTGATAGGGAGAATATTTATTTTTGTGTGTCCTTTAAACGTGGGTATCACTACCCCCTGAGATATGGCATATTGGCTGCTGAATGACAGAGGTGGATGAAGTACAGGAGAGCTAGAAGTAAAAGTCACCTATTAGAACATTACTTGAGTAAAAGTCTTACAGTTTCTGATATTTGCTGTACTTAAATATCAAAAGTAATTTTATCACTTTGAATGTAATTAAGTGTTTAAAGTAAAGGTACGAGTAAATGCTAGTAATAAAAAAAGCAAGCAGTCAGAATACTGAGGATTGTAAAGTTTATTTCTTCTTGACACGTACACCACCTTAAAAAAGTGTGTATACACTTGGAGAAAAACAAGGTTTTCTTCACAACTTCAAGGATTTAAAGAAAAAACTTTTGTCTATCCAGGGCTGACACACTGCAGTGGAGCAGTCACCTGTCACAAACCTTTATCTTCTTGAATCATTAGTCGCCCTCTCTGCTGTGGGACTCCAGCAAATCTTAGAAGAGGAAGAAGAAGAAGAAGAAAAAGAAGAAGAAGAAGATATCCTTTATTCATCCCAGAGGGGAAATTCATTTTTTTTCACTCTGTTGTCATATACACACAGGCCTGAAATACACACACATCCACAAACAGGCCCCATACATACTTTGGAGAGATGTCAGAGTTAGGGGGCTGCCCTTGGACAGGCGCCCAGAGTAGATGGGGGTTCAGTGCCTTGCTTAAGGCCACCTTAGCAGTGCCCAGGAGATTAAGTGGCACATCTCCAGCTACCAGTCCATGCTCTATATTTGTTCCATATGGGGACTTGAACCCATGACCCCTGGGTTCCCAAGCCAGGTCCCTATGGACTTAACGACTGCGGTCCCACATGAGTGATGAGAACTGGTGCATCCGGGCTGAGCGAAACTGTGCTGACAAAAGATATTCACACACGGATACTGGAGAATACAATGGTGTCCTCTTAACATGTCCACCACCTTAAAAATGGAGCCTACATTACACTTGAAGAAAAAATGAGGTCTTCACAACTTCAAGGGTTTAAAGAACAAAATGCTGTTCAAAATACCACATTCAAATACTGGTGTTATTTTTCAGTTTTAATTTGTACAGTAATTCATTCAGTCCATACAGACCATCCTCCTTTAATTCCTACGTTGCTTGAAGACCCTGCTCAGGTGGAGTGGTGACTGTAAACCAGGACTGGGAGTGAACCCCAGGAGGAAGATAAGCCGATGGAGATCCTAATTTCTTTTAAGTGGATAGAAGTAAGTTTCTCCTCCAACCATAGGGGAGACCGGGGCAGCTGTAACAATTTTTGGTTTCGATTTAGTTGCTTAAAAACCTCTTGAACTGTTTGGATACAATTTTTTATGTCGGTAACTTGTATCATTATGTCGAGAAAGCATAACTGGCCGTCTGTATCGATTCTAGCTCGCCATACAATAACCATAATCACAGTGATTCAATCATAGTTGATCTCAATTAGCGTTATGTTACGTCGGTTTATATTCTGTCAGCTCCACTCAGTGTTTACAGCTCTGTTTCGTTTTGAAACACTTAGCAACATAGCTGCTAATACGGCTATTAGCTACTCAGCTTGTATTAACGTTAGCTCCTAAGTGTCTTAAACAAAAACGGAAAACCTTGTCGCTGTTTAGGAGGACAGATACGGCTCAAATGTCTTGTATGTCGAGAGTTACACATTATGACAATCTTAGTAAAACCGAAGTCCCTCACACAATAACTGACGTTTGCATAGCATAACTTGCATTGGCTGTAAAGCTGTGGATGATGGTCACAGAGATGAGCCAGCAGATTTGTAGTGTTGCAACTTTCTTTCTGCATGTTCTGCACACAGGATAGTTGTCCTCCACCAGCTGTCCCTCGGCATTCTTCAGAAACCCAAAGTATGCCCAGACCTCAGACTCTGTGCGTTTAGTTGGGGGGGAAATGTACTGCGTGCCGCTGTCACCACCTTCCACCATGTTTTCATTCTTTGTGTTTACACATGCTACGCATCCACGCAACGCCTGCATCCCGAGACTTGAATGAGGCTGTTATTACATATCCTGATAATCCACCGCGATAATGCAATTAATTTAAACATAAACGGTAATTCTTACCATGTAAAAATTAACCGAAATTTACCGTAATATTGTTACATCCCTAGTTCTGTCTTGCTTCGTTTTGGTGCAATTTCTGATGTTACAACTGCCCCCGGTCTCCCCTACACTGCTGCTTATACTCCCCTGTCACTTCTTCTTATAACCCATGGTGACTCCATGGTGGAGGGGACCTTGGCATGTGAGCGTGTGGCATGAATTAGCTCATACTCTCTTCCTCTTTGTATCTGCTTTGCATGCCATGCATTGCATTTCATGCTTCAGTTATGAGTCAGTTCATGCAAACTTCTGAAAGCACAATATGGAGTTATTACCAGAACTGCTGCAGACTAATCTAATAGAGTCGCTAAGTGGTGCATCTCTGTGTATATACTGTGTATAAGCTCTTGGGGGGGGGGGGGGGGGGGTATCAGATATCATAGCAGCCTGTTGTTTTGGTTAATGTAATTTCCCTTCAGGCCTGTGTCTGTCTCATATTCCTGTTGATGTGTTTACAGGCTGCTCCTCTGTGACTCCTCAGGGTGACTCTGAGTATGGTGCAGCCAAATACGCGCGGGCACTTAGGTTTGTTGTTGTCAGTTTGATGTGATTCATCCCTGACTCACAGCAGAGTATTTAGAGAGGACCAGGACTGTTGTCTCAACACGTTTCTCTCACGTTGCTCCGGGATTATAACAGACAGAAAATATCAAAGTTCGAGAGGCTGTGAAAAAGTTACTTCACTTCCTCTTTGCGCGCGATGCTTGCAGTTGGGTAATACCTCCCGTTTATTTCAGACTGCCTCAGTTCCTGTTACATGATGGCTAAAATACTGGGTTACAAGGAAAATGCGCTGCAGTGCAGACTACAGTCGGTGCTATCACACACAATAAATGAGCCATGACTACTTTTACTTTGTGGATTTTAAATTGCGCAACGGAAAATCTCGCAGCTCCAAATCTATTTTAAAAGTCGACTTCTCTTTTTGTGTCACCAGAAGGTAATGGGACGAAAGAAATGTATACCTTTCTGGTCCTCATAATCCTGGCTGTGAGTCCCTACATCTGTAAAGGTAAGCCAGCCTTACATATTTCATATTTCTTGTGGTAATTAAATCGTGATATGAACATGCAGATCACCTGACTGACTGGAAGAGACTTTTTGTGGGATTTATAGGAAATGATTGTTTTGGTTTGGTTTTGGTTTCACAGCATAATGTTCACTGAGGTCATTAAGAGTTACAGGAACCAGTATTTGAAAATGTATTGGATTTAACGAGAAATAATAATAATATAATATTCCTAATATCCTATTATTAAAGTCATATTTCAAGACTGAAAACTGTCAATTTAAATCAGCTGCATCAAAATCTATACTATTTTACTTTCCAAGTAGAAATTCTTATTTAGAAATATATTATTTGGAATAACCACAGATATAAGTTCTTAGTTTTTTGTGTCGATTTATAATAGGCCATTATATTATAGTACAAAAGTATGGCTCTATCAGACAATACTAATTGTTTTAGGTGTGTTAAAACTTATACCAAATATAAAAATAAAGCAGTCAGTGGTGGAAGTACATTTACTCAGATACTGTACTTAAGTACAATTTTGAGATACTTCTACTTTACTTGAGTATTTCTATTTTATGCTATTTTATACGTATACTCCACTACAGTTCTGAGGGAAAATGTTACTGGTTACTTTGCAGTTTCAGATTAATAATACAAAATATATTTCATAAATAAAAGAGGAATTATATGTTATAAACTGAGTGACCCAGCAGTAAATGAATGTGTTAAAATCCCAGGAGGGAGCCCTTCTGTCTGGAGTTTGCATGTTCTCCCCATGTCATTGTGGGTTACTCCAGCTTCCTCCCACAGTCCAAAGACACGCAGGTTAATTGGTGACTCTAAATTGGCCTAATGTGTGAATGGTTGTCTGTCAGCCCTCTGATAGTCTGGTGACCTGTCCAGGGTGTACCCTGCCTCTCGCTCAATGTCAGCTGGGATAGGCTCCAGCCCCCCGGCGACCCTCAAGAGGATAAGCGGTTACGAAAATGGATGGATGATGTTCATTCAGAACCACTACCATCCCACTTACAACTGAGGCTCTTTATTCACTCGGCTGTGCAGATGATGTATAAAACCTTTAAGTAAGCTGGTTTTCAAATGGTGTGCTCATCTTTGATCTGTGTGGTTTCTCTTCAGATGAGAATGACCTTTTGATTTGGATCCAGTGGTTAGTGTGGTTTTGTGCAGCTTTTCAGCACTCAGGAGAGTCATTTGACCCCCCAGTATTTCACAAGGCTCTTTTGACTTTGTTTTAAAAAATGTGTTTTAAATTAAGCGCCAAAGATCTGAATATTTCTTCCACCACTGACTACAGTCCTCTTTGATATTTTCTCTACTGGCCATTTTTTAACTTTCAAACAGCGCTTAATTTAAAACCCATTTTGTAAAACAACATCATTGAAGTTGAAGTTGAGCACACCATTTGAAGACCAGTTTATTTAGCAACAAGTTTAATGGATCATCTGCACAGCCAAGTGAATAAAGAGCTACAGCTGTAAGTGGGATGGTACTAGTTTTGCATGAACTTAATCATGATAAAGCTAGTCTAAATAGTACCAACAGTACACCAGTAGTTGTTTACTGCAGCTGTAGTTTGAATTTCAAGTTCAGCCAAGCAGTTGTTTGCATCTCTTAGATCTGACGGGTTCCTCCAACAATTCTCATACAAATATGTGTAAAAAAGATAATCTAAAATCTAGTTGTGCAACAGTTAAAACATAGGAATGAAATATGATATAATGTAAAATAAAACATAATACTGTGGTAGAGAGCTGTGAATGTAATTCTATCACGCCTGTTGCTGCCAACATCAAAATGTTTCCTGGTAGCCACATTTGCACATACATTTGAGTAATGAATATTGAATGATAACAGGAGCCTCACTGGCTCGCTCTCAGTTGTTTACCAAATCAAATAGAGGTAGAAAGATGAAGCTGCCACTCCAAAATGCCGGCCAATGCTGCATCACTATGTGATAGATACTAAAAACAAAGTGCAACCTGCAGTGGTCATATAAAGCATTTTTAAATCTGTGTTCCTGTCACATGTCTTGACACATGATGTTCCTGATCTATTTAAGGACAGCTTTAAGCATGGGAAATTCCCACACAGGACATATTTGTATGCACAGACTGGACCAGTAGTAGCAGAGAAACATGCTGCAAATCAGATGTGGAGCAACACTACGAATGTTTCAGGAGTGCATCCTGAACAGTGTGGATCACGGACGGGTCACACTCCATTGAGACAAATAAAACACAAGATGCTCTTCCACTGAAACAATTAGTCAGCAGACAGTTCGTCAAAGTGTTGCCGTCATTTCGCTGGTGATGATGTCTTGTACGTAGCTGATGCACTGTTGTAGCTGTGTAATCCCAGCAGAGATGTATTGACCCCTAAGGCATCCAGAGCAAGCTGATATGCGTCAGTTGAAGCCGTTCTTACCCACAAGGTCCACACTTACTGCTGTTCTCAAGGTATTTCCACAGTCTTCAAAGGGTGCCTTCACACTTACCTGCTCGGTTCAGTTAAAATGAACCCTGGTGTGTTTGCCTGGTTTGTACAGTTGGTTTGGGCTGGTGTGAAAGCTGTCAATCGATTGGCAACTAGCGTGGAGCACACAGCAGGACTGAGACTGTTTGAAATGGAAGGTTGTGGTGTTTTTCCTGGAGGACTGTGGTGGTGGTGTGAAAGCAAACACACCAACTGTTGGATTTTTTGACAGTAGATATGTGATTTAAGCGTGATTTCAAAAGCTTAACTTATAATCAATCAATCAATCTGCTGTTTGTGATCTGCTCAGGAAGTGATCTTGTGATCAATCTGTGGATGTGATGTTTCCTCCCCTTCCGCTGTCTCTCAAGGGATCTTGTTTCATAAGAAAAAGTGTGGTGGTAAATTGCAAGAGCTTGTCTGAGTTGTGCCATGAATTACACATATGATGTTTGTCAATTTTAAAGACAGTTTTGCAAGTCAAGAAAATCACAGTTTGTCAGAGTAGCATTTAGTTTTGTGTGAAACTGCTCAGTGGACGACATCTAACGTCCCACAGGGGATATGTCACCAACACCAACAGGCCATTACCTTGGCACATTTCATTTTGTTCTTCCAGGATGAGGGAAAAGTATTAAAGGAGAAAAAAGAAAATCGCTACAAGTCTGGCCATGTTGAGAAATGCATCTTTGCTTGTGTGAGCACATCTTGGTACGAAACACAGAGAGACAGTTATTAAAGAGAGAAACAGAGAGAGAAAATTATGCACCATATCCTCGACAGTCTTATACTTAAAGAAGTTTACTAAAAACGGAGATTGTCTTCGTTCATTCATTCACTTTCTGTAACTGCTTATCCTGTCAAGGGTCACGGGGGGGCTGGAGCCTATCCCAGTTGACACTGGGCTTGAGGCAGGGTACCACCTGGACAGGTCACCAGACTATCACAGAGCTGACACATAGAGACAGACAACCACTCACCATTAGAGTCACAGAATAACCTGCATGTCTTTGGACCGTGGGAGGAAGCCGGAGTACCCACAGAAAACCCACACTGACACAGGAGAACATGCAAACTCCTCACAGAAGGGCTCCCCCACCCTGGGTTCAAAACCCCCACCAGGTTTGAACCAGGAACCTTCTTGCTGTGAGGCGACAATGTTAACCACTGCACCACGGTGCTGCCCTTGAGACTCTTGACTCACAAAATGATCTTTTAACTGTACAAACATCATATGTGTAATTCATGACATAATTCAAATGGGAACCAAAATTATTTGTCTCTCGTCATTAACTGCAGCAGTCGACTCATCTCACTGCGTTGCAGAACAGAGCGTTTCAAGAGATCCTTCGTCCTCACGGCAGTTAGACTGTTTAACACACACACTCACACACACATCACCTTAGCCACAAATGGACTGGACTGTGTAATGGGCAATTTAATTTTTAATTTCTATTTATGCACTTATTTTAACTTATTTTATTTTATGTCAATTTTAATACCACTGTATTGTGTATCCACCTACCTACCTACCTACAGTCAGGTCCATAATTATTTGGACAATGATACAGTTGTTATCATTTTGGCTCTGTACACCACCACAATGGGTTTTAAATGAAACAATGAATACCTGCTTAAAGTGCAGACTCTCAGCTTTCATTTAAGGCTTTTTTCAAAAATGTAGTATGAACTGTGTAGGAATTACAACCATTTCTTAACGCAGTCCCCCGACTTTAAGGGCTCATAAGTATTTGGACAAACTAACATAATCATCAATTAAACAGTCAGTTTTAATACTTGGTTGCAAATCCTTTACAGTCAATGACTGCCTGAAGTGTTGGACACATAGACATCATCAGATGCTGGGTTTCTTCCCTGGTGATGCTCTGCCAGCCCTTTACTGCAGCCGTCTGCACTTCCTGCTTGTGTTTTGGGTGTTTTGCCCTCAGTTTTGGCTTCAGCAAGAGAAACGCATGCTCAGTTGGATTCAGGTCAGATGATATGACTTGGCCATTGCAGAACATTCCACTTCTTTGCCTTAAAAATGTCTTTGGTTGCTTTTGCAGTATGCTTCAGGTCATTGTCCAACTGCACTGTGAAGCATCATCCAATGAGTTTTGAAGCATTTGGTTGAATCTGAGCAGATAATGTAGCCCCAAACACTTCAGAATTCATCCTGATGCTCTTGTCAGCAGTCACATCATCAATAAATACAAGAGAACCAGTTCCACTGGCAGCCATACATGGCCATGACATAACAGTACCTCCACCATGCTTCACTGATGAGGTGGTGTGCTTTGGATCATGAGCAGTTCCTTCCCTTCTTCCTTCTCTTGTCTTCCCATCATTCTGGTAGTTGATCTTTGTTTTATCTGTCCATAGTATGCTGTTCCTCAACTGTACAGGCTTTTTAGATGGTTTTTGACAAACTCTAATATGGCCTTCCATTTTTAAGGCTAACCAATGGTTTGTATCTTGTGATAAACCCTCTGTATTTATTCTAGTGAAGTCTTGTCTTGCTTACAAGAGCAGCAGGATGAAAGCTGAAGTGTTTGGGGCACCATTATCTGCTCAGATTCAATTAAATGCTTCAAAACTCATTGGACGATGCTTCACAGTGCAGTTGGACATTGACCTGAAGCATATTGCAAAAGCAACCAAAGACATTTTTAAGGCAAAGAAGTGGAATGTTCTGCAATGGCCAAGTCATATCATCTGACCTGAATCCAACTGAGCATGCGTTTCTCTTGCTGAAGCCAAAACTGAGGGCAAAACACCCAAAACACAAGCAGGAAGTGCAGACGGCTGCAGTAAAGGGCTGGCAGAGCATCACCAGGGAAGAAACCCAGCATCTGATGATGCCTATGTGTCCAACACTTCAGGCAGTCATTGACTGCAAAGGATTTGCAACCAAGTATTAAAACTGACTGTTTAATTGATGATTATGTTAGTTTGTCCAAATACTTATGAGCCCTTAAAGTCGGGGGACTGTGTGAAGAAATGGTTGTCATTCCTACACGGTTCATGCTACATTTTTGAAAAAAGCCTTAAATGAAAGCTGAGAGTCTGCACTTTAAGCAGGTATTCATTGTTTCATTTAAAACCCATTGTGGTGGTGTACAGAGCCAAAATGATAACAACTGTATCATTTTCCAAATAATTATGGACCTGACTGTACCTCTTGGTTGGGACTTTGCCTTACTATAAGCAATATTCAGTATTTATGTAAAGCATTTTATAACTATGGTAACAGATATGTCACCATGTGATAATGGGGATTTTTCCTGATCAGTCACACTTCCAGTAAGTCCCTTTAAAAGTGTGACATAGCGATCACACAGTAATATTCCAGCATATTGTTGTACTAGACACCTCATTTTCATCCTGGATCTACCTGTTAGTCATGTGGTCGATTTGCATTCTTATAATATTAATAATGTTGATAATCACTTATTTCTCCATGAGCTCTTTGTGACACCAGAGAGCATAAACACACACATATTAGAAGCATGAAAGTGGTGCATGACCTGCTGTCAGTCAGAATTTGATTTTCCATCCTGGGTCCTGACGATGCGCTGATGATCGCCAAAACTGTCCAATCAAAGAATCAGCTGTCAGCAGGGTCGTTATATTGGGGGGACAAGTAGGACTGATTACTCAGGGTCCCACTGGAAGGGAGCACACAAAAGCCTGGGATGAAAAGTTTGATTTTGTCTGCAGTAATTAGTGTCATAACAAAATTAAAATTGGCTGAATAACTTTGTTGAAAGACTGGACTTTGTAAAAAACAAACAAACAGTAGAAGCAGTCTGAGGTCCCTCTCACGCCTTAAACATGCAAAATGGTTCAGTCCACCCTGGCACTAGGATTTGTCTCTAAACACAGCTAGAGTTGAGTGAGTGACTGCTTACACTGTTGAAGTATCGACATACACTGTCATGTCTCGGGTTCCATAAAGAAAAGAAAGAAAGACAAAAACAAACAAACCAAAAGAATTCAAAAGGTGCTTGAGAGACCTGGATCAAGAGAGAAAGGGCCCACGGAGACTGTGCATGTGTCATGATCTAGGGTTTTCGTTCATGTTCTGTTATCTTGTGGACTTCGTTTTGGGGTTTTCTGTTAGTGTTCCTCCTTGTTTTGTTATCCATTCATGTTTAATCTGTTTCCTCTTTTATTTTGTAGATTCTCTCCTTTTGTCACAGCTGGCTTCACTTCCTGTCTTTGTGCATTTTCTTGTTTCTAGCACACGTCTTCCTTCAGTGGCTGAATCCAAATGTTCGGACACCCGCAGACTTGCTGACTTTGCGAGCACGTTCACAGGAAGTCCGGGAGTGCTGAGGCCTCAAGCGGACTTCCTGCAGGCTTCCAGAGAGTCCGCTTAGGGTGCAGTCATCAGCAGACTTCACTGATTTAATAACCCGCAATTCACTGATAATTAGGTCTTTTGAAATGCTACTTCTGCAAGTCCAGAAGGTTGACATTTGGATTCAGCCAGTCTCGTTAGTCCTTCCCTGTTCCTGGAGTCTTCCCCTAACACCTGTTTGTTCCACCCCAGTGTTCCCCACCAAAGCCTTGTTGTGAGCCAATCCCCATTTCCATTTCAGTTTTGGTTCTTCTGTCATTTGGACTTTCTGTTACCTGCCTGTTCTGTATCAGCTTTATTAAAGCTCGCTTTTTGTTTAAGCTCAAACTTGCCCGCTGCTCTGCTTTTGGGTCCTCCCCAAACTGATACTTAACAGTGGGCGTAGGGCCCAGAATTTGTTGCTATGCCCCTGACTGTCGGTCCATATCACGTCATGTTTGCTGGACATTAACCGGACCAGACGTAAAAGTTAACAGTGTCTAATTGTTTCCCTTTGGTCCAAACAAAATGAAATGAATTTCAAGTGTAAACACACCCAAAGACTCTTCTGACCATCTGGATAAAAAATACATTATCTTTCTGTTGAACGATCGAATAAGATTTTTAACCTGTTTTCCTACTAACGACACTGTTTCCTAATGCAAACAAAAATGGCAACTGGAGACGTACTAACACGTACGTACCAAAACTTACACACTTGCCTATATTGGTGTTGCTTTCATTTTTCATCCACATGTTTTTTTGTTGAGGAATCTTAAAGATTTCTTTTTAAGTGTTTTTAAAATGACCTTCTGGGTCTCTAAGATCCTCAGATATTTATTTTCCTGCTCTGCTCTGACTCTCCTACTGAACGAGTGGATGTTGTTTGGAGCCTGTATTTCTGTTCTGATGACGGTTTCATAGTTGACTAATGGACTCTTCTTTGCTGTTGGTGCTATGAGAACGTCTCTTGCGTTGCTAATGTGTTCATGCAAACTAAAGTCTTCCTGTAGCTGCTTCAATTGGAAAGCTTTCCACCTGCAACCGTTTGTGAAGCAGCAACAGGAAGTGTTGAGTCATGGAGGTTAGTGACCAACTGACTCCTTGTTTGATAAATAATTGGCACACATGGACATGTTTTGGCTCTTCATTGTTCGTGGATCAGTTTCTAATATGGCAAGGGAATAAGGGAACTAAAGATGCAGTCACAAATTAACTGATTGGTCTAAAAGCTAAAAATGAAATAAACTGAAAGCATGCTAGAGAGGATGTTGTGTCATTTCATTTGGAAACAGAATGACAAACACCACAAAATGCTCCACCTCTGCTGCTACCGTGAACAAATCAGAGCTGTGGATTGTGATTCAGAGGCTTCCAGTTATTCCCTGTCTGACACTGGGTGATAAAACAAAGAAACAAAAAAAGAATCTAATAGGTAATGAGCAAACCACTAATGCAGAGATCCAACCTTTTCTCTCCTGATACTGATTCTGATACATGAAGTTGTGGTATCCGCTGGACGGTATGTCATATGGCTCTGATAGTAAGGTAATGGTAAATGGACATGCACTTGTATAGCGCCTTTCTAGTCTTCCAACCACTCAAAGCACTGCATGTCACATTCACCCATTCACACACACATTCACACACTGGAGGCAGAGGCTACCATACAAGGCGCCACCAAGTTTAAACAGTCACACACACTCACACAGCAATGGGAGCAATTTGGGGTTCAGTACCTTGCCCAAGGATACTTCGATGTGTCCACTGGTGGAGGCAAGGATCGCACCACACTGACAAATGCATGGACCAAGACGTCATTGATGGACTGGGACAGTAATGGGTGGAGGTGGAGGAAAGCAGTCTGGGTAATATTTTTTATGTGTGGTTTTAAATGAAAGAGTATTGTCCAGAATGACACCAAGGCTCTTGATGTGGCTGGAGAAGGCTACAGGGAAGTTATCGATAATGATGTGTGGGTGTTTTGGATTTTGAACAGGATGCTTTTTGAACCAACGAGCAGGGCCTCAGTTTTGCTTCCACTGAGTTTCAAAAAGTCCCTGCTCATCCATCTCCTGATGTCCTCAAGGCAAGAGGTGAGGGAGATGGGAGGAAGGCCAGTGGAGGGTTTAGTCAAGACCTGTGTGTCATCTGCGCAGCAATGGAAATGAACACCATGGTGACGGAGGATTGTGCCCAGGGGAATTAGGTAGATGATGGATAAAAGTTGACCCAATACATTGCCTTTTAGGAAATTTCTGCTTCGTGTAGGCCTACCTTTAACATGGATTGATCAAGTCATTGATTTGCTGAATAAGGTCAGTTATTAATATTCAAACAGGATACATTTCATTCTGTTCAGAGGAAAGACCTCTTACCACCCTCAGCAACTCACTAAATCATGCTCATGGGAGTGAAAACTCTGCAGAGCCAGTCAGGAGCATGCAACCAAAACATCATACATTTCCTGTCAGATTTCCACATTACCCAGAATGACTTTAGATTACCTACAGTACTGAGAGAGATGTTTTTCCTTCTGCTGAACACCGGTGAAGACCGCAGTGACGAATGTTTATTTCCAGCCTAGAGAATAAATGTGACAGTGGGCAGTGGATGATGATGTGGTATGCTTTGTTATTCAGATTGCATAACAAGTCAACAAAGACCAGTGTTCCATCTGATGCTGATGTTAGATCTACAAAGATGTTGTGGCTCTATTCTGGGCCTACTGAGATTTTTGTGGAAGATAAGGAATGGTGGTTTCTCCTTGTGTGACTGAAACATCAGTGCTAAATTGTAAAAAGAGCTCTTATTTATTTTCTGTAACAATACTGTCAAACATCCCCATTGGTGCTGCATGTGAACACACAGAAGGGTTAGTTCTTTTCTAGTCGGACAGTGAATGCAGGCGTGCTTTATGCTACATGATTTAATCTGACACAACAAGACTTGTGTGAGCTGTGTGTGTGTTAAAGTGGGGAGAGTGCATTTGTCTTGTTAGCAGTAAATCATCACCATTAATTACTGTTACTGTTTCTAATGTATTCTCTGTGGCTTACGACATTTGAGGAAATGTGCTTGCAAGCTTTTTAGCCAAGCATTAGATGAAAAGACTGATACCACTCTTATGTCTCTAAATATAAAGCTACAACCAGCTGCATGTTATCTTAGCTTAGCATAAAAACTTGAAATAGAGAAACAGCTAGCCTCAAACTGTGGAATTACTGAAGTGTAAAAATGACAATAAAGATAAAATATCTTAGTTTCTGAGTGGTAGAGGTGCTGGTAGGTGGATTTTGTTTTGTGGATAGAGCCAGGTTAGCTGTGTCCCCGTTTCCAGTCTTTATGCTAGGCTAAGCTAACCAGCTGCTGGCTCTAATTGCATTTCAGCCCAGTGGCTGAAAAATGGTGGCAATGTACGTTTCTGCAGATCACAAATACATAAACTTATCATGTTTTATACATAACATGTTGATGTTACAGTTTCTAATGTATTATATGTAGTTTACAACATTTGGGGAAATATGCCTACTAGCTTTTTAGCCAAGCGTTAGCTTAGCTTAGCATAAAAACTGGAAACGGGGAAACAGCTGGCCTCAGATTGTTGAATTACTGAAGTGTATAAATGACAAAAATGTACATGTGTTAATTTGTGAGTGACAGAGGTGTTGGTTTTGTGGATTTTGTTCCCAGTGGATAGAGCCAAGTTAGCTGTATCCAGTTAGCTAGCTAAGTAAGCTAACCAGCTGCTGGCTTTATCTGTATATTTCAGCCCAGTCACCAGAAAAAAATGTGGGCATGTACATTTCTGCAGACCTCAAAGACATAAAATGTTCATGTTTTATATGCATCATATCAATGATTATAAAGTGACATAGTTTTGATTACATGTACATGAGCAGACTTTGTGGTGGGGACGGTGGATGGCGTGTTAGCGAGACGCCTACAAAGTTGCAGACCACTCTTCGAGACCAACAAAGAACAAAAGCGGTTGTAATTTAGCAAGTCACTGCTGTTTTCCCAGTGGCTTTTTAGGCAACAACCGTGGGAGTTTTGTAGCGACCTGTCACTGTTTTTCCAGTGGGGATAGTGCCACAAAAAGATGTTGCTTTTTACCAAGACATCGCTTCATTTCCTGCTGGGATTTTGTCCGCCAAACTGGGAATTTTGAGCCAAAACATGATCTTTTCTTAATCGTAACCACAATTTAACAATAGAGCTGTTGATGTATCTGCTTTAATGTATCGATTGTCTCCAGAAACGTACATTGCTGGCATTTTTTATGGCGATTTGATTGCATGTTTACAATACAGATAAGAAAGTGGTATCAATCATCTCATCTAACTCATGGCAAGGAAGCAAATTATTGTATTTTCTAGACTTGAATTTCATCTACATTATGAAATGCTGAACAACATTTTTATTTTCTCAAGGCCAACATGAGAACGCCTGCGACGTTTTCCCTAAAGATCAGTACATTGAAGTGGGATCCGACATCAACATTATTTGCCAGACTTCATGTATCCAGGGCAAAATTTTCTGGACACTGAACAACAGACGCGTCAAAGAAAGCCTGTCAAACACAACCAACTCTACACACACGGTCCTGTCTCTGAGGAACTTCACCCACCACAGTGCTACACTGGAGTGCCACAGTGCAGCTACTCAACAGGTCCTTGGAGGCACCACCATCAGGACGTACTGTAAGAAGTTTTTCGGCTTTTAAAGATTATTTTTTGGGCTTTTTGCCTTTAATGACAGGACAGTTTCAAGTGTGAAGGGGGGCTGCTATGGCAGGGACATTGCCTTTGTACATGGGGTGCCTGCTTGACCCACTGACCTACTGGGCGCCCCTGTAAGAAGTATTTTTGATGCTTATATGGCTGTATACATGCCTGCAATAACGTGAGATATATGATATTTCTGACTTTCTTTTTCACAGCAAAACCCGGCAAAATATCATGTCTCTTGAAAAACAGAAATCAGGAACTGGAAGTTTCACCAGACCTGTTCATCTGCAAATGGGAGCATCAGATTAATTCTTCATTGAAAATAGAATACATTGTGCTGCGGTGGGTGTCAAATTTTCTTTCTTTTGTTTAAGAACTAATGGAGGAAAGATTCTTTTTGATTTATGTACTTAATGTAAAACATGTATTTCTTTCAGTGGCTCTTCCCAGAGCGAGATCTGCAGCTCATATACAACAACATGCACAGTCAACATTACTCTAGGCTCAAATACAAGAATTCTATATGAGATGCTCAATATTACTGTGAGAGCTAAGACTACTGCTTGGCAAGCTGACTCTGACCCTTATATACGTAACCCAGAGCACATAGGTAAGTAGCAAAAATATATATTTCTTAATGATATCTTTGTGTTTAAACATTTTACAGTTCTGCATTTTGATGTGCTGTCATAATCATATTCCCTCAGTGCAAATTATCCGTCCGACAATAAACGTAACTCCCTCCTCTGACGATCTGTTGGTCAAATGGAAGCGGTCACTTTTTACAAGTGAGTGTCACTGTCAAGTCAATTACAGCAAGGTACGTCCCTCATCATAAGCTACCCATATTAAAATATTGGCTTCATTTTGAACCTTATACTTTTTCAATACTTTAAACCACAGGTATAATGTGTGTAATATTATTGGACCCATGTTAGATTTTAGCTCCTTGTAGGGCTGCAACTATCGATTATTTTCATAGTCAACTAATCATTTTTACGAAAAATGTGTTAAAATGTTGAAAAATGTCAGTCTGTCTCTCCCAAACCCCAAAATGATGTCATCTAATGTCTTGTTTCGTACTCATGCCAAAAGGGTTTTAGTTTACCGTCATGGGAGAGTGTGTAAAGCTGCCAATATTTGAACGTAAGAAGCTGCAATAAGAGTATTTTGGGGTACTTTAGTACTTTTTTTTTTTTTAGCCTTTAATTGACAGGACAGACAGGTGTGAGGGGGAGAGAGAGAGGGGGAGTGACATGCAGGAGATGGCCACAGGCTGGAGTCAAACCCAGACCCCTGCGGCAACAGCTAAGCCACCGACGCCCCACTTTAGTACTTTTCTATGAAAAATGACTCAAACCGATTAGTCGACTACTAAAATAGTCAGCGATTATTTTAATAGTCGATTAGTCATCGATTAGTCGACTAATCGTTGCAGCCCTAGTTCCTTGTATAATTTGTCATCTCCAATCACACTAATTTGGTTCGTTTATTTTTATATGACTCGAGTCAGACTCATTTGAGGACTTGAGACTTGCTTGCCTAACACTGATAAAACACCCAACATCAACTCGGAGTACGGACGGATGGCTTTGTCCGTGTCTGTATACATATCTAACATTGAGCATAAATGAGCCTTGAGACTGCTACTATAATGCTGCATTCATGCGATATTGAGAGAACTGGAAGGACAGGAAAAAGTCAGCTTGAAATAGTTTTTTTTAAAGGAAAGAAAATCTGGTTTTAATCCGACTCATTTTGGCATTCGCACACAACCCTGTCTTCAACAGCAAATACAATTTGTCAGAAACATAAGAGTGGCCAGATATTACATTTGCTGTCAATATAATGACAAGATGTTGTAATTAACATATCAAGCACTCGCTAAAATGGTAACATGAACTTGTCAGTAAAATTCTCAATAACAACTAATGTCTTCAATCAAAAAATGCCCAATACAATATCTGTTTGTGGTGTCTACAGTATTGTTTAAGCACTCACAGCCCCTATCGACCTCGACCACCTCCCTATTACTTCAGATGGTACAAAACTACACTACCTCTGGCAGAACACCACTCTTTGTTCAGCTTTATGGCTCCTAGTGGCAATCAAAAAGTACAGCTGTTTTTGATTCTGCCTCTGTTTTTCTTTATTTCGTTTGTGTTCCCCTTCGTGACTGATCAAAGTCATTTCTGTTTACCTCTCTGTTCCAGGCTGTCAGTGGAAGAACTCCAGAGGTTAGAAATAGATTTTTACTTGACATTTCTCTTCACCTAAACAAAGCTGTGTCTGTTTAAAATCTCCTTTATTAATATTTAATGGTTTCAACTTTGGATCTTCTGGGACTTCCCTAATGGCAAGTTTCTAACCAAAATCTTTCTGTTTTTCCCAGTCGGTGATGATCAATAAGACTGTCGAGAAGCATAGCAGTGGGACGGTGACGATTACAAAAGTGGAATCCTGCAGTAACTACACATTTTCAGTCCGCTGTGCTTTACCTAAAGCTCCCTGGAGTGACTGGAGTAAGGAGAAGACAGTCCTGACCAAACTGAACAGTAAGAACAATCTATGGCAATAATCTGAATTTAATACGGGTCATGTAATCAGCATATTTTATTTGGAAAGTCTGAATTAGATCTTTTTCTGAATGTATCATTTTCTGATTAGGACGGTTGGCTCTGTGCGTTGTCATGGATGTATTGTACACAAGACATCTTGCCAACTGTTTGCAAGGTGGAGGTAGAGATGCATGCTCTAAAGAAAAGGTCACATTCCCGGTTGGAAGAAGAAACACTCCTAAAATTAAACATAATGATAGACTTGGATATCAACAGGCTTTTGGATATGCACAAAATAGCAGTGCAGACCTTTTCAGGAAAGTGGTTAAAGGAATAAAAGAGACATGGTTGAACAAGTCTACCACCAGTGGAATGCTACTTTGATGCAAAGAAGCAGAATAGCACAAGAGGCTCCAGCTGGTCCACTATTTGGTATTTTGACTTGATAACCAACACGTTGGGGCATGTACATGCATCGTTTTAGAGCAGTGGTTCCCAACTGGTCCAGCCACGGGGACCAGATTTGTTCATAGTCAATAGTTTAAAGTCCACTCAGTTTAAAACATTTAGCGTCATACTTGCGTTTGGCCATGTTGTCAAGCTTGTTTGTTGTCTCTGTTAATGGCCGTCTGTTATTCACTCACTCTACAGCAGGAGATGGCACTTCACAATAAAAGCTCTGTGCCGGATATTCACTGTACTTCAAAATAAAGTGTGTTTTTCACAAACATTTGCGAGTCACCAGTTGGGAACAGTTGGGAACCACTGCTTAAGAGCTTTGAGTTGCTAATAATATCTCAGTTGTGTTAGATCCTAATTAGGGTTGGGTACCGGAAGTCGGTGCTTATATGTAACCGGTACCTATATAGCGGATACCTACCGGACCGAAACAGAACACACATTATGGTGCCTCTTTTTGGTGCTTTTTTTGAGTGCTGTGTCTCCCTCTATTGGACATTACACGTAACAGAATCATTCATTGATTCATTCGTTCATTTGTTGAGTGTATATTATTATTTAAAGGCATGCTAAGCACCATTGGCGTCACTTCTGTTTATGTTCAACAATGTTATAAAACACAACGGAACCAGACTTTAATAGAGTTAATATTATTGTAATGTTAATTTGTTAAGTGTTTTTTATTATATCTTAAAACTGTTAATAGAGTTCATATACCTATTTATTTCTAGGTAGCCTATTTCTAATTTGCCTCAGCAATAAATAAATAAAAACATTGTTTTTATTATAATTTAAAACTGTTATACAAAATACTCACACACTTCTGAAAGGTGGCCCATTAGTGCCACTTTTCAACCTCTAAAAAAAACCTCATATTTTGAGGTATCGGTTCAGGCACCGTTTAGGCACCCGTTCCATTTTAAAAGTATCGGTTCGGCACCGGTAGCGGAAAAAACCTAAACAATACCCAACCCTAATCCTAACTGGACTCATTGTATATGCATGCTATGTTGACCTTTGGACCAAATATGCAGATTTTTGAAGAACTGGATTCATCATCCGGATAATTTTAGTGTGATTTGCAGACGTTTGGAGATGTCTTTCATTAAGGAAAGCTAGCTGCCAATATGGTACCAGCTAATTAAATAAAAAGAGTAAAATACTTTGTTGCGCTGAAACTCAAAAAAATTCAAATAAACAGATACAAAGTGTAAAGTCATTAGTTAATTACGAATATGCACTGTGATGTGCAAATAAACTAAACTAGACACAGGCCTTGTGAGGAACAGCTCCGATGAGATCCCACTTAGTATTACTGAAGAAAACAAAGCATAATGTTCTGCTGTTTTACTGTGCTGTCTTGTGCAAACATTTCACTTGAATTTTCATTAATATTTAAGTGAAATTAACAGTGGTTGACTTCCAGGTGGATGACAAATGAATGATATCTCTGTGTATATACTGTGATTCGAAGCTAGCTAATAACAGATTTGGCAGAGAATGATGGTTTGTGCTGTTGATGTAATACGTGCATCTAGTTCACCAGTTTACAAATCAACATTAGTTTTATTTTGAATAAACAAACCAAAAATATTTATTTGCCAACTTGTGTAGAAATGCAAAAAGTTGAAATTCAGAAACATTATTGCGGCTCTAAAAGAGAATACAGATCTGACACACCTCAGCTGCAGGTTGGGACGTGAATGTGAATATTGTTAGAAACACCAGCTTCAAAGAAAAATGTTAACACACAGTACAGACAGACAGCTGTGTTAAAATGACTCCAGAGAGGTGATAACGGCCTGGTGACTCATTGGAGAGTTGATGATTGATAGTTCACAAGAATGGACATGCAACTCAGTGCAGCGCTACTTACTTGAATTCTTGGTAGATCAGTGGAAAACAAAACAAATGGCAGATTGTACTACCATTCCCACCATCACAGCTGTAACCATTAGCTTGAGGTTAAACCAGACCTGTGTCCATGGCTCTGCAGCAGATGAGCGTGCCTTTGTGTGTGTGTGTGTGTGTGTGTGTGTGTGTGTGTGTGTGTGTTTTGGTGTCATGTTTGATGCCACAGCCAGCCAAGTAAACAGGAGCAGCATAGAGGCCTGAAAAGACTTTACAGTGGTTACTTCTTTTTATATCTCTCTCTCCGTATTCAGTGTTTCTTTCAAACTTGGTGTACTTGGATCAATGTTTTAGCGCTGCTTGGGCGGAGACAGATGATTTCCATCAATACTGATCAGAGCCGGGGCCGATAAATACCCATGACTACTGCAGAGTCATTCGACCTGGGTGTGAATGCCGATTGTAATCTCTCCCATTACATTAAAAGGTGGATGTTAGCAGGTGTTAGTGGGTTTTTTGTGCAGTGGAAAGGGGCTCAATTTACTTATTGACTTATATCGTTGACAATACAAGTAAAATAAATACATCATGAATAAATTTATTGTTATCACTAAAACACATTTCACGTTGCCATCTGATACTCCACCCCCAGCAGTTAATGCGAAAACAGTGCAATGGAGTTTTGGCTGCACCCGTCAGAAGTGCAGAACACACACGTGCTGCTGATGAAAAGATGTAAAGTGAACTGCGGCCTGACTCAAACTACCTCGCCAAAAATGAGGGTCTCAGAAAAGAAAAGCGTGAGAAGCCAGGCAGACCGGCAAATAAAACCTGTAATTTTATAGCTAGTGTGAAAATAATGATATCATGTGAAACTAGATGACAGAAGGCATCCATTGGTGCCAGTCATGTGATGTTATCTCATTGGGAGGGGGCTAAATAACACTCCAAAGTTAGGCTAAATTTGGTGAGGGAAAGTGGCATTGCTGTTTTCCAAATTAGTGTATTTGAATATTTCTGCACACTGGGTCCCTAAACAGCCTTGGACTTGCATAAATTGGATATGAGTGGAAAACTGAGACTCTTGTGGATTCAGTGAGACCAATTGTGGTCATGTGCGACAATGTTAGTCCCCATAGTAAAGATTTCATTGCAGTAAGACCATTTGAAATAATCAGTGTTGGTGTTACTGCTAAGTGTGGGTGTGTAGTGATGGAGTGGGTGTGGATTATGAGCCCAAAGTGGAAAGATTTGTCCCCATGTCTATAATTTCTAATGACTGGCCTGACTCTAGGTGTGAACAGCAGTCCTGTTCTGTCTTTATTTGGCTTTAGGTCAGTTAACTGTTATCATATTGATGTATGCTCATATTTGTGTTTGTGTATTCCAGTGCTATTGTTTTGAATATATTCTAATCCTTCATAGAGCGTGATGTGAAGCTGCAACTGTGGAGGAAAGTAGCTGAACCGCAGGAAAATGGAGTTAGAAGAGTTCATGTCATGTGGAAGGTAAGGAAGCCTCTCAGTTGAAAAATGTTGTTTTGAAAAATTCATTTAATTGATTTCCAAACTCTTAAAGGCGAAGTGTGTAAGAGTTAGAGATTTAGCAGTGAGGATTGCAGATTGCAACCAGCTGAAACTTCTCCCAGCTAGAATTCCTTCAGTGTTTATTATTCAAGAGCATTTTAGCCAAATTATCCGCAAAGATCTCCTCCTCTCCCAAGCAAACAGACTAAATCAGTCTTTATCTGCCACTGCTTGTTGCAGATGGGCTTATAACTACGGTGGCTGATGTGTAAACATGAATAGCCCCATCTTGAGTCAATGTTTGGATTGTCCATTCTGGGCTACTGTAGAAACATAGTGGTGAATATGGCTATCTCCATAAACAAGGACCCGCTCCCTATGTAGATGTAAATGTCTCATTCTAAGGTAATAAAATCACAATGACTCTTATTTTCAGGTGATTATATACTAAACCTAACACGCTGGGTTGTCCGTTCGTCCGTCTGTCCGTCCCATTCTCATGAAAGCAATATCTCAAGAACACCTTGAAGGAATGTCTCCAAATTTGGCACAAACGTTCACCTGGACTCAGTGATGAGGTGGTTAGAAGGTCAATGTGATCTTGTATCTGTCTCATTCTCGTTGATGTGATATCTTCAAAACACCTTGAGGGAAGTTCTTTGAATTTGACACACATGTTTGGACTGAAGAATAATCTGATTACAATTTGGTGGTTGAAGGTCAAAGGTCAAGGTCAGTGTGACCTCGCAAAACATATTTTTGGCCATAACTCAAGAATTCTTATACAAATTATGAAAAAAACTTCACACAAATGTCTAATGGGATATAATGATGACATGATGACATTTTATATCCAAAAGGTCAAAGGTCATTTTCATAGTGACCTGATCATAATGTTCAGCATTAAACACTTTTCTGGCCATTTTTCATCATCATAACTCAGGAACAGAAGGTGAGACATTTGGTCAGATACTGAATCGGTGACTCTAATCTTGGGTGTCCACCTTGAAACTGTGCTGATTGTATAGATCCTCTGTGCTGCTGAGGGTAAGATGTGTGTGAAGCATTCATGTTTTCACAGACATGGATATAAACTATAAGAGAAACTTGACTGGTGCCCGTAGACATACAGCCATGGTGGGGTAATTCTAGTTATATTCCATTCCTGCCAATATATCCCCCTAAATCCTACACACTGGACCTTTAATTCAACTTTTCAACCGATATTTTCTCAGAGACTTTCTCCTTACGTTACTTGTTGATCTAATGTGCTTCAAACTGTCTACGCAGGAGATTCCTTCTACATGCGAAGAGACATTTACCTACGTTATCAAACAGACTCCCTATAAAGAACAAAAGATGGGAGTCAACCAATGTGGCAGATCGCCTTGTGATGTTTATGTGAGCCAAGATGCACACAGAATAAGTCTCAACCTCTTCAATAAAGATGCCCTGTTCATGGAGGAGTCTGTTTATGTTCCAGCCGTTGGAGAGAGTGAGTTTTAATGCTATTGATTTTGCTGTTTTAATGAGTAACCACAAATTATAGATCACACTGCTTCATGTTAATGGAACAGTGCTTTGCTCTGATGCATGATAGTGTTTTTATATCATTTTCGCTTCCTTTCACTCGATCTCATTTGGCAGGCCTCCCTCAAGTTACCGACATCCAGACGTCAACATATGGAGGCCTTATTCTGGTCAGCTGGGAAGCTCTTACTCATCCTGTCAGTGGTTACATGATCGATTGGACCCATGATGGAAATCGATATCACTGGGAGGAGAGCAAATATACGAACACAACACTCTCTGGTAGGTTAGAGAACATGTTGATGGACAACAAACAGACTCCTTATGGGTGTTAATCCATGAAATGAGCTCTTGGGATGAGTCATCATCAAACTCATGCAGATTTATGGGAAATGACTAAACCTGTTTCAGATCAATTTGTTTCTTATCTTTCATCGTCTGGGTGTGGCAAAAAGTGGATATGCTCGTGGAAACTTTAAAAGCTGGATGAACTGATTAGATTTTGGTGGTCAGATTTCAAAGGTCAAGGCTTCTCATTCTCATAAATGCAATATCTCAGATATCTCAAATTTGGCTCAAACATCCATTTGGACTCAAGGATCAACCATGCACTGAGTCAGTAGACATCATCCTCTGAGGAACATGAATGTCGTATTAATTTTTGAGACATTTCGGTATGGAGCAAGTGGTGGAGTGCCTGACCAGCTGACGTTGCCATCCCTAAAGCTACACATCTGACTAAACAGCTAAACAGGTCTAGTAGTATTTAGATCTATGGCTTTAATGTGTTTTAACGATCACTTGCCACTTCTTACTGTCACAGATTTTCAGAGCGATCTTTTCTTCCTTGCAGACCTTCTGGATAAGACGCCATACAATATAACAGTAACTCCCCTCTTTGATGACAAGACAGGTCATGCTACACAGGCCCTTCAGATCTGCTCCAGTGTAGGAGGTATGTCATTTAGTTGTGTTTTTTAGGATTCTGAAAATGTATTTTCATGTTTAACCAGTCTGATTTTAAAAAACGTGGTCCCCACAGATCCAGGAAATGTTACTATGAATGTTACGGCCTACGACAAAAGTGCCTTTGTGAGCTGGAGTGTGATGTCTCAGGAGATCTGCAGCGGTGTTGTTGTCAACTACACTGTTTTCTACAGTACACAGAAAGGACCACAGCTCAGTAAGTCCACCACAGACTTGTCTGAAGGTTGCATATGAATAAAAATACACTAATTTCCTCTTCTCTTATGACGTTTCTGTCATGTCATGGTCTTCTAGATGTTACTGTAGATGGCACAAAACAGGACATCTTTTTGAAAGATCTGAATCCAGACACCCGATACACCATCTATGTCACGGCCACAGCTCTTACTGGAACTACTAACAGCAGTGAGACACACTTTAAAACCCAAAAGTTTGGTGAGTAGACACACATTATAGTTGTAGGTCTCACAGCACAACTGCAGCCATCTAACAGGAATCTTTCAGAAATTGGCATACTCACCCAGAGTGACTAGCGACAGCGTGACAAGGTTAAAAGACCTGCACTCATAGGGTACAATGTACAACCATTCTGTTACACCTAGGTGTCCCCTTACGCTGACTGTATGAAATTAACACCCAGACACACCAAACTGACATAAAAAACTAGTTGCAACGAAGGGTGCCTGTTGACTCATGTTGCCGGTGTCTTGCCAAAGACTTGGCGCCATTCAAAAGTGAAGACTGACTGGAAGGATTCAAGACGCCAATTAGCCAGTTAGCACATTAACAACACAACCAAATGTTGAAAGAGCAAAGGATTTTTACAGTGCACCATTTCTGCTAAAGAGTTCAATGACTAAAGAAGTAACCTCATTGTATTTAATGAGATTGTTTCTATCTCATGCCCTCTTGACTTCAGCCATTTGTTTACTTTCCTCACTTCTGTTTCTCTTCTTGTGTGCTGAGCTGAACTGCCAATCAGAGTGATTTCACTTACCAGCGGGCTCCACAGGCTCCCACACTAATTCAACATACAGAATTGGATATAAAAGGCTGACAAGCCTTTTTTTGAGCTAGGAGTGACCATATTTGGGTGAGAGGCTGGCGCTGTAGAGAAGCGAGGGGTGGATCTGATTGAGAAGCCAAGGACACTAATGGCCAGACAGCCTGCCCTTAATTATGTGTAACTTTTAGCCTACCTGCTGTGGCACCAATGCAACATGGAACAAGGAAAGTGTTGCAAGCCTGAACATGCCCACGAACAACAACGCTCCACCGTCAGACAAAACTGTCCTGTCGAATGAAATAATGGAGAAATCAAAACCTAATTTTATTTATATAGCACATTTCATACAAAGTAATCTCCATGTGCTTTTACATACAACATGTGTGAATAAATCTCAAGGCAATTGAATCGAACGCAACTGGACTTAGTTTTTGTCTTAGAAGACATTTCACCTCTTATTCAAGAGGCTTAATCAGTTCATGCTTGTCTGACTAGGCTGGAACTAGTCTGACAAACTGGTGTGGAAAAAACCCAGGTATTTAACCTCTGAGGAGGTCATCACAAGGCCAATGATGTCATTGGTTTGTTAGTGTTCCAATGGTGTGTCAACGAAGGTTGTTGAAACTCCTGCTGCAACGGTGGTCGTTGGAGTCGTTAGAGTCACATGAGGCCATTTGTGAACGACCATTGTTTTTAGAGGTTAAGCTGTTAAATCTCCTGGGCAAGGATGAAAGGACAGCATTATAGGTGGGGTATAGGTGGTGTCGCAGACCTCCTCCTCTATTGAGAGTCCAGTTGCGTTCGATTCAATTGCCTTGAGATAACTATGACCTGGATAAATGAGAATATCCACAGGCATCAGAATCAGAATCAGAATCAGAAATACTTTATTGATCCCCGAGGGATCTCCTTGCAAGACAGGAAAGATACATGAAAATATAAGAAATTTAAACAATAGTATTAACAAATATATAGTTAAATAAACAGGAATAATTAACAAACATAAACGTAAATTATATATGTGTATATATATATATATATATATATATATATATATATATATATGTATATATATATATATATATATACATACATACATATATATATATTGTAAACAAAAAAAAAAAAAAAAGGCATGTGTGTATACAAACAAGTCTTGAGACAAATTCATCCCCAGCCCACCCATCCATACTGTCATACCCAATCACACATCCACAAAAATAAACACTAGAGAAATTTAGACATGATGGCGTCTGTTCTGCCCACCATGACGAGATCAAAGATTCTGGCCAGGGAAGTGTTCAAATGCGTCCATGTGCAGGAGTGGGTTGTTGTGGCAAGTCTGGGAGAGCCTTGGTATTGGTGGTGTTACCTTGGTTAAGAAACAACTCATAACATTTCTTCATACTCCGGAGTCCAAGCCATAAATTTTTCCATGTTGTTGATTTTGGCAGTTGGTGTTGGCAGTGATGTCCAAGAAAGATGCGCCACTGTTATTTTCCACTGACAAAATGAGGGAAGTGTTAAGGAACCAAAATAAACCGGAGGTCCCAATGCTGTGAGATGAGAGCAGGATAAAGGGCAGCATCATTATAGAGATGAACCCTGAGTGAAATTAAACTAATGCTTTTATTTCCAAGTATTTGTTTGGGGTTGTGACATTACAAATGACAACTCCGTGTCATAGTAGCAGCTGTATGTGCTTCGAGATCCCAACCACTACTATCATTACTCACATTGCTCACTAAAACAATGTCTTGAGTAACTATGAAGTCATGACCTCCTTGCATTGTTTCATAGCTATGATTACCGCAGAACATCATTAATAATCAGGCATTTCTCATCAGTAATTGGAAAATATTTCAAGCAGTAACACACAACATGTGTCACGTAGAGTTCTAGAGAAGTGAGTCATTGTTAAAGCTTACTACAAATCCATTCTGTTTTTTCGGCAGGTCCGGGGCTCATTGCAGCAGTCAGTATGTGCGGCAGCATCATTATACTTCTGGTGCTGTCACTTGGATTGTACTGTGCTGTTCAGTAAGTGTCAGTCTTTTATCAGCACTGATGATGTGGTGTGGATTGATTTCAAATGATGACACTTAACTGGAGACATTTCCATGTCAGCAGTAATGTGTAAATGTTTTCATACAGGGCTTAATCTTTATATTCATGACCATAACATGTTAAAAAATTGCCCCCAATGATGCTTATAATCTGCTTTGTAGGTGGGAGAAGTTCAGGGAGAAGCCGGTGCCAGACCCTGGCCGCAGTTCTGTGGCTTTGTTGCTATCGCCAAGTCATCAAGAGGTGAATTCAGTGAGGAATCAATTACATCATTTTAAGTGCCTGAGGGGATGATTAAATTCAATTCTCGGTTGTTTGTGGTCAGGGAAGAAAATATGAAGAATGTGTTGCTTTATTTTAGGTGATAGCTGTGAAAAATTATAAACAAATCGTAGTGGTTTGTATCCATGACCCACTGGGCTTCAGCCCCCTCAGAAGATTTTGACCAGACACCAAAAACAGTGATGTCACAACAACATTTTTTGCAATGTATTAAGTCTAATGCTCAGTTATACTGTCTGTAAATTATATCTTAATAATGAGTTGATAAAAAATATAATAATAATAATCTGATAAATTATGATGGACTTAAAGTATTTCACTATTTTCTGACATTTTATGAAAAACAAAATCATTTATTTGAAGAAAATAATCAGCATATTAATCCATAATAACTGGTATTTGCTTCTTTAAATTGTGTTTCTCAACATGAGGATGCCAGTGGTTCCCAACCGATGGGTCGTGGTCTAAAAGTGGGTTGTTGGTCCATTCTGAATGGACCACAAGTGACTCGCAAATGTGTCAACTTTGAAAAAAAAAAACCTTTATATTGAAGTACAGGGAATTTCTGGGGCAGAGCTTTTATTTTGAAGAGCCGTTTCCTGCCATAGAGTGAGAGACTAAAGGACAGCTATACAGTCATATTTCAAACATATTCATCACAAACAATCTAATCTAAGTGTCATGATTCTGTAACTAAGATTTTACCTCCTGAATAATCGACTATCTGCATGTGTGTCTTTGTGGCATGTGTGGATCTGTCCGCAGGGAATATACACCTTCCCGCCATTCAGCAATCCACCCGAAAGTGTCTGTGACAAGGTTTACACAGAGGAAACTCAGACAATAGCCACCTCTCCACAAGCCACAGGCAGTAATGAAACCCCAGCCAGCGTCCAGACAGAGGAATATGTTGACCCAGCCACGGTTCCAGTGCTGCACATACAGAATAAAGACCCAGTCGAGGCTGTGGAGACACAACACTTATCCTCTCCTGATGATTCCACCGCACTGCTTCCTTCAGAGACTTCCCCAGTCAGCCCATATCGAAGCCAGACTCCTGTGCACAGTCCTACCAGTAAAGAATTGAAGCAAGTTCCACCGAAACAACCAGAGAAGACGATGCCGATGACGGTTTATGTCACTTTGAACATGTTTGAACAAGGCCAGGCCAGGTGAGGAAAATGGATAGACAAAACAATGAAAACATTCCAAGATTCAAGAAAAATGAATCAGCTCTGTGGAAACCAGGTGTCATTAACGTTGCCAAAGACTTGCATGATTGTGTGTGGCATTATCCTGCCTGGCACTGTTTCCACTGCGGGGTGAAAGCAGAAGATTGTAATCTTGTATCAGACTTCCTAACCTAGGTCATAAAATGTAATGTTATGTGTAAATAAAAGTACATTGTGCTAATGCTACTGCAAACGTGATATTTATAGCTAAACAATGTGTGTAGTAACTGCTTTGCTGAGTCTGCTTGATGTCTTCTGCAGAGCTAATTATATGGAGATAAGTGTATATCCCTCCAGCAACAGTTTTTGGTCTCAGTTGATGCATCTACGCCATAATGTGTTCAGAACTCTGAAAAGAAACTGAAACTGGGGCCTAAACTATGCAGCAGAGGTTGAAATCATAAAACAAATATGTGGATGTACAGACTGTATTATATTAAACCGTAAAGCACAGGTTTGTCCAGTGATAACAGCACTGAGATTTTTTATATTATGTTGTAAATACCACAATATTAGCTGTGTAATATAAGCTTCCCATGTGTTTCCTGTTATCAGTCACATCTGCTCCTTGTAAAACAATATTTAACTGCTCACATGACACTAGAAACCTGACTGCAATTCTTCCTGTATGACTTGGCGTCCGATTTAACAGTGACCTATACATATAAGCTGCTTAATAGTGTCACATTTATTGTTTGGCAGCAGATTTTAAATGTCTGAGATAGCTTTGTCCTTTGTCCAAACTCATGCATTTTTTATTACATTTGTTAAATGGTTCAAACTTTATTAACTATCAAAGTATGCTGCAATGTTTAGTAAATATTCACCAAGTTAAACAGGTTAAAAACTGGCATTTGTTTTTACTGATCATGTAATAATATCATACATGAGCAGGACTTCTAAAGAGGAACATTACAATGGACAAAAATATTAAATAAATTACATACATTTTGTGTTTTACAAGCTGTCTTGTTATTTGAGTACAAAATGTGTTGAATGTGCTGCTTGTTATCAGTTCAATAGACAATAAAGTACTCAATTGATGTAAGAGGAGTTATTAAGGAAGGGAAATTTCGATTTAATATGTCAATTGATTAAATAAAAAAATTAAATTAAATCTCACATAACCAAAATGTGGGAGTGAAGTGTGGAGAGCATTAGAGGAAGAGAAAATTAAAAGGCAAAAGCCATCTGGGGCGCAGTACAACAACCAGGGTCCGACAACAACACATCTGTGCTCCATTGACTCTGATGCAATCGTTCCAGATTTCCTTCATTTTCAGGCTGGTTTTGTGGATTTGGAGCTAAATGTTGTGTCTGGGGCACGTCGTGTATTAATGATACTCGTTACCTGGAGAGGTTGGAAAAAGATATACGTTTCTTCCCTGTTCCAAAACCAAAATCAGACCCTGAAAAGTGTAGGGTTAGCTAGCTAGCTACTGAAGATATAGCCTACTGAATGTATACACATGCTGCTTTTGCTTTTTAATGATTATAACAGTGAAAAAACCCCCGACCCTGCTGTACAGGAACCAGTGAAGGGAAGCAGGGAAACTTTGCTGATATTCAACCAGCTCTGTGTCATCACAGTGTATGCAGATGAACGTTGTTTGACTTCCAACGGAGGTCCGATTGCTGGCAGCGGCAGAGGGGTGAAGCCAAACACCGTTCATCTGCACACACTGTGATGCCACACAGCTGGTTCAATATCAGCAAAGTTTCCCTTTATATTCATTGTCTTGTGTGGCGATCAGCAGTGATGTGGTGGTTCACTTTTACACTGTGATCTGTAGCCTATAGTTCAGCTTTAGCTTCTAACTATCTTTGTCTTTTTAACCTGTTGTTGCTGCTGAGTCAGTTTGACATCCTGGATATATCCTTCAAACACAGACTGTAGACCCCTCTGTCTGCTTCTCTCTGGAATCACTGTTTTGTTCTTCTAAAAATATGATAATATTTCTTCAGGGAGTGCAGTTAGTTACAAAGTGTGCTCCATGCTTACTCCAACAACTTGTTGGACCATCACTAAGGGGCGGGCTTAGCGAAAGGTCAATTTAGAGTCTCATCCTTTAGTCCTGGGACCCTCAATAAGATCTCAGTAAACCATGTGACAAAATGATACATAGGGTGAAGGCAATGAAAATAAATAATACATTTTTCTGGAGTGGGTTGGGGGCGCCTGCCCAGGGCACTGAAAGTGCTAGGTCTGGCACTGCTGGCAACTTCCCAAAATTTGTGAGATTGGGGACGTTCCAGAATGAATAAATCTTCAGAGTCCAGTTCACAAAAACATAAATCAATGGTCTCATTAGTTTATTTGCAGAGGAGACTTCAGAGGAATAATATCCATGAATGAGCTGCATTGATTTATTTTCGTGTTATACCCTTCCTCGTCTACACCTGCAGGTGGCGGTGTGGCGCCGGATGCCGTCAGAATTACAGATAATACCCAGAAGAAGAAGGCTAGCTAGTTTAGCTCTAGCTAGCTAGCTCGTTTGGTGTTTGAATGACGTTATGCTAGCTAATTGCTAATTAACTGGATTTCAGGAGAACAGACTTTAAAGATAACACCATTTTGGGGATGCTAATCAGCCGTGAGTCACAGTAACCTATGTTTCGTATAATTACCCGCCGGCCCGTCATAAAGTTGACTGGGCTTAAACTTGTTGGATGATTCTCCTGCATTAGTAGCTAAAGGGCCCAGAGTCCGCGGTGCGTGAGTGAACGACAGCCGGGGATCACTGCGGTCTGAGAGGGAGCATCAAGCCACAGGCTAGCTAGGCAAGGCTGTAATTATTATCAACGATTCAAACTTCTGCTCAGCATGTCACACACCGGACCCCCTCCTCGGTGGCGGAATTGTCCCAGAAGAGGACAACCTGTGGCAGGTAAGAAAACAACGGCAGATTAACCGCCGGTTTAATTTAGGTAGTGCTACTGCTACCAGCTGCTTAACTTAGTGTACCTTCATGCTGTTTTAACACAACTGGGTGGCTTAACTGAAACATTATGATCCACATTTTAATTTTCCAAACGTCCTGCTGGCAACAAGCATCACTTTGACATTTTTGTCCATTTTCAGTTACACAAAAATTGCAAGGTGTCATAACATTGAGACATTGGCTAACAGTGCTGTCTAAATTTACAGCATTTTGTTTAAATTACGCGAAGTTTGGTGTTGACTTGGATGCCGATGTTATTGGAAGAACACAATAAACCAAATTATTTTAGACTATCTTTAAAATGCTGGTACGTTTTCCAACTGTAGCGTGACAAACTTAATTTGCCATATTTTCAAATGGACTTTGGTGCGACACTGTGTTCAGGCGCGCTTTGTTTAGCTAACTCTGCACTTGTGACTAACGGGCTGTCAAAGCCCAGCTGCTCGCAGACATCTGTGCTTTTTTCCCAGATAATAACTGTAATTCAACTCTAAACAAAAGCTGCGTTTGTGGACTTGTTTTGTCCATTTATTTTCCACTCGTAAAAGTGCATCAGAGAAGTGCTACAGAGCTGGCTAGCTTCACTGTGGAAGCATCACGTGTCAAAACAAACCGTGGCTGTAGCATGGTTGTGCATGAAGCTGTGTAGAGGTCGATATCCATTAAAGCCCTGTGTGACAACATGTTTACTTGGATCTCACATCACATTTAAAATTAGTACTTGGGTCCAACGTTTTATTGGATGTCAACCACCATAACTATGTCAACAAATGCTATTTATGTGCTGTTTCACGCTCAATTTAACACCGCCACAGGACGCACCTCCTCCTTGATTTGTAACAGTCCTGTTAGTGTTTTTAGGCTTTTACTCGGTATGATAAAGTGTGGTAATCATCAACAACATTTTACAGTATATTACACTTTATTTTGTAGAATTATTAATGAATTAATGATTAAATCATCCTGTAAAGAAGTTAAGCTTTGGGTGAGCTAACCAAGTCACTGTGTGGCAAGTCTTTGCACTCAAATCCCAACTAAAGACTGTCAGGTCCCCTATCAAGTCCCAAACCAAGAGTTTCACGTCCCAAGTCAAGTCCCAAATTAAGTCCTAAGTCAAGTCCCAGGTCCTAAACTTTGAGTTTAGAGTCCTAAACAAGTCGTGATGCGCTCCTCAACAATAATGCCATTAAAACAAGAGAGTTATAATAAATAAAAGGTACAGAAATCATGACTGCTTTAAGTTTTTAGTTGACCACCACATCATTTTAGTACACAAACAAAATTATCTTTGTTATATTTTTTTTCCAGATGGTCCCCAGTAAAGTTACATTAGTTTCTTGTGGTTATCTGTGGCAGTTTTATTGGATGCTGTTGGATTCATTCAAGGAAGATGGATCGTCTGGGGCATTTTATGTCAGCTTGCTGGGAATGAATAGTATTAGTTATAGCTGATTTAAAAAAAAAAAAAAAAAAAAATGAAGGGAAATGATTGATTTGTGGCACACTTTTTAAATAACATACTTTTAAATCTTCGGGTTATGGAGAAAGTAACAAGTATTTTCAAGTGAAAAAGGTTCAAGTCCAGGTGAAGTCATCAGTCATTGGTGTAAAAGTTGTGCAAGTTGTTTTTGATTCTGTCAAGTCAACTCTAAAGTTGTCAAATTTGTGACTTGAGTGTGAGTTGAGTCCAAGTCATGTCATAAGCAAATAACCAATGCATCAGCCTCCAGGGTCCCTCCTCAGAGTACAGAGTGAAGTTCATTAAGTTCACACTAAGTTCATTACTTGTGCATTATGACTTTATTTTCCCTCATAGGTAAATTCCTGCCAATGAAAACGATGTTGGGTCCCAGATATGATGACCAAGTTGCAGAGGAGAACAGATTTCATCCTAGCATGCTGTCCAACTACTTAAAAAGTTTAAAAGTAAGTGACTCAGTGAATACTCAAGTTCTAAGTAATTTTGAAGTAAAAAAAAAAAAAAAAACATGACTCACTGTGTCATTTTTGTCTCTCCTCAGGTGAAAATGGGTTTGCTTGTGGATTTGACGAACACTACACGCTTTTATGACCGCAACGACATTGAAAAAGAAGGCATAAAATATGTGAAGGTTCAGTGTAAAGGGTACGCGTAAATTCGCTGTCATGTGTTAAGTAATTGTGGTGCAGTTTATTCGGTGGTGATGTACTAAGACCAGTGCTATTGTCTTTGTTTAGCCATGGAGAATGCCCTTCGAAAGACGCGACCGCAATGTTCATCAGGCTCTGTGAACACTATGTCGAGAAGAATCCCGCAGAATTGATAGGTAAGCACAGCTCAACATTTACAGCATATCAGTAACAGGTTATGTGCGTCTTGCAGATGATTTGTATTTTCTGCACAAGTCTGAGATGTTTATCTGACTGTGAGTATGATGTGGTATCGAAAGCTTAAATACTTTTCAGGAATACTATCAAAAATATTGTTGCTAAATGTATTGTGTGTTTTTTAGGTTATTGAATCTGTGGTACATGAGAGGAAATAATAGCTGTCACTGCACTAGTTTATTTTAGCGCTGTGTTTTACACCTCTTTGAATGGTTTGACTGCAGTTTCTTGTGAGTCAGTTTTTTAATATTTGGAAATGATGAGTTTTGCCCCTACGTCTATCTCCATTTTTAACTCTTAAAGATATCAATGTGGCTGAAATCCATGAATTGCTCGTAGAAGAATATGAAGATATACAAAAGTAGAATCTCAATGAGTGTAAAAAAGCCAGTGCTGTAAATGAGTTTGCACTTTATAATTTCCACAGACTGTTGGAACAGCTTTGCCTCAACAATAACTCAGTTAGATTTTGTTTTTATGTTTGTTTTTTTTAATTACCCCCACAGTTTTCTCTCCTTAGACATTCAAGCTTCCATTTATCCCACTCAGTATGAATCTTAATGCTGTAGGAACATTTAAAAAACCTTGAATCTTAAGTACGAGCACCTGAAACACTTCTGTCTTATTTCTAAAATAATTACCTTGGCTCTCTTATTTTGCAGTAATGACCAAAATTATACTGCACTCTTTATACATTTCTGAATAACTTATTATGGAGCTATACTATACGAACACGTAGCCTAAAGTGTGCTGGCATACTCTGTAGCTTAGTTCACAGTTGTAGTTTATTATTTTGCACAATTAAAACACAAAAATGGAAGAATGAATAATGAAATACAGTGCAGGGTGAGGCAAATAACTGAGAGGGCTCACTTAAAGCCTCCACCTTATAAGATTTTCACAAAGTTATTAAGAATTTAAAACTAGGGAAAGATAAAGAGCAATACACTAAATTGTACAAGTGATTTACAAGTCAGACATTTAAGAGGATGACGATCTGATGATTTATGAGTTAAGTATGAAAGTAAACGTGAATTAGCTGTAAAATAAGTCGTGATCTTCTCAGGAATATTCCCTTCAATTAGAAGTATTTTGTAAATAAAAACACATACTTGGAAATATTAATGTCATAACAGTGACCATATATTTTTAATAATATTTTTGCTGTGGTTGCTGTGTGGTATTCTTCAAATTCTGGCAACTGTATTCCCTTGTAAAAGGACCTTTTTTTTTGACTTCTTAAATAGTAAGGGTTATTCTTTTCATCTGAAGTAGCTGAGGTTCACTAAGACAGGCTTGTAAAGAAATGTCTGTCTTTATAGCCATTTTTCCTTATGGGCTGTAATAGCTAACATCATTCTGCAACTAGTAGTTGTTAACAGAACTGTTTTTCCTCATTGGCTCCACATGTTGTACTCAGTCATGAGCTAACGTGCTTGCTTTGCTTCTGTGACACATGGTTTAACACCCAGTTATTATGCATTTAAACTGTGTCGTCTACACACTACATTTACTTTAGGTGAGAAAGCTCATTTTTGTATTGAGGAATCTACAAAAATGCTATTAAATGGACTTTTAATTATGATTTATTTTATTAAACAATTACAGAGTGCAAGTCTAAACTGAACCACTAGTTGCAGTACCTCATTTGTCCAGCAGAGTGCAGCCTTACTCTAAAATTGACTGCTGCAAATGGTCGAGAGGTTACACGTTTTATTAAAAAATGTTTTTTTCTCCCTTCCACTTTGCATGATTTATATTCATAGAGTCCCACTCTTTAACATCAGGCACCTTCCCAGTACAACTACTCCTCTGCCGATGGTCACAGAGTAGCTCCATGTAGTAGCTGGAGGTTAATTGGCCCTCCTAGGGTTTGCTCACATGTCACGTTTAAGTTGTACATTTCCATGAGCGCATGGCTCTCACACCAACCTCCTTAAAAAACAAAACAGTGTCGTGCAAGTCACTATGTTGTTGGTTTTATAAGTGTGGGAGTTTCACATGAGAAACAACACTCCTCTCCCAGTGAACACTGTGTAGGTGATTTTGAGGTGAAAGGACACCAGTAGACAATAAACCCTGACTAAATGCACTTTGGTTCAGAAGGGAAAGTTCTGGAGATGTTTGTATGTGGGCAGGTTTTTGCACTGTTGTTTCAACTGTGTTGTATTTTT
Source organism: Epinephelus lanceolatus (assembly GCF_041903045.1). Lineage (NCBI taxonomy): Eukaryota > Metazoa > Chordata > Actinopteri > Perciformes > Serranidae > Epinephelus > Epinephelus lanceolatus. The sequence goes on from NC_135746.1 coordinate 23,613,095, forward strand.
AACTTCATGTAAATACTGAAGTTTGGGGTGCGTTTAACATCACTCACTTTATCGTTGTTTATCAGTACGTTAACATGAGTTGGGATGTAATTTATGTAAATGGTGATTGCTCTTCATGAATGTGTAAATAGTTTCCAACACAGCTGCGAGACATCTCTACAAGGTGTACTTTGCAGTGCATTCAAGTCTCATGTATCAGCTAAGCAAGGTGTAAGGTTATTTAGAAACCGTGTCACCATTACATACAGTATTTGTTCTACAAGAGAGCACTGACAAGATTATTCTCACACATCCTGCTTGAATGTACCTTAAAAAAAACATCAAATAGACCTATATCAGTATTGTATAAGTTAAAAATAAAACTTAAAAAAGCACCCTACACTCTGTAAATTCAAGCTTCTCTCTTTCACCAAACTAAGACTTGCTTAACTGCCTTGAGAACTCATAAGCCCCGTTTCCATTGAGCAGTACGCTTCAGTTCAGTTCGGTATGCATTTTTTTAGTTTCCACTGTGAAAAGTTGTGGATGGTACCAATGGAACCATTCCGTACCGTCCCCATTTTTGGTCCCCCCTCTGTTGGGGTACCTAGCACACAGATCTGGAACTAAAAGGTGGAGCTGTGAACACTGCAGTCTGATTGGTCAATAGAGGATGGTCACTTTGCTCAGGGTTGAGCTGTGGCTGGTTTTGAGGCTCATGTAACCACTGTTCATACCGTGGAGAGTTTTATTAGTAAACTGTAACTATAAAATGAAAGGATGTTTTGCTGCCTCTTGCAGCATCTGTAGACTGAGCAAATAAAAAAACCCTTAATTCGTAGGGCTGACTGCCGGTGACTTTCAAGGTGGAACGTTAACTTGTAATGTTACTCAATGCATGAGTTGACTACGTGAATCCATCAACACACACTTTAAATTTCACTGTGACAACATTGACCATCACTTTAGTTTTTATATGACTAAATGCACAAACCTGCTATTTTTGAATATACCATGTAGAGAGACTCTCACTGCAGCCTGTTTTATTTTGTTCTGAAAATGTCGGCGTGCAGCCTCGTTCTGTGGACTATAATGTAATGAGGAAATACAGTGAGTGTTGGATGCAACAGTAAGTGACAACATTGAAGAGTTGAGTACTGTTTGCGGTGGAAACACTAGGGTCAAGTTACCATGTCTGAAGGGTTACTTTTGGAATCCACAGGTACCATACTGAAAGTGTTTGGTGGAAACGGGGCTATAGTTAAACACACTTAGTTCAAACTCAATGGAAGTAAGACAAAACTCATCAAAACCGTCTTGGTTAGTCGGCTGTTTCGACAATTACCAACTCTGGTTTGGTCGAAATGTACCCTTAATCCACTGAGTTAGATGTGAAAATATTCTGGCTCTTCTGATGTTTCTCCACCCACTCTCTCTCTCTGCTATTGCTAACCCGCTTTTTGCTAGTCTTGTAACGTTATCCCCACCACTCTCAGTTGCCATCTTTGCCTGTTCCATCAGTAGAGACTGACCTCTAGTGCCATGTGCAGTACATTACAACACATCGTCTCAATACAGCATCTCCATACCAGTTTAACAGAAAGAGGAGCGTCTATATTTTTGATGGTATTGATAATCACGCCATTGGGATTTCTTAATACCCTTGATAGAGCCCAAGCCTCATTGTTATCAGCTTCAAACTCTCAAATATCAATATTGATATTGATCTCAGAAATCCAGCTTTAAATGATTGTGCTAGTGTCAAATAAAAAAATGAAAATGAGATGTCTGCAGATCTCAATCCCCAAGTAATTATATTTAATTACTTAATTGTATGTTTTGTTGTGACACTGTGCCTAAAGGCATCCTGATGGATTCTTATCATGGACTCATGGATTTAGAGGATGCACTTTCCCAGTATTAACAGCAGGGTGCTCTCTTATACCTTGCTCCAGCATCTGATAACCCCGTCAAGCTCTGTTCTAACTGCTGCCTGGCTTGTAAATCAAATTGCTCAAACGTCAGAGCAGAATGTGTGAATGTCATCTCAGCGATGTCCTGTCTTTAGCCAGCTGGTGATTAGGCTTTGTTGTCTCTGTGGTACACATGTCCAAATTAGACAGTTGGGCTGGTAAATGCGATTCCCCGTCCTCTGACGTTGGTTCGTTTCATCTTCATTAGCGTTGGCGTTGCCGGGCAAACTTCCTTTGCTGGGGAAATATGAGTCTGATGGTTTTATTTTGTGTAGTTTTGAACTCGGCTGTGCACCTGCTTGTTTGTGAAAATGTCACATTTGTTGCTATGTTTATTAGAATTTTTTCTTGAAGTGGTGAACAAATATGACTTAAATCTTCAGGGGGCTTTTTTTGTGCCTTTAGGGAGGCAGATTGCGCTTTACAGGCAATTTACTTCAAAATAAAGAGCTGATTTTTGCTTTTCCTGTGCCCTTTAAACGCACTCTCTACCTGCCTGGATGTTTCATCAATCTGTGGGTGTCTTCTGTGTGTGTGGCTGGTTTTTAATGTCGGTATGGAGGAAGGATATCCCCCCTAAGGAGAGAGGGATCTGCTTGGGAGTCTTTCTTGGCTTATGACTTGACACCCTTGCTCAAAACTTGGTCCCAGTACATCTTAAAGATGACTGAGTTTTCGATGTGAGAGGGAAACACATTTGAAAAATCAATTCTAAACCACAGGGTTATTGAAATACTGACTGACACCACGCATACACAATGCTGCATTAAATTAGATAGAGGAACAGATAGATTGGGAAATGTCTAAGATTTAGACATGGGATTTTTGGTTCTTCACCTCTGTCCTGCCTCTTTTTTCCTCCTGAAGGTGTTCACTGCACGCATGGCTTCAACAGGACAGGCTTTCTGATATGTGCATACCTGGTGGAGAAGATGGACTGGAGGTAAAGGCCTTCGATCACTCATACTACTGCGAGTGCAGCCTCACAGTCTTCACACGCTGTCTCACACGACAACACAAACCATACAACACAGCACCCTCCAAGTGGCTCAGATCATTACTCTGGTTTCAAAGTGTCTCGCCCCTGTCAGTGTCTTTTTAGCTGATAATCCCGTCTTCTCCTGATATTTTCTGTACCTGTGACGGCACGAGAAGTTGCACTGTCGGTTCAAATCAACACAGGCTTCACAAAGAAGCTGGCTGGTTAGCGGTGACCGAGCTCGTCACCCCTCGACAGAGATGTGAAATAATTTACAACAGCTGAGCCGAGGGGAGGGCGAGGATGTGTCTTTAGTCGGAGGTGGAGCAGCAGTCTGGGAAGGCAGAATCCCTGGAAGCTGTCGACATGTAGGCTGGATAAAACCCTCCCACCGCCCACTACTTCCTGTGTAATGAATATTCTGAGAGCATTTGCAGCCCTCGTACAGTATCAAGCGTTGCAAGATTATTTTACTATCAAATGATCAAAACTGGTGCATTTTTTGAATTGGCTGTTCATTGAAAATAACCTGCCCTGAACATGAAGTGAGATAAGATAAAAGCTGCGACTGAAGATTATTTTGACTACTGAAAATAAAAACAAATGGCCATAATTATTTCCTAGAGCCCAAGGTAATGTCTTTAAAGGGGAAAGTACATCCATTTTCAAAATTCTTACATGTTATTCCTATGGTCTAAGACAGTCCAAAAATAGTAGTAAACATGAACAGCTCTCTTCCCAATTCAAAAACTAGAGTGCCCAAATTCAAATTTTTGATGTCATGAAGTATAAAGTCTGGAGCTACTCCACAGACAATGATTTGGGAGACATGTCATAGATGACACCCAGGGTGATGTTCTGAGTTCAGGGTGTATCACTGTGACATCAGCCATAACTGTAATGTTTAAAGATGTATAGTTAAACACCGTGGTCTGACCTATCTGACATTAGGCCCATTTTCACTGAAGAAGTTCCTGGTACTATTTGGGGGGCAGGAACTACTACAGGAACGTCCTCTTGCTCGGCCCTCTCAACCGCCGTGTCTCCACTGAGAGGGCGGAGTAGGAGGAAGGTTCCTGTAAAGTTACCGGGCTCTGGATGTGACGTAATCATCATTGTGATGTCCATAGCCTAGCAGCCTAGCAGCATTCCTGTGAAGGCAGGATAAATCACACACCTGATTTCAAATGTTGTGTGTTTTTTGTGGGGATTTTATTGTCTTCACAATTTATTGTTTCTTATCTGTGAAATGAAAGTAAATAAAAGCTTTGTTTCCACTGAGGGAAATGGTTTTTCAGTTTACAAAAATAGACAGGAGGTCTGCGTTGCCACGACATGTAGTTGCCTTTCCAGGGGAGGTACATGTCAGGTTAGGGCGTAGGGTATGTGTCTACTCAGAGCCTGTTCCATAGATTCAACGCAAAAGTATAAACCTGCTTAACTGCTGCTTTTGAGCGAACTCAAGCCGTCTTTTTCTTTAGTCTGCGGCCCAACAGGTAAATTAGGTCTCCAGCCTTACTTGTTATCAATGAGATATGAAAGCATCAAACATGCACTCGTGATGAATGGGATGTATACACTTTGAAATAACAGAGCCAGAGCCAGCTAGTCCAGAGCCGTCCCAGAGCATGTCTGCTCTTCACAGATAAAAATCTGAAAAACCAGAACCCTTCTCCACTCCCCTTTTGTTCAGCGCTACTACATTGTATGCATGTGACGCAGGGGATATTTTTTGCCCAGAAGTTGTTGTAAATAAACATTGTGATCTGGTCTCTATGGACATCATTTTCTGCCTCAGACCTGAGAACACTATGATAGAATAAAGCTCATTGGGGTATAAAAAAAGAAAACAAACATTCTGTTGGTTCACATAATCAGGCTCCCTTTCACTGTCTATTGAGCAGCTCCAGACTTTATACTTAATGACATCACAAGTTTGAGACTTACTTTTATGGTTTCTGGCTTTGAGAGAGAGTAGCTCATTTTAACTTACATTGATTGAGCTTACCGAGGCCATGGAAATAACATATTGGGATGCTTGTTCTTTCTGACCCAGAGTTTAAAACCCTGAAAGTTTCCATTTAGAGCCAGAGCAGTTAGTCGATTAAGATTAATGGGCAACTATTTGGACAATCAGTTAACTGTTGCCCAATGCCCTCTTTTCAGCCTCTCCAGTGTGAGAAATTATTGCTTTTCTGTTTTATGTTATCGGAAATTGACTGTCTTTGAGTTTTGGACTGTTGCTTGGACATAACAAAACATTTAATGGCTTTACTTTGGGCTGCAGAAAATTGTAATGGGGGCTTTTTTCACAAGTTTCACTAATGACTAAAATGAGATTGAGAAAGTAACTGTCAGGTTAATGTACTGTATAATGGAAGTTGTCCTTAGCTGTAGCCCCAATTCAATTTACTATAATAATGTAGCACATAAAAATGCAGCAGATTCTCACATTTGAGACCCTGAGATCATCAAAATGTTTTGAGTTTTTGCTCGGGAAAAAGTACTTGAAAAATGAATCAGCACCTATTGGGATAATCAATCATTTCTCCAATTCTAGTTATGATAAACGGATCAAATGAGAAATACAGTAAATAAAGAGCTTAAAAAAAGTATAAAAAGTATACTAACATAAAAAACAAAATCAAGCTTTTTAAAATATTTCCTATCTGTGTTTGCTGCCTCTTATCAGCATCGAGGCAGCTGTGGCTGCGTTCTCCCAGGCCCGGGCCCCGGGGATCTACAAGGGAGAGTACCTCAAAGAGCTTTTCCGTCGCTATGGTGACGAGGAGGACGCGCCCCCTGCCCCTGCGCTCCCTGAGTGGTGCTTCGACGACGACGATGGGGAGATGGACGATGACGGTAACGCTGTCAGCCAGGAGTCGGGCCCCAGCTCCTCCGGGTCAGCGCCTGGCAAACGAAAGAAAGAGAAGCTAAAACTGGTGAGACATACGGGGGGGGGGGGGGGCTCCAGGAAATGGACTGTTAAGTAGAAAATCCCTTTCTGCATGACATGGACCTCACGCTGGGTGATGTAGGGTCTGTAGGGAGGCTTCTCTTCTGAGTGATGAGGCTTTTATGTTCAACTATATGTAATAACCCAGTCAATTTGATGTTCCGATTTAGAGGACGTGACACTTTCCATCCCCTCAGCTGCTGGCAAAGGTGTAATTTTGTTTTTGATTAAAGCCGTCTCCCCATCTTTATGTAAAGCTAAAGGTGAAATTAGAGGGGTTGAATCATCTCCAGTTGCATATAATGAGGTTTCCTTCTGTTTACATTGAGCCGATGCTCTCATCCAGACTAATTAGGTAGTTAAAAGAAGCTCAAATTCAAATAGTATCGCCAGTGTAGAGCCTATGAAAAGGCAAAAGCAACAGTGTGTGAACAGTAGGAAGTAAATCAGAACTTAGACTTGTTGATGTGAAACATTTGTGCGAATTATAACCACATCAAAATGCCAATAGTTGATACTTATTTATCACTTTTATAGCACAGAGCTTACTGAAAACCTGAATCAAGGCCAGTCTAACAGAGGAGTTATTACACAGTGGACTGTTCTACAGGGAAGAGACCAGAAGAGAGAACAGCAGCAGTAACTCTTCCAGACTGCATCACCTCAGTGTCATTAAAAAGCACTGTCTCTGGCTCTTGAGTGGCCTGCCTTGGAGTCAGACTGGTTTGCCGCCAGTTGGCCGTTATGAAAAGAAACATCATGAATTCTGTTCAAAAGTAGAGAAAAGGTGGCACACTATCAAATCAGACAATGCCTGCAGAGCTTCAGGCTGGAGTCCTTCTCAGGGCCATAAAATCTGCTTGGATGAAACACTTGATATGAAAAATAGAAACACTGCTCTGCCATCTTGGATAGTACATACATGGATTAATACACGTACACATGGCTACAGTTTGTGTTGGGAAAGTTTCTCCATCCTGCTAGGTTAGAGATATTAGAGGTGAAAGAGGAGACAAAAGAATCAGTCTGTCTCTGGGGTCTCTGCTGCAGTATGTTTAAACCATTCAAGAAGAAGCACTGATAAGTAGCTAATTGCGGTGATATTGCCTGTTGTAGTGATATGAGCATATCTTTCTACAAACTTCTGCTGGCCACCTCAGCCGAGGGCTCCACCTAATGATTGTTTTCATCATTCATTAGTCTTCTATTTATTTTCTTGATAAGCCAAATGGAGATAAAATGTCAAAATCTCTGCCAGGTGTGTCTGGGAGCATGTTGATTGTGTGTTCAGTGCGTGTGCATGACAGTAGTGGAATTAATCTGCAGATGCTCAGGTTCAAAATGATACTGAACTTTTCTATGGACGTCAGTTTTTAAGCAATGACAAAGGGCAAAAAGTGGCCTACAATAGACTAGGTAAGGCTCCTTATATCTGGAAAGGCATTTTGCTATGTGACTTTGTTCAAAATTTACAATGGTATTCATTCAGTATGCTAAAAAAGTATTTCAATGCTGGAAAGACGGTCTTTACATAAAACTAGGCTGTCTGTGCAGTAGACAGAAGCATGTACTTTCAAAACTGGTGCTATATGTCCAGAGAAACCCGAGAAAAATGGGCGGTGGCATTCGCTTTTGCTCAAGAGGTAGCAAACCTACAACTACCAGAATGCACTGCTCCATACTGGACCAATAATGCTCTCACAAGTGAATAACGTATTGCAAGCTTGTCCGTTTTGACACAGCAAACAAGATGGTAGCTAGCTGGTAATAAATTATTTTGTAATACAATTTAACGGTAAGCTTAAACATGTTTCTGAAAGCATTTAAAGGGGGAAATTTGCACAGTAACAAAATCTTTATAAAATCTCGTATTACAGCCAAACAGTGCACCATAATATGTTTCTGACATTTTAGGGAAGAAAACAGAAACATAATTTGTTTTTTTTTTTATAGTTCTACGGTTTAATCTGAGTTAGGTCTGAGTTTGAAAGACACACAAAGATGGGTGAGTCTCTCCAGATCCGCTTCTCTACTCTTTGTGTCCGTGGTGGCGGGTATACGAAAATGCAGAAATACAATCGGTAGTTCAAGCAATAGCCCTTGTGCCAGCAAATTTGAGCTGGGAGATGAACAGGGAGATCTGGGCTCTGATGAGATGGAGAGAAGTTTACCACAGTTTATTTACACATGCTACCCACACTGTTATGACACAAAGCTGGTTGAAAATCCCTTTAATTGCTCTTGGCAAGCACATTACCTTGTCATGTGTCCCAAAAAGTTGGCCAGTGTATTGTCACCATAAGTGATGTGTTAATCAACAAAAGCGTTTCAGCAGCTGGCTGACATTATTGAATGTTTTAAACAACCACTGCTGTAATGCTTGATTGAATATATGCAATAGTCTTAGCTTGGCATGCAAATCTGGACAAGAACAATGCATAAACACCAGTGATGTAAAGTGTCAAATTCAATGTGAAAATGCCAGCAAAAGAATTTACCAACATTAATATAACTGACGCAATAATTGATCACTTGCGGTGCATAACAGCCATTTGAGAGGATTATATAGTCAACAAATGTGAATCACCACAACCGTAAGATGTCCTTGAGCATACAGTCATAAAAGTGCACAAAAAATGTTAGGCTGATGGGTCCAGTAGTGTGCGAGATTTGCTGTGGACATACAGATACACGCACTCATACACATTTGAATGCATGATCCCCTCCAGACGGGGTTAAAAAAATATACATCACAGTTTCTCAGAGCCCAAGTAGCATGTTTAAAAGTCTCGTTTTATCTGATCAACAGTCCATAACACAAAGAATTCCAGTTTACTATCACATTCGGCTCAGAAAAGAAACAAATCCTCACATTTTAGAAGCTGGAACTGGTGAATGTATGTCAGTTTTGCTCAAAAAAAAAAAAGAGTGAAATGATTAACTAATGATAAACAGTCTTCTCATTTGGCTAACTGACTAATCGTGAGAGCTCCCAAGGCCTCCTGTGTAGACACGCTGTTACAAATAAAGACCCTCTGGTTTCATGTAAAGGCTAACAGTAGAACACAGTTCATTACCTTGAATATTAGTTGGATTATTTTATTTGATTTTGAATACATTTGTCATCATAACATGAATCAATACCAGAAAATATTCTTGGTAATATCGTGATAATGACTCAGCTGTGTTGCCCAGCCATATCTTCATTACATTTAACATCTGCTTGAGATTGTTTTGTACAATTTGTACAAAATACACGTTCACACCTTATGAGAACTGAGAGTAAAACCCCCTTCTAGATCAAATGACAGAGAATAAGATTTATATGACGATGATGGGGGTGTCCTCTTCTCACGGCAGCCATTCATACTAAAAGCATATGCACCGATGGCACTTTGGGTGACATATGTTATCATACGACATCTGTTTCTCTTCCCATTGGTGTATATTATCATATTATACCAGTTAGAAGGACTCAGAGTGAGGGGGGGGGGGAGATTAAGTCAAAAGACAAATGGGTGAGATTAAAAAATGAGGTAGATGAGCATGAATCATTTCAAATAGAAAATGGAGTGCCACAGATGTTGGCAATGTTTGTCTCAAAGCAGATATCTGCATAAACAGGAGTATAGGGGTGAAGGTAGTGAGGGGGTGAGGAGAGAGGCAGCGGTAGAGTCAAGTTTCCTGGGAGATGAGGCAGAGGAACGGGGTTTATGAGGTGGATTCATAAAATAATTTGAGTGAGGGTGGTTTTAAAAGTGGAAAGGTCAAAAGAAAAACTGGATTTATAATATCTCTAGCCTCTGCACACAGGGATTCACAAAGCAAAGCAGCAGCTGTTTGCGAAGTATCACAGGGATTTAAAATGTTTTTCTCGTATGTGTAGGAGGCTATGAGTGTCTCTTTAAATTCAAGCCAAGTTCAACCTTCTGGTTTTCTTCTCTTATTTTTTCCTCCCAGGGTGCAGTATTCCTTGAAGGCATCTCGGTAAAAGGCGTCACGCAGGTCACCACACAACCCAAACTAGGAGAGATCCAAAGAATGTGTCAGGGGATGGCCGAGTGGGACAAGTAAGACTCTCCTGTTACTCTCCTCATGCCCCTCTGGAAGTTGTGTGGGTCTGTGTACACATATATGCGGGTGTGCTGTGTTGTGAGTGAGTCATTTGTTGTAAATTTTATTTATTTATTTTTAAGATCTTGACACTTTGAGACAGGTGGCAGAGTCAGGAATAGATTTTTCCTCTCTGGAGAAATATGCGGCTGCAGCTTTTTTTTTTTTTTTTTTTTTTTTTTTTTTTTAAAGAAGTTGCAGAGAGTCAGAGTCAGCTCTATTGTTGTGTGTTGTCACAGCAGAAGGAACAGTCCACGCTGCTGTTTCCACTTCCTGCTGTTTCCAAAATTGTTGTTTTTTTGTTGTGCCTGCTATGGTTGGTATCTGTTAACATAATGAGATCCAAATGTTGTTATTAATGTATTATTTCTGGAGGTCTGTAGTGTGTAGAACAAACATTTCGCACTGCATTAATGCCCTAACCATCCACACCTGTCTAACTCTTTATTTAACACATAACAAACACATTGTTGAAGAGATGTTTTATAATTCTGTGTGAGGTCAAGAAGGATAACTTATGAGTCCAAAAAATCTTTGTAAAAAGAAGAACATCAAATCTTTTTTTATAAGGAAGCACACAGTAACTTTAGCAAAGTGTAAGTGCCATTCCTGAGTGCAGACCAGTGGCTCTGATGCACTGGGAGTGCACTTAAAAAGTAGACTGGCACAGCTTTTTTTTTTTTTTTTAATCCCCATGCCAGCATGCCAGCGACAGCCGTGGCCAGAGGCATTTTATTTTTGGGCTGTCCATCCGTTATCCATTCATCTATCTCTCCGTTCATCCATCAGTCCCATTCTCTTGAATGCAATATTTCAAGAGTTTAAGGTCACCTTAAACTTGTCCATGTTATTCTTGTGAATGCGATATCTCAAGAACATCTTGAGGGAATTTCTTCAAATTTGGCACAAACGTCCACTTGGACTGAATAATTAACTGATTACATTTTGGTGGCCATAGGTCAAGGTCATTGTAACTTGTCTAACTAATTCTGGTTATTGTGATATTTTAAGAACATCTTAAGGGAATTTCTTTCAATTTGGCACAAACTCCCACTTGGACTCAACAGTGAACTGATTAGATTTTGGTAATCAAAGGACAAAGCTACCAAGACCTCACAAAACATGTTTCTGGCCATCACTCAAGAATTCATACACTAATTATGACAAAAATCACACAAATGTCTAACAGGATAAAATGACTTTTCTGGTCATCATTCAGTGTCATATCTCAGGAACAGAATGGGAGACATTTAGTCTGATATTGAACTGGTGACACTAATCTTGGGTGTCCATCTTGAAACTGCTGATTGTATAGATCCTCTGCGATAGCTTTGAAGCAACATACATATTTGAAGCACTGTCATCTGTCATGGCTACACATGAGTCCGTACAAACATGGATGTAAACTATAACTGTAGCTTGTCCAGTTCGCGAAGGCATAAAAGCGTGAGGGGGTAATTCTAATTTTTTTTTCAGTTGGGCGTGGTTTTCACTCCATCTGAAATTGGCACACAAAACAGCACGTCACTTATGCCAACCTGAAATGACGAGTCCATGCGCCAAGTTAACAAAAGGGCAGATGTACCAGCAGCACAGTGAATTCAACAGACAATGAAAACATTTTTGTTTTGGGTAAATCCAAACAGAAAAGGTACTATAGAGTCTCTGCCAACTCTTAAAAGCAGTACACAGATTAAAATCTCATCCATCTCTACCAGCTGCTGTTTGATTGTTAGCTGATAGAGATTCAGCCTCGTACCCGTCACCACTGTGTCACCAGTGTAATATTTGATTCAGTTAGTTGTTTACTGGGATGCTCAGCAACAACTCCTCTTCCTGGGGTATATTGAAACATACAAGAAGAATGCTTATATAAGATATGTCCTTCTATAATTACAATTACAAGTACAATTTAGGATGTAATTCATAAAAATCTTCACAGAGTTAAAGGATATAGTAACCTAGTGATACTCATTTAGGTCCCATTAAATGCTATGAAATGTATATCTCATAGTTCAGCTAATGTAAAATGTTTTATAGCATTTTATAATTGTTACATGTTAATGTTTTGGAGCAATTACACTTTACAACACAATCCATTATTTCACAGACCTTTTCACGTTGTATAGGAGTATGGGTAGTGTACAAACCTTGTATCATTTTTCAGCTGACCGAGGAGACGTCTGGAGCTCTCTTTAGTAATTGCAGGCTAACACCAAGTCTTAAAACTTGAGAGCGTTTATGCATGGCTCTTATTGAGTGCCTTTACATGGACATGAATAACCCATTCAAGATCTGGTTTTTGGAGTATCCTGTGTATTTGTTTGAGCATGTAAACACCATGTCCTGCTTTCAGAAACAGGAATAAGCTCTCATCTGGTTCATGAGAAACCCCAATATGCTACCTTGAGTGCCCTGAAAGAAACCAGGATAGTGTTGGATCTATTCATGTTGAGCACCTCTGACTACCTGTGCAGGCTCGGCTTCAGCCAGTTGACGTAACAGAAGAATATCTCACTTCTGGAGTGATGAAGACACTGAGTTTTCTTTTGGTACCTAATGGGAGTTACAGTGACAGTGACAGGCTGGCACTGGTGTGGAGAACAGTGTTTTCAGAGTAGTGTAAGGGAAGTTAAGTTTTTATATATATATAGTACATTTTGACAACAAGGCAGTTCAAATTACTTTGCATAAAACACCACAGTCATTGAGACAAAATGCAGAACAAAAACATATCAAAAGGACATTTAAATACAATAAAAACGCCATGAAAGAGCCAGAGAATAGAAAGTAAAAACAAGACTAAGACAGGTATAAAATACAAGAATAAAAGTTACGGTACAGTGTAAGAAATGAATAAATATTTGATTTAATAAAAGGCAGTGGCGAACAGAAGAGTCTACGTGAGTCTTCCTTGATTTAAAAGAAGTTTTAGTTGCTGCAGTTTTCTGGCAGTTTGTTCCAGATAAATGGTGCATAAAAACTAAACGCTGCTTCTCCGTGTTTAGTCTTGACTCTGGAGACACAAAGCAGACTTGTCCCAGATGGCCTGAGAGGTCTAGATGGTTCATACTGCAGCAGAAGATCAGAGATGTATGTGGACCCTAAACCATTCAGCTTTATAAACCAGCAGTAGTATTTTGAAGGAGATTCTCTCAAAGACAGGAAGTCAGCGTTAAGACCTCAGAACTGGCGTGATGTGATCCATTTTCTGGGTCTTAGTGAGAACTCAAGCAGCACCAATTTAGGTTTGAGTCCATGACTACACCAAGAGATTTTTGTGTACGTAGGTGCTTTCAGGAGCAACGTCAGTTTGTTGTGTGTGTGTGTGTGTGTATGGTTGAGAGAAAGTGAGGGACGCGTATGCTCTCAGAGCAGACAGCTGTTGGTGATCAAAGCAGTGAAGAAATTAGCAGTTTGATGGTCAAGTGGTAATGTTTAAATATGTAAAATGTAGTGCTAAATATTAGCTGTCACTTTCATCTCCCATTGCTGTTTTATATTTTTTGTAAACATCATGCGCCTTTGCAAATAGACTGCAGTAATCAGTGACAGGGTTACTAGTATTTTTTCATGTGTATGGGCAGTATGAATTTTCCGTGCTCATGTAAACACCATATCTAGAAGTCAAATAATACATAAGGACAGAGTGGTGAGAGCCTGTGATCAACAAATCAATGTCTGTTAGAAACACAAATAAAAGATGTGTGTGTTCATTGTTGTTGCAGGTCTGGTTTCCCTGGTGCTCAGCCCGTGTCCATGGACAGACAAAACCTTCGTTTCCTGGAACAGAATCCATACAAAGTCAGCTGGAAAGCCGATGGCACACGGTGAGTCTATTGTTTGTGGCTTTTCTTCAAAATAAATGACTCCTTGTCTTCTTCTGTCAATACAGGTATTGCTCTTTGTGTCTCTGACTAGACTGATTGGCTTCTCATCCTATTCATTAGGCTTCTTTGATAGTCAATACAGTCAGTTTGTGTCCATCATTTTAAGGGTATCAGAGTGTTAATTTACCTTCCGGTCTTGTTAGTGAAGACTGAGAGGAGTGCCGCTAACATGACATCTGTTTCTCATTAGGTTCTAATTACTGTACCTTCGTATGGCTAATCAACTTGACTTCTCATTTAGCGGTGGAGATGTGGACTGTGGAGCTGTAAAATAGCTTCACTGAGAGAGACGCAGACTGAGCAGGATGACTGTGTCCAATGCCGAGTAAATAATGCAATGAGGCATTTTTTCTTTCCTGTCACATTTCGGGATGAATTTGTTTGTTTTCTCTTGTTTTACTGCTGTGTTGCCAAAAGCTAGCATTGAGGGGTAAAAATGGTTTTAGTATTCCACCAGTCTGCTGTGAAGGACTGTGTCTCTGGCTGGTGCAAATGTGCAGTGTGCTGGTGAATATTTAATGGCTGCAGTCAATTTCAGAATTTTACATACCAGCGCCTTAATTTCCTGTAAGAGTGAGGCGAGCAGAGTGAAGATTTGGCCCCTGACCAGGATGCTGCAGATGTGTGTAATCGACTGCCATTATCTGCAGATGCTTGAGAGTGTTGCTGGAAAGTTTTGCACTTAAATGTGTACGTTGAGTGATGCTGCCGAGCTCTTCCTCTGCTGCCGGGAGCCTCTTGTCCTTCACCCCCATTTTCCTCCAGCTTCTTGAAGAGTCTCGCTGAGTATTGACGCCTTATTTCTCCAGTCATGGGAGAGACACGGTATACTAGGTGTGAGTCATCACTCGACTGCAGTGTATGCGCTGTGTTGGGAATAGGATATACTGTTTTCTCTTCAAATTTGAACATTAAAGCAGTAAAATACAGAGCTTAAGTTATTAAAAAAGATAAAAACCAAGAGACTTATCTCTTGGTATACGGTATAAAGTCTTATAATCTCTAAACAAGATCAGTAAGTCAAAGAAAAGGAAGCGTGTGTGTGTGTGTGTGTGTGTGTGTGTGTGTGTGTGTGTGAGTGGGATAAAGAACAACTTATTCTTTGCTCTACTAACTTCAAACTCACAAATGCATCAGAAATACCTGAAATACAAGTTCTCTGTTCATCCCCAGCATGTTTTCTATTGTCTATGAGCAACAGAGAAGCATCAGCCACTGCCATCGGTGAATGTAATCTCATTTGCTGATAGCCTGATTGCAGTCAACAAGGTGTATATCGGCCGATACTAGTGTTTGGTCGATAAATCGGTGCATCCCTTCTAATATTCATGAGTCGTTATGTAGAATAATTGTATGTGGAGAATGTGTTGATACAGAAAAGTTGTCCCTTGAAAGATCAAGCTTGCTGTGTTTTTATATTTTCCTAATTTACAAAAATCTCAAACTACCTGATTTCGTAAATAATTCATCCCACTACCAGGTGTTGAAAGTGTTGTACAGATTGGAAAGCCCTCTGGGGAAAATTTGTAGTCTTGGGCTTCATAAGAAAAATCATATCTCCTGGAGTTACTGCCAGTGAGGCCAGGAGATTTATGTCTTCAGTTGCAACAAGCAGACTTGGGGTTGAGTGCCCCATCAGGGAGGGGAAGTCAGAAAGTACTGAGAGACAAACTAACACATAGCTGTTTTTTGTCTTTTTGAAGGACTTTGTTGACGGATATAGAAAAACGCAGCCTTATCTGTGATGTGGTCCTGAATTGCTTAAGAGTTGAGATGAATGACGGTGGCATGTTGTCTCTTTAGAGTTCATCAGAGTTCTTGCTCTGTTGTGGCCCATCTGTTAAACAACCAGCACCACCCACTAGAATAATTTAGAGGTTAGTCTCAACAGAACATATTGTGCTGGAGTCTAATTTAAAGAGACTAATTCATTTATCCTAAGTGTAATTCAATCAGTGACCGCCGTGTGTGTGTGTGTGTATGTGTTACATTGGAAATGAGAGGGTCTTGGTGCATTCTGTGATTTCATACCTCTTCCTGCTTGGACCCACTCTTTCTAGAAACTGTGAAACTCGACAGGTGCAGTCAGGTTTGAATTAAACATTGCTGTATTTGTCATTATCATATATAATGTTAGTGCTGCCCTAACACATGCAGCCCTTCCTGCCAGTCACTGGAACTTCTTTCCAGTCAGCAGGGACACCACTGGGAAGGGAAACTTAGAGATGCGCTGTCATTAATGCTTCACCTAATCATATTAAACAACAGTAAAGCATAACAGTATTCGCCTGACATTACCAGAGCAATTTGCAATGGATTACTCTGGAGCCTAATTCATTTTCGATTTCCTTTAAATTTCTATTGCTGTGATGTCTTTGTTTGGCATTCTGAATTTCCCATCTGCATAATAAAGTTACCCTTTTGTGCTAATGAAGAAACCTTGAAACTTGTGATCACCCACAGGTGCTCTTTGGATACTTCTGGTGTACTGTGCTCGATCCATCATGTCAAAGGCTCAGTGTATGGCTAGAATATGGTCTCAGTAAAAATATAAAATGCTCCTTAAAACCAATCCAACAAACACAATTTAGAGCCTTCATTAGAAAAAGTCTGGGGGAACAAATGACCCTACCTGTCCTGACAAAGGTGGAGGAACTGTCTTACAGTAACAAAGGTTCAAGGCAATTTATTAGCAGGATTTGTGTAATAAGGATTGAAAAATGCCCAAAACATAATGTACACAGATGAAGAGAGAGGTGGGAATCTGACATTGGTATTACTTTCAATAAAGATTTATGGTCTGACTTGTGTCAGAATAGATTGTTTGCCACTGTAAATGCCAGATTAGATTGGTTAACTACAATTTTCTCCATCAACTGTACCTAATTACACCGCTATAATCCTGCAGTTTTGTTTCAGATGTGGCACTGCACGAAAGTTATAACATTTTGATATGATTTGTGTTACACACTCACTAATATTACAGACACACCAATTCCATTAGGTCCAGGACTTTTTCTCAGAGGAAATGTTACAAATTTAAAACTAAATCAGAGCTCCAGGAAATGTATTGATATAGCTCTTACTGTTTCCAGGAAGTGCATTGCATTGACCTGGAAGTCAAATTCCCCCCTCTCTATATCAAAGTGGACATCAAAAATGATGATTTGTATGCCTCTAGTGAAGATCACCTATGTCCTGAAAAACAGATATGTCTTTTTAAAGACTTGGCAGCCAGTTTTTAAATATATGGAAACATTACCTTCATTGTGGACTCGCTGTAAGCTCTGAACTGGCTCTATTGTATGCTAATAGTAACATCCGGGTGCAATGGCTGAGATATCTTGGTGACAAGAGAGTCAGTTTGGAGGGAATAGGTTGTGATGTTAATGCTAAATTGAAAACTTAAACTATTCAAAAGAAAATTCAAGACGCACCATAAGGTTTGTGCAAAATTAAAAAGCCTTTTTTTTTTTACATGGCAGAATGCATTTAAAATGACCAACACATTACGGCCAACACAGGTCTTTGTCAGGGTCATCATCAGCAGTAGCTTACACACCTATATTGTGTTACACTGATGAGCAGAGTGGGAGGATGGTTCCCTGTCAGTGTGCAACATCCATCCATCCATCCATCCATCCATCCATCCATTTTTAACCACTTATCCAAACCCAGGTTGTGGGGGCAGCAAGCTGAGCAAAACACCCCAGACATCCCTCTCCCCAACAACGCTTTCCAGCTTCTCCTCGGGCCGCAAGGTGTTCCCAGGCCAAATGAGATATGTAATCCCTCCAGTGTGTTCTGGGTCTGCCTCGGGGCCTCCTACCAGTGGGCTGTGCCCGAAACACCTCTAACAAGAGGTGCCCAGGAGGCATCCTGATCAGACCCGAACCACCTCAACTGACCCCTTTCCTTATAAAGGAGCAGCAGTTCTACTCCGTGCTCCCTCCAGATGCCCGAGCTCCTATTAGTCACAAAACAAGGATACATTCGTCTGCCATGTAAAATAAAGGAGACTACCATTATATATATTTTTTTAATGAGACCATAATCCTCCCATGCAATGAGGCCTTCGGAAGGTGGAACAAGCATTAATGTATTTCTCTGGAGCTGTTCCCTGCCTTCTCAAAGAAATATTTTTCCTAACTTTTCATAGAATATCTGCAAGTTCTTGAAGGTTGTTGACACTCCACGACAGAAACTTTGTGTCGCTATTCATGTCCTACCATGTATAAACACCCTCAGAACCTCAACTTCAGCGTATTTACATGGCAAAAGGTTTGATGTGGTAGACGGTGAACTTTGAAGATTGTCTTTGTTTCTGTTTTGTCAGTATGGTGTTTGTCCTCTGTTGCTTCTTCCCGCTCTGAGCAGACAACAGTATTGCTTCTTTGTCGTCGTTTTTCTCGGAGAATTGACACACAGTCTGTACAGTATGTCCAATAAAAGGCGCTAGGAATTTGCAGAAAGGACGGATGCAGCGTTGTTAAGTGGATATTCACACAACTCTAGGCTCGCTGTGGTCTGCCTGCAGGTAATAAGGTTGTGCTCTCATATGGGGAGAGCTTATATTTATAGGCACATGTTGGAAGCTGTGAGGGACAGGCTGTTCTGGTGTTGCTTGTTTGATGTTACTTTAGTCTACTGAGCTGAGAAAATGAATCACAGCCTGTTCTTAAAACCACACTACCTTATTAGTGCATCGCCTGAACCACTGGTGTTTTATTCACCCAGCAAAATAGCCACTCATTTCTCAGCTCTGGCTTTTGTGTGAAATTGAATTCACACAAAAGAAATGAGGATGAGAGACAGTTTGTTAAAAAATAAAGTAAAAAAAGTCCAATTAGATTTTTTTTTAATGATTAAAATTCCACAGGTCCTCCACAGGTGTGGGTCCTCATTAAAATCCTCTAAATGATGGACACAAACATCAGTGTCAAAGCTGAGACAGAAGGACGCTGGCTCTTCTGGGGTCAGTGCACACAAGCTATAAAAGATGATTGATTCCACTCGTAATCAGCATTTCTTCGGCTCTTTTATTCCTAAAATCTTCTCTAATGATGGAAAAAATATGAATTCTTAAAATTAGCTGTGATTTGTGATGGACTTTTAATGCATCAGATAATATTAATGAGTTTTGGGGGTTTTCAGTGAGATTTACTGATGGCATTGCTGCAGTGTAATTTGTCATTCTTGCCACGCATCTTGAGTGTGCAGAGAATTTCTTATTAAATGTCCTACTTTCTAGCCAGTGGCATTTTTTTTAAGCACTGAAATGGATTTTTAATAGGAAATTTGTCTCTTCAAGGTGGTCCGGAAAGATTCTTCCCTTTGCGTATTGCCAGAGGTCCTCACTTATGTATTACATTTTTAAAATCCCTCCAGCTTACCTACTCTTATTTGCGTCAGGAATAGAAAGTTTCCCATTCTGATGCAATTCATTTTTTACATTCAAAACAAGTAATTTTCTTTTTTTATTTCATCCAAAAGCATAGTTTTTGCTGGAAAAGGTTATCTGAGAAAATGTGTTTATTTTCAACAATGCCTAACACTCTGACAGACTTCCTCTCAGTCCCAAGTGGATGATTCGCAGCCTCTTATGGCCACTGGGCAATGCACCAACAATCCTGACAGTTAAAGTGCCTTGCTCAGTAGCACAATAACAGACAATATGGTGACAAAGTACTCAACCTACCTCTCTTACCTAAGAATATAATACCGCCTTGCATTGACGCACGGACCAGTCATACAGTGAAACAAACTCTCGCTGTCTACTATCTACCAAGAAGGGGGCTTCTAACAGGCTTTGGAAGGGACAGAAAAAAATCAGTGGATTTGCCAAGAGGGGAAACATAGGCTGAGTTGGGTTTTTAATCAACTTGTTGTGTCAGGGCTAGATTGGTTTGAGCCCCAGAGAGGAGGAGGAAGAGGAGGGAGAGGGGCCAATTATGTCCTTGGGACTTAAAACAAACAATGTTGCTCAACTTGGACTTTATTAGAGAAATTGGACTTGAGAAAGACTTTGTTAATTTCCCACTCAAAGTCCTCTCTCCTACAACTTTAGTCATTTGGGATGAGGAATCAATAATCCAATGTTTTCTTTAATGTGCCAGATTAGATCCTTTGAGTTAAAGAGAGTTTAACAAAGCTGCTTTCTGTTTTTTGGCTGGTTATTTTCAAAACATCATTACTTGTGTTTTAGAGTCTCTGTTTGTTATTTAGTTAATTTATGAATTCTCTAATAAGGGCTGAGTATTGTTTTAAAAGTTAGGGTACCAGTGCCAATACCAGTACCCTAAGCAGGATTTTTACTTGTGCGTCAGCTCTATGCAGAGCCTACACTGTAGCCTACACATGTGGCCTACGCCGTTGTGACCATTTATACTTGTGTGGTGGTGTGTCTGTGTCACTCTGCAGTTACACCTCCAAAACACTAGTCGGCAGCAGAAGTTTCTGTGAAGAGCTGTAAAGTTTAGTTGATTCAAAACACATTAAACATGGCTTGATAGAGACAATGTCAAACACAGGCACACAAAATGGCTTCACTGTAACTTGCAACATTCAGCAGACAAACCCTTGTCTTTATCTGGACACATTTTCCCCACAAATACAAAATACAACATGATAACATTTTAAGCACAAGCCTATGGCATTTTACATTTTATAAATTAGCAGCTATTGGACTTTTCCTCTACTCATATGAAGCCAGGGACAACCTGACATTTAACGAAGGTAATGTTACAAAATTTGGCTCCATTACAGATCACAAGGTTCACAGACAAAACAACTGTCTTATACTAAACACGTTTTCCAAACAAATACAACATGCTAACGTTATTAGCACAAGCCTATGGCATTTTACATTGTATAAATTAGCCTTGCAATGTTTAGAGTTTTCCTCTGCTCATATGAAGCCAGGATAAATCCTGAGGATAAATTACACATAAGACTTAAAATGTTATTTTGTGGAGGCTTTATTGACTTTACAGTTTATTGTTTCTAATCTGTGAAAGTAAATCAAAGAATTGTTTCCACTGAGGGAAATGATTTCAGCTTACAGAAATAGACAGGAGGTCTGCGTCGCCACGACGTGTAGTTACATTTCTGGGGAGGTGCATGTCAGGCTACTGCGTAGGCTGTATGTTGACGCAGAGCCTACGCCAAAGGTATGGCTTCGATTTGACGCAGAAGTATAAATCCCACTTTAAAGAGATACAGATACCAATAGAATTTCAGATCGCTAACTTGGCTTGTTTGCAATGTTACTTGACCACCCTGGACGTCCCTCTGAACCCTTTTCAAACTATTCATTTTCTGGTCGAAAATTTGAATTGAACAGCCAAATCTGACTTGACTGACATAATTTTGAGTCAGGTACAGCCCCAATCTCGGCATGCTAAACGGGCAACTCTGTTATACATCACACTCGACTGTACTGTACTACATCACAGACTGTATGGGTTGTAACTTCTGTGGTGGTGGGCCAATTACACATCGCATTAAACTGAAGACCACTTGCTGTAATTGGCTATGAGAACAACCATGCAAATAGTCAGTCTTTCTAGATCTGGGTACAAAAAGGATTGACTGCAGGTTAAACTTCCTGGTACTGGGATATTTTAGTCTATGGCTCATGCACCAAACTGTACCAAGTATCTTCCACCTTCTCAGGTAAATATTGTCACTTAAACTGTGGACTGCTTATTGCTGCTTCAAATGGCAACAAGTAATGAAACACAGGAGAAATCTTTACTCACAAAAATAGCACAGTATTTCTAAACTGCATAACTGCTGATTTATGTTTACCAGTACACCTGTTTTGCTTTATATCAAAGAAACCACTGGGACACAAGATGCAAAAGCTATAATGTGGGTTATTTGAGCTTTGTTTAGCACATACTCAGCTGCTGCTTCTACTTCTCTGCATCTCTTACCTTTTTATTTGTCACTCATTATTGATAAGGAAATGGGCTATGGCTGGTTTAGACCCAACTCAAGTCGCATCTGATGTTATTTTTCTGATGTCTCACAGATTCTTTCGCCAACGGTTAGATTAGGGTTTGGTTATGGCTGGGTTAGTATTCTTCTCATTTATTGCTTTTTTTTTGGTCTCTGTGTTCTTCCTGATTTCTCAAGAGACTGATTTGACCTGTTTTGTTCCCTTGGTTAAAACCTCAGTCGGACTGTTTTGAGATGCTTTCCATTGTAAAACTTTGAAGAGCAGCTGTTCCTTGTTGGAGGTGGGGAAATTGACCATGAGTGCATTTGCCATAACTGAAGTACAGATGTGAGATTTATGCTTTATTGGAAGTGCTTTCAGACAGTATGTTTTGGCTTTACAGTAGAAGAGACTTCAAGGATGAAGACTGAGTGGTTGGTTTGGCAAATGTATGTCTGGTTAACCTTCTCACCTCTGATTAAGTGCACAGCTGCTTCCTTGAGCTTTTCTATGGGAAGCGCTTGGGGCTGTCTCCTACGCAGTGGATAAGTAGGGTCCCCACACGGTGTTAACACCAGGGGGAAGCTGCTGCTGGGCGAATTGGGTGGGACATTTTTCTCAGCTGCAGTGATTTGCAACTCAATGTTACATCAGAGCGGCACCACATCAAACAGAGGAATATATCTGACAGTATCAGAGGCTGGATCATTTTATTTTGACTCTTGACTCTGTTGTCTAAATGAGAAATCAACCTGGCCTCTCTGAGCATAAGAGAGCAGTCCTGTGCCCATTGACGCACCCCTAATGATGTGCAAAGCCGCTGGATCTGATCTAAGGCCTCCCCTGGAGCTCAGCTGCTGTCAATCATGCCGCGGGACTAGACTGGCAAAGCCGACACAATGGCCGTCTGTGCCTCATTAGGGCTAAAGTGCTCGGGGGGTTGGAGGGGAACGTGGCTCAGGGATGAGGAAGAAATCTGAGGCTCACAGCACCCATCAGAGGACAGGAGCAGACTGAGTGGGCGGGCGGCGAATAAAGGAGCGTGTTAGATTGAATATTTTCAGATTGGTCATGACAAGAGAATACAGAGTATTTCGGGGGGAGAGGAGGAAACTGTGATGAAGAAGAGGACCGCTGGGAGTTACACAGCACTAATGGTCTCCTCCACTTTCTTCTGAACATACTTGACGGCGTACACCATGGCTAACTGGCCAATTAGACAGCAGGGGAACCACTTGTGCTCGGCTCAGACCTGTTGTGTCCTCACTGGTTGACAGATCCTCTCTGTTGTGACACTTGGCTTATCTGTTTGATCTTCTCAGACATCGGTTCTTTTCCGAGATAAAAGATAACCATGTCTTTTCACAAGAGGATCTTCCTGTCTGTGTGAATCATCATTTGCCTTAACTGAGCCATGCTGGCATTTCCTGTTCCCCTTCCTATATTGAGTGCAGCCTTCACTGCCTTAACACCTTTTTAATGCTTTCATTGTGTCCACTCCCACCCCGAAAATGTAAGCTATATCTGGCCCACTCACCATCCTTCTCCTCCCACATTTTTTGTTTTTCCTTGCAGTTTTCACAAGACTCTTGGATGACCCTGATTTATATCTTAAGGCTTGTGTTTTGTTGCTCTCTCCTGTCATGACTGGAGGGGGAGGGGGGTCAAACTCATTGCTCTGAGCTCTCCGGCGATCTCTTTTAACTGAAGAGTGTGTTCAGGGTTATGATTACCGCTTTTCTTGGCCAGTCTACTTAGGATCATTCGAGTAAAATGGAAATAATTAGGTTACATGTGATTTTGCATTCCCCCTCCCCTCAGAACAAAAGCTCTTATTGAGATGATCACCCATGAGCCTTAAAGGGAGTGGCATCTACCTACGCATTTATTCCTGGAGGTACAACAAAGCAGAGCATTTAATCAAAGACAGAAGCTATTTGGAATTCTGGTGGTTTTCTTCTCTTCTCACATCCACCCTGCTTCACTTGGTATTCCAACAAAAACTACATATTCACTGCTATTTTGACAAATTGTGCTGTCAAGTTCAATAGTAATTTTACGTCATACTGTGCCTCCAAAATAGCTGCTGTCTGAAGAAAGTGCACTCTGTCCTGTGTTTTGCTGCATATTGCAGTTTTAAAGCACGTGTAAGTGGACAAAATGTCTGTGTTTTGTACGAAAAATACACGATTTCTTATTTATGGGATTTTTTTGTCATTTATAGGTTGTAATTCTCTGCAGTATTAGAAGCCATTTGAGATATCTTTCCCTGTGAGAAGCCAAATTGCAGCCTGTTACTTTGGCGTTCAGTTCACTCTTATTTATTTAGCATGCTGCTTTTTCTTTTTTAGTGAAGTTAAATTGGGCATTGGCATACTATACTGGAGCTGAAACTAAGCTTGGGCAGTATCTATTTTGTCATACCTTCATATATTTCACTGGGGTATATGGCAGAGGTCGACTGATTCATCGGTTTGGCCAATTAATTGGCGTTGATAGGTCTTATATATAAACTGTCGCTAATGGCGGAACAGGGCTCAGATAGTAACCTCCACTTGTCACGTGGGTACTGCTGTAAGGCTTTTACAAGGAGTACCTCACATGCAAATACAAAGTAATGTGTGCCTAACATAATTTGTATGGTTTAAATGAAAGTTAACTAATGTAAGACAGCTTTACTTCTTTATCAAGAGCATTATAAGGTTGCTGGTTATCAAATAGCATTATGCGCTTTCTCTGTTTTGCTAGCAATCATGGTCGGTATAATTTTACTAGAATTAAGTGGCAAGATGCAAAGGGCCACAGGCTGGATTCGAACCCAGGCCGCTGTGGCAACAGCCTTGTGCATGGGGCGCCTGCTCTACCACTAAGCCACCAACGCCCCAGGAGCGTCAATATTTTTGATAGTATTGACAATCATTCTGTATGATTAAATACCCTGGTATACTGTAATACCTCGCCCAAGCCAAGCTGAAATGATTAGTGGATCAACAGAAATGGCAAAAATGGCAACTATTTTTCTAATTAATTAATTGTTGACATAGTTTTTCCAGCAAACATACCAAACATTCTCTGGTCCCAGTTTTTTCAATGAAAGGATTTTTATTGCATAATTGCAAAGTGAATAGCTTTAAGGTTGACTGTTGGTCGGGCAAAACATCCAATTTGAAGACACCAGCTTGGCTTTCTGAGGTATTGTGACGGGCATTTATTTATTTATTTTTTGACTAATTTCTGGCATATTATAGACCAAAGGGTTAAACTTTTAATTAATGATACTCAGCAGATTAATCAATAGTGAAAACAAAAATAGCAGTCCAGTATTAATATATCAAGATTGTGATATGAGACTAGATATTGTAATGTCTTAAGTATTGTCCTTTCCTGGTTTTAAAATAATAATCAGATTTTCACAGCACAGTTATCGCAGCCATGAGAGTTTACGATAGTGATCTATATGCAAAATCAAAAAATAATAATAATATTGTCAGTTGAATTCCTCTTTAATTTGTTTATTGTGCATTTTGTGTCTTTTTTAGCAAATGAATTACACTCAAAATACGACTGTAGAGAGGTGGAGAGAGAGTCGGTAACCACGACTGCACAATAGCGGGGTGCAAAAAGAGTGATTACTCTTAATGGATAGTGAAAAGGCAACCGGATGGAGTTGGGGGAGGGGGACAAAGTGAGAATATGAAGTAATGAAAATACTATAATAGGATATCAGTATTTCAGTTTTAGATATCACAGTTATCGTCAACAGCGGTGTATCAGGACACCCCCATTATAAAGGCTGCATTACAGTAAAGTGTTGTGATTTTCATACACAACATACTAGACTGTTCTAGCTTTTCTTTTATTTTAACCCACTAAGTCATTATATCAACATTACTGATGATTATTTATCAAAAATCTCATTGTGTAAATATTTTGTGAAAGCACCAACACTCAACCAAGCAGTATCGTTTCAATATTGATATCGAGGTATTTGCTGAAAAATATTGTGATATTTGATTTTCTCCATACTGCCCAGCCCCACCCTGTACTATGAAATTATAAAAACCTGTATTCATCTTTTAGTAGGACCCAAGTATTTCTGCTTTCGGTGCTGACTTTTGTCAGCCGGTGTATTATTCTGCACACACACTAATTCTTGGCAGCTTGTCAAGTTTCACTCTTTGAACCAGCTGGTATTGATGGCATATTTATTACATCTAATGCCTTTGTGATAATGCTGGAGAGTCACAGCAGGTATGAGAAATGCATAGCTCTGTCAGTGGGGAAGTCATTAATCTCAAGTCTGTCATCGGACTTTGTTTTCCCAAAAGGTGCGCTTCTCTCCGGTCTGCGCTGTCTCTGAGTTTGTGCACCATCAAAGCTTTCCGCTCATTTTCACGGCATAAATTCCCTATTATGTAAAAGTTACAAGATAATTAGCCTCTGTTTCCAGTCGTATTGATTATGATACTTAACCTTTGGAAACGTAGCAGGCCTGCAGTTGCTCATTAGAACATTAGTTCATCTGGCTTTATTCACCTCTTGGTATTTTGTGTTGAAGAGCAGCAGGCTGCCTGCAAAGTGTAATTGGGTTCATAAGAGGTGTGTAATGAAGCCATCAGATTGCCGAATACTCAATACTTTTTTTTTTTTAACAGTCAAGTCATGTACAATATAGCCAAGCTCTCAGCAGCCTGCCTGAACAGATAAGCCCACTCCAGTCTAACCAATCAACCAGAGCACAAAACTATACAATAGACGAACTGCTGAGACATTCAGTGGATTAATCAAATCGATTAGCAGAGAATGTACTGGGAGCAGTTAAGTTAATCGGTTAATTGTTCAATTTCTCAACAAAAAATGCCAAACGTGCTACATTCAGCTTCTCAAATATGAAGATTTGTTGCTTTTCTTGGTTGTATATCACATTTTTCAGACAGAGAAGATATTTAGAGACATCTCCTCGGGCAATAAGAACTTTTAATGGTCATTTTCACTTATTTTCTAACATCTTTAACTAAGCAATTGAAATAAGCCTTTGTTGCTGCTGTAGGCAAGTTTCTACAGCAGGTTGTTTGGATATTGAGGCTGAATCCCAATACCCCCCTTACCCCCAGCA
The DNA here is from genome assembly GCF_041903045.1 of Epinephelus lanceolatus. Taxonomy (NCBI): domain Eukaryota; kingdom Metazoa; phylum Chordata; class Actinopteri; order Perciformes; family Serranidae; genus Epinephelus; species Epinephelus lanceolatus. Next base: position 23,640,043 of record NC_135746.1, read on the forward strand.
TGTAGCCTTTACCCCTCCATTTTGCGGACCCACGTCTTGGAGTAGGGTGTCCCAGTGCTTGTTGGAATAGTAGGGGTGAGTGTAGGACTACATTGCCCTCTAAATGGAGGGCACATTCCAAAGCAAGCAAGCACACACACACAAAAACAATTGCTTGTAATATGCTGATGTCTGGGTAGCTAATGAGCTAGCAACTGAACGTTACATTGTTGCTGTTGATTGCATAAAAGTCCCACATTTTGACATATTTCCATGTCACATTTCTCCCTTTGATGTTATATGGTGCCTTGAATTTAACCTAATTCCAATGGTGAAGTTGCTGCAGTTGTTACGCTCCTCTAATATCAGTGTAGACTGGAAGAGTTGGAGCACAGATCGCTAACGTTAGCCTTCAAAGCACCGCTAGGGGCCTGGTAATAAAGCAATGATCTTTTTTATTTGATGACTTGTTTGATTGATTGATAGCGTGAAACTTTGTGAATGAATCACAAGCGTCCATGTTTTTCTATCTCCATCAGATAAATGGCAGATGATTTCAACCACTACCCTAGTAACTCTGTTCCAATGGGCAAAGGGGCACTTGAAAACAAGGGGTCCAGGGAAAGATTAGAAATGGGATTGGGCCTTAGATATTTTATGAGTTTTAATGGGGACTGAAATGCACTGTTTACTCCAGCGGCAACCCCTTGAGCTGAAGATTAAGCTAACATGGACATGCCAAAAACTGCAGTTCCTCTAAAAGCCACATGAGGGTGACTCCAGAAGCCATTCAGCCCTCATAGATCTCCATATCAAAGTGCCCAACTTTAAAGCAGAAATAAACGTGTTTACAGCCTGGTACAAAAAAGGTTTTGGTCTCTATAGCTAATTTGCGTCTTAATGGCGAGTTTACGGGGGATATACTTTTATATAACCAAACCGTTTACATTTTATTAAGGCTTACAGTAATGCATAATTAAAGCTGGGCCGCTTTGAACAGGCTGTCTTGCTGATAGTGTCCTTTTCAGTCAGATCCACCCCTCACTCCTGCTCAGCACTGGCCTCTCGCCCAAATATGGTCACTTCTGGCTCCAAAAATTCAAGATGGCAAAGACTGAAATACCGAAACGAGAGTCCACAAACCAGTGGCTGACGTCACGGTAGCTACATCATTATTTTCACATTCCATGGTTCACACATGCAGACTCAAAGCAGTGCTCTCATGAGCCTGAAGCTTGAGGGCATGTTAATACCCTCACATCCCAATATGTACATTGAAACTTGATGTAAACCTCTGGTCCGTACTGCCACTGAGGAGATTCCTGTCTAACACGACTCCAGTGTAAGAAAGGGATGCCAAAATCTGCTAACCTATTAGACAAAGAGCTCCATTCACCAAGTGATGTGATTTCACGCATTGTTTATCTTATTCAAGTTGCAGTGGCTAATTAAAAGTCCATTATATGGAATGGGGGAAATGGCGCCGATCATGTTTTCTTCCATTTAGTTTCAAGTACTTTTACATTGATCTTGAGCTGAAAACAGCTGTGCCTTTATTTCATGAAGGGGAATTAAAACAAACATGATGGGTTGTCTCCAGGTTGTGGCACCACTTGTTGGAGAATATTTGTAAAAAGTTGAACCTCTCTCAACTTGGTTGTGCTGTGGAATGACTTTTGCGTCTTGAGTTCAATGGGCTGTCACGCCTGTAGAGTTTGAGTCCGTATGTGCGAATGATAGTTAAAACCATAAAATTACACTCAGAGGTGGTGAAGTCCCTGAAAGCCATACTTGAATAAAAGTACAGATATCTTACCAGAAAATGACTTTGGCAGAAGTATACCTTTTATTTAGGAAATGTAGTGGAGTAAAGGTGAAAGGTGACAAAAATAAGTACGCAAGTAAAGTACTGCAGGGTATGCTAATATTCCAGAACCACTGACAGTCATTGTACCCAGATACATTTACATGGAAATCAGGACTGTGTTTTGAAAGTGGATACAATTCTCAGAGTAACAGAAATGACAAAACAGAAATCCCAGTAAATGATGGTGTTAACAAAGCAGTTGGATGGAGATCTATCAGCAGCGAATGCTCACTGTTGTTATAGTTGAAGACAATTCTGGAGGATAACACAAAGGCAACAACAGTGCCTGTGTTTTGGGGTGTGGCCCATCATTTTAGCTTGTCTTTAGGAACTAACAGACGGGAGGATCAAGGATTTTGTCTGTGTGCTGTCCCTCATTTGAAATTGCCCATCATGTCTGCCAGCTCAGTGATAAGCCGACTCAGTTGATCAAACAAACATTTGGTATGAACACTTTGCTTGCTCTAGTGTCTCTCCGGACCGTTGTATTTTGTCACCGAGCCTGCATAATTTGTTTTTTACAAATGATGACAGTGACTTTGATTATATGGAGGTTTAATTAGAAATAGTTTGGCCCTTGTTTATTTAACACTCTCTAAATGTAACTCATAAACAAACTGACCTCATGTGAATAACTCATCTATAGTTTAATTTAGCCCCAGTCAGACTGAAACATTGACTCATATGCTGCAAATTAGGCTAGTCTTTCTAAATTGGGCAGCTTGTGCAGAGAAGGATGATTGCGTGAATTTGTAATTTGGTTTCAAATGATCTAGATGACTGTTGTCCAGATGGGGTGCTTATAGCGTATTAAGACATATCAGCTCATATGGAAAGAGAGCTGTTAACAGATTACTTTTTAAAGCTTATACCTCTAGAGAAAATTACACCTGGAAGTAGAAAATCTGAGTTCACACCTGTGAATGATAACCAAATTTAAATGGAATCATTCAGCGTTTACTGGCCGGTGAAGTGTGCTGTCGTGTTATTTGAAAAACGTTCCCCCTTCACCGTCGTATTTCTGAAAGAGGAGATGGAGGTGTAATAACAGGCTGATAAAAGTCATAAGTGTAAAGGGTCTTGACGTCTGTGCGTCATGCTCCTGCAACCTGGCTCACCTGTGAGCATAATGCAGATGAAGAGAGGAAACAAATTAATGCCAGCAAAATACTCATGTCGTGATCCATGCCGGTAAACTTTTGACAGCTATTGAAACAGTCTAACAGTCACTGCTCTCAGGTTTTTGAATCTCCCAGTCGAGTGCACTCGTTTATGAAAAAGTAATTTTCCAGCAGTGTCCTCTCTTTGGAGTTTCTTTGTTGGGTCTACTTCATTTTACTTTTACTGAAACCAAAAGAGGAAAACATAGAGAATTCGATGGACAAAATAACAGGAGCAGCTTTGTAGTGTAATTCAGATTAATCCAATAATGCCATCAAGGTATGAACCCAAGAGTGACCATACGTAACAAAAGCCCCATGAAGCCCCATCAGAGCTGAAGTTGATCAGAACTGACAATGTGAACACAAAACGAACTGAGTCCCTTTTCTGTTGGTCTAATTTTTGGTCCGCTTTAAGAGGACTGAGTTTAGTTTGTTTAGAAGGACTATATGTGAAAACACCCTTTTAGACTCAGCACAATGAACGGTTCAGTTTCTCTTTCACTGCGCCTGGCGCTCTGCTGCTCTGTCTGTGACTAGAGTAGCCTACGCTCTACACTCCAAAGATGTGATGCAATGAATAACCAAACAGCATATACATTCCAACAGTGCTCTTAATGAGTGGTCCATCTCCAAAAATAAAAAAATCAGTAGGTTGCAATTGTAACAAACTGCCACAAATGAATGAAACCCTGGGATGGGACCAGTGGTCATTTTGGGGTGGCCCACAAATCACTATTTTATGAACTTAAAAATGTGTCTAACGAGACAATAAGGGGCAATTTTAGGCACCTACAACACCTAACTCAAGAAAGATCAAATAATATTCAGTGCATCTAACATTTCCTTCTTATTTCTGAAGGTAAAGCACCAAAGAAGCTCACACTATAAAGTACAAGTGTCCCAAGCTACAGAGTATTAACTGTTCTGAGAGCAGATGTTCAGCTCAGCTTATAGTGCTCAGCAGCTCTGTGGGCTCATTCTCTAGTACTTTATCATCAGGGATACAGAGACACAGACAGATAGGTAATAAAAAGGATTTTTTTTTTTTTTTTTTTATCAAAGTCTGATTTTATTATATATAACCAATATGTAGTTAACATATCCATAAAGTCTAACCATCATTTTAACAAGTCATAGTAAAGGCTTATCTAAAAACAAACCTTCACTAAGAAGCTAATTAATTATACAGGTGAATTACTATTTCAATTGGAAAATGGAATACTTTGACCTACAGTAATGAGCAGGGAGTAAACGCCTGTACGCTAACATCAGGTCAGCAGCGTGCTTGACCAAAAATATTGTCTCCAATTTCCCTAATAAAAGATATTCAAAACATAATATGACTTTAATTGGTATGACTCAGAATGCAAAAATACATCTTGTTTTGTGCCTCCTGAACACTTTACTCATTGGAGATAACTTTACCTGAAGTTTGTATGCTATTTTTTCCTCTTGGCATGCTGGGGCTCTAAACTTTGCCAAATAGATGCAGTCACAGATGGAATAATTAAAAGCATCTTCAAGCAATCTGACTTCTGATATAATTAGCTGACATGTAATCATTTGTTGGTTTGATAGACTGTCACTTGCCAGTTGTAGCGTCTCCAGAGGCATTCGTGGGTACGCAGCAAAGTGGGTGTGTGTGGGCACCTTAAATGTGTCCCAGGTTGTTTCACCTTGGGGAAAAAGAACTTACAAGACAAGCATGCCCCAAAAAGGCAGTTACGCCTGGTTTGGCCAATAGGGTGGCCAGGCTTCAGTCCATGGTGGCCATGGGCACCCCTTGACACCCTGGAAGTTCGTAGTCCATGGTAGAACTAGTGCAGTTAGGGCTGCAACTACTAATTGATTAATATTGGCTAGAAAATTAGTTGGCAGTGAATTTTATCATCATTTAGTAGGGTCTATGTTATGATGCACGGCACTGGCCATGGTCTCCTAAGGTCTCCTAAGGTGGGGGCAGTAACCCAGCCAATGCTGCGCCTTGTGTAGCTCGTGTGACAAGGAAATCACAATGTCTCCTTTGTCTTCAACCATTTGTTCCACTGTAACTGGGCTCCTGGCAAAGTTTTTTTTTTTAAGCTAACGATTCCTGTCCCTTACATTTGTTTTTTAAATTTACCTGTAATTGTGTATTTGTCTGTCAAAACAGACACAATCCTTTAGCTAAAGCTGATTAGCTGAACTTCGGTCAGAGAGACATTGCGGTATAACGAAGGTTATGGAGTTCTTGGAATATTTAATGCCAGTAGCCAGCTACGGTGAAGCCTTTATTTCTCCATAAAAAACATACATTTCCCCTTATTTTCGATGCATGGCTGCATTCCCCATTGTCCTTTTATTTATTTATTTATTTGTATTTGTTTAATTGTAGTAGCCTTATCTGTACTCGCTCTTGATTGCAGCATGCATTTGCTTTTTTATTTGCAAGTTTGGAAGAGTGTTGTACAAGAAAACAATGAAAATGTTTTGTCTTTTGAATAAAATGCTGTTTATCTAGTCAGTATCTGATTAATCTAGGTGATAATCATCAGATTACTCAATGAGAATAGTCATTAGTTGCAGCCCTAACTGCAATGGATAGCATTTCTTTTTGATGGGATTGTCAAGTTGCTAATGGTTGCAACACAGTGTCCTCTCAATACATTATTTCACCCTGCAGAAGTTGTATTTGCAGGAGACTGGAAATTATTTTTTTTGTCTGTTTTGCTCGTAATTCTTTATCTCACCTGCAAAGGCTGGCCATGGATTAGTTGAGCTTTGTGCTCATGCAGACAAATCACCTAACCACTGGCGATGTATGCAATTTGAAGATAGAGTAAGCTCTCACAAGTGGAGGCTTTCTGTGTTGGTGCAAGGCAACCAGGGACAACTGTAACAGAAAAATGAGAATTTGTTTGCAGGTTATTGTCATGGCCTTTCAATAGCTCAGTTAGTATTTGTGAATGTAAGGAAGTACTCTTCCCATCAAATCCACCTGATGTAGTTACGAGAGGTAAAAGTTGGTGGCTTTGGACGATGTGTATGTTTCTCTCTAAGCAGTCACTTTGTACAAAAAGGGTTTTTGTTTGCAGTGATAGTTCCCCCAGAGCACAGCGAGATAAAATGAAAAGTGGATGCTTTGGTAATATATTGCAATTAGCATGTTTCTGTTTGGTGATTTTGTTCTTCTCTTCTCAGATGTGATAAAAGCTTCATCTTCACCTTTTGTTTTTGCTTGAATTGAACATATTTGCACATTAGAGCTATACACAGACTTTGTTGTTTTGCAGTTGCCGATTGGAGCCCAAATCTCAAGTGTTGTTTCTCTTGGCTCACAGCCATCCAGCTTTAAAGTGTGATTACCATATTAAGTCCTCTAAATACACGAATTAAAGGACATTATAGGCAGCCGTATTTGTTTGGAGGAATGAAATTTAAGCAGAGCTGTACTTGATGTATAAATGAAGTGTCACAAGGTTTCATAGTAGTTGTTAATAATCCCAAAGAAAACAATACAACATACTTCCACCGAAATGGGAGAAATCTACGTGTTTAATCAAATGCACAAGATGCATTTCCACCGTAATTTTATGCTTTCACATCATGTACATGGCCACTTATGCAGTATATGTAGTAGTATGTACACATTTAAATTTCATATTAATACATATTCTGATAACTGATTTTTTTAAGATGTATGCCATGCGATTGCTTCACCCAGTGAAAATTCCTCAAGGTTTATTTTCCTAAAGAATGTTGTTATCAATAAATGTTATTCATATGAAGTGGCTCTTATACACAATATTTTTTTCGGACAATGTTTAACTCGACAAATTCAGTTGTGCTCAGTTTGGACTGTTTTCTTACTGTTTTCTTATTTTTAGACAAGTCAATTAGTGTAAGTTTAAACCCCTGTTTTAAATTATTTGTTGGGAACATCAAAAGTACCCAGCCTGCTGTTCGGCAGTGTAACAATTTATAGGGGTCCCCTCTCAATGCTCTACTCAGTCTGTACGTAATGCACTATTAAATATGTCCTGTAGATATCAAGAGCTTGCACCTAAACTGTTTAAATGTTGTTGTTCTGTTTCCCCCATAACTGTCACTTTTTTTTCATCATACAATACATATGTGATGTATAAACTGTATATATGACAGCATGTTTATGGATGTGTGTTGGTATATCTTATGTTTATTGTTTAATATGCAAGCTACCGTTCACGGCATGAGTTTTTAAGAAATAAAAAAAACATGCTAAGTGTGAAGGCAATTGGATGAACAGTTGTCGCGAACACTGAAGAACAGACAGACTTTCATTCTGGTTAGATAATAGTTAGCAAGTGTCTAATAATGTTGAGTCTTTTGTTAACATGCCATCAGATTACCTTGTAATGCTAGCTCAGAAGCAGCCCATTGAGAGTGTTTCTAACACAGTGAACAGCACATATACAACTTGCTACCTTGTAATAACATCTACATCCTCTCCTCCTGCAGGTACATGATGTTAATCAATGGAAAAAATGAAGTTTACATGATCGACAGAGACAACACTATCTTCCACATAGCGAACCTAGAGTTTCCTTTCCGGAAGGATCCACGTGTCCACTTAGCGAATACACTACTGGATGGGGTGAGTTGTTTTCCTTCCTAATACTGGCTTTTGTTTTGGATTATGTTTTTGTGACAAAGCTGCAGGGTTCTCACAGTCATGAAATTCCTGGAGAAGTTAAGAAAATTGAAAAACAGTTTTCCAGGCCTGGAACTGGACTATTGTTTAAAATATATTCATAAAAATCCCAAAATTTGGCTAACATTACATGAAGTACATTCTTTGTAATACTACTTTAAAAGGCCTACACACTAAATAGGATATAAGATGCTCGCTAAGATGGCTTCGCAACCTCAGGTGTAACCTGCCGCTGCGCTCTTGAAAGCCGACGCAAGACCTGCGGTTATTCCACAGGTTAGTTAATAACATGTTGGGCAGTAAATCCAAAGTGTGGGATCATTTTGAGAAGGTGAAGGACAAACCCAAGGTGATGTGTAAACTCATCTTCACTGGTCGACTACAAACATGACGTATCATCTGAAACATGGAAGTAGCTACATGCCCATTAGCCACTTAGCACAATCATTACTGCTTTGCCGACAGCGTCATTAACAGGCGGCTCGCTCAGTGTGTGACGTGCACTTGTAGATAAAATATCGGCCTATATTAATGAAGGTTCATTAGTACGGTTTTGTATTTCTCTGTAATGTAGCACAGTGTTAACAATGTAACTGATACTGTTCTTTCTCACACCTTCAACTCAAACCATTGTGTTGCCCGCTCAAAATATATCATTTAATAATTACATTGATATTGTAAACATGCGGGCGACTAGTCGACTAATGGCCCTAAATGACAACTACTGGTCAATGAGGAGAATTCATAGTCGGAGGCAGCCCTAGAGAATTCATTGTATAAAATGTGGGGGAACCTTGATGCTAACTTTTGGCTTCCTGTAAACCTCATACCTGTTTCTCCCTTGACTGGCATTGCATTTCCCCTCCATCTCCAACTTCGTCACACTCCCATCCTGTACCTGCCGCTCAGTCTTGCAGATAATTGACATCAGTTGCCAAACCTTAGGTGAGAAAAAGGCATGTTTCAGTCTGATGGTAGAGCCTGTCAGAGAAGGCCAACGGGAAAATGATGATCCATGTGCTGGAGAAATGGCTAATGAAATGTTTTACAGTTATCCGTCACTGTGCCACTCTGTGTTGTAGTGTGACACTCAGCAGTGCACTCCCCGGGGTGATGGCGGGGGTCGCTGACTTATCCTCACCCTGTAATTCCAGGCTCAGACTCTTATTGGCATGCTTGTGCTGTTTAGGTCATACAGGTCCCCGGCAGCAGGTGCACATGTATGAGTCATTATCACACCCCCTAACTAAAAAAAACACAGGCAAGAAAATTGCTGCATGATCACGTCGTCAGCCCAGATTTGATTATAAATGTCTGGTAGTGCCTTGTGTGTGATATTCCGGTACAGGAGATGACGGATAAGGTGCCTGTGATTGTTTTTGTTTTGCTCCCGGCCTTGTTTTGTTAGAGTTTAGTAATTTTATGTAAAATAGGTGCATGTACTTCCTCTTGGCTTAACAGTTGCTGATTGATGCGGTGAATTTAGTTTCCTCACTCAGGCAGGACATGTAATTGCAGCGCATTAGTGTTGCTTTGAAGGAGCGGTGCGGATGTGTGTTTAGATTGCTACAAGGTTTGTTTTGACTTTGTTTATTCATCTGTTGATGCTTCTGGCTCTCAGTTCGGAGAGGCTGTGTTCGGCTGTTTACAGTGAGCCCTGTAGAAGCCCAGCTGTGTTGTCTGATATGTTTCATCTTTAGCCCAAAGGCACTGATCTTTGTCTTGACGTGCTGTTTTTGTGGTACAGTTTTTAATGAGCTTTACATCAACTTGAGTTGCAATATTGGATGACTGCGCAACGGCGATTGAATTCCTGGCGGTTTCTTTTGGTCACATTAATGTATTCATCCGCTGCCGTCTGTGCAATGGTTCAGTGCACCAGATGCATAATGATGGCAGCCTCCTGGAATGACATCATTGCTTCTCTGCAACCCCTCCTGCAGTGATCTGTATGCCCGCCATTCAGTCCTCTTTCTCCGCTCCACCAGCCTGGATGTGGCAATTTAGAGTGGATGTTTGGTCTTTTGTCCCTGAAATCATGTCAGCCTCTGTGGATGCACGTAGAAAAATAATAGTTTTGATGGATGATTGTTACTTCTACCACACTATGAATAGTCTGTAAGCTAAGATCACCCACTGCTACTAGTAAAGCCAACATCAAAGTGCTGTGTGTTCATAATCTGCCACTATATTGCGGGCTGTTTGAGAAGGCCCAGCATCTATGATAAGTAGGGTTGGGTAGCATAGTCGGTACTTTAAAGGACCGAATTACATTGGTATTACTAAGTACCAAGTCACATTACATCATGTTAAATTCATCAATGTCAAGTGACAGTCCTTTAAAGATCACCTGGGTGAGAACACTGGGGTTGAGACAAGACGCAGAGGTACTGTGAAGCATCATGAAACCTGTAAGCCAGTCAGGGAGCTCCACTGAGCTGCTGGATTCAACTTCGGACAGGAGACGGAAGTGCCCCACTGCTGGGCCGCAAGATGAGCAGACAGACAGACAGACAGACAGACAGGCAGACAGAAACAGAAGATTAGCTCTCTGTATGATTATAAAAAAAGCAAAGGAGCAGAATTGCATTTAAGTCTACGACATCACTCCTGCAGCTTGTTGAAAAATGTATTTATTATTTTACGACAGAGAAAGTAAATTACCATAAAAGAGCACCATTGGGTAGCAATGTGGAATTCCAGGCACTGGATCAAATGTGAACAGTGCCCAGCGCTAATGATAATGTGAAGTCATTTCTCCACTATACTTTAGAGTCTCATTAGATACACTCAGTTCTGCTTATTTGCATCTTGGAGGAAACTTTAAGAATCTTGGGAGATATTAAATTGGAACATGTTTGCTTGACTAGGCCCTGTCTGCACGTGTAGCGATGCATTTGAAAATGGGTATTTTCCCCCTTGTTTTAAAATGACAACAACAACAAAATCTGTCAACACAACCTTCATTTTATAAAATATTTTCATCCACACCAGAACACTTAAACGACTCCAGATGCGACACTTAAACGACTCTGGCGCTTGCTTTCTTCCAGTCTCTCATCGTGGCAAAGGTAGTAAAGTGCACAGGCTTCCTTTTTTGAAACACCTAGTGGAGATCTCGTCACTGTTGAGTATCTTTTTGATGCAAGGACAAAGATGCTCACGCAGAGATGCCAGTGATGCTTTGGACATTGTAAAGTTTTCCTTTCACTTCTCATCAATCTCGTCTCAAAGGTGTCCCACCATCTGTTGGTTCGACCGGACCTGATCCAAAAGAGTCGTTTCTGGCAGGCTTTCAGCCATAAAGTAGCCATGAGACCAAGCAGTGTTGACAAAACTTAAACAAACCGGTTGCCATTGTTGTTGTTGTTTCCGGTGCATGCAGATAACGCAAAGCAATGGTGCACTAGCAAATGTGCCAACTGGGGAGAGGACTTCATGGTTTCTCAGACACTCTGTGTGACATGTCCACACGGATACAAAGTAACTGGAGTTTTGAAATTTCTGCACCGTACAAGGAGATGTTTCAGTGACCTAAAACTGCATTTGCATGTGGATGAGAAGTCAAAATATAGAGGAAAATGTCTATTTTCAAAAAATAATTGTATACAGATAGACAAGACCTAAAGGCCAATTCCTGGTTTCGACATCTGTGGGGTCGAAAGGGTTGGTGTGAATCTGCATGACATAGACTTTGCCAGTTTTCAGTCTGCGGACGTCCACATGCAGCCCAAAATTTGTGACTGTCCAGTTAGGTACCACCTGAGCTTGACCCAGGTTTTGTCTTTAAGGCTTCTGAAACCATTGTGCGGCATTAGTCACTTCATTATAACTTATTTCAGGTAATTGTCTTAACTTCTGGATTAGAAAAAAACATATTTTCATCCACATACATTTTGAGAAGGAGATGTCATTGTTTCTTTTCAACCAGCTATTTTGAAAACACAACAGATTTTGCTTATTGCAGCTTTAAACTACCACATAGAGTCAATGTTCTAGTGTGTGTAATGATAAATCAAAGTTCCTGGTTAGAACTCCTAATTATTCTATCAGCTCAACAGGGCTGGAGCTTACCATTGTACAGCACAGATGAAACAGCAGCAGCTTAACTGTTAGGTCCACACAGGCCCTGTGGAGAGAAGTGCTGGTCTGGGGCCACAATGTGAAGTAAATTAAATGAAAATGGCACATTAATCAGTGTACTCATCTGGTTTGACCACTACAGCCGAGTCCCTGGGGCTCGTATACGGCCAATCTCAATGAAAACAGCTTGATGTAGCGGACTTTTAAAAAATTCAACTCAGAAGAGGGCTGCAACAACTTTCCTTCTCTTTTGAATGTGAATAAATCGATCTTAATTCCCTGTTTGTTTATTTGGTCAAAAACGATGTCGGAGTATTTCCGTCCCCAAAAGTAAAGTGTTTGTGTAATTGACTTTCTGCTACTCTTCCACCTGTCAGCTACAGGAGCAAAGCGCAGTTAGCTTCCTGAATATTTTATGAGTGGAAAAGGGAATAAATATAGTCCTCTAAATGTGGTGCTTCGCTTTTTTTAAATTTAAACCAGGTAAAACAGAGTTGCGGACCTACTTTTGCTTATGCTACTTCAGCACCTGTGACGTCTGCATCTCTGCTGTCTGTCACCGTATCTGCTGGTTGTGTAACAGGTCTTTGAAAACTCCTCGTGTCTGTTGGGTGTCCTGCACCACCGCTGCACCTGACTCTCAACTTGAGAGTCTTGCATAATGGATGTGCTTTGCTATTTCTGCTTCATGTCCTTGTTCCCGAGAACCCATCACATACACACAACCACACACACCCACCTCCCCAATTCCCTGCTATCCCTCTCATTGCTGCAGGCAACTCCCTCTCTGAACATGCATCCCCTTGAGAGCACTCACCCCCTGGTGCCTCACTGTTTTCATCCTTTTTAACTACTCTCAAAGAGGAAGCATACATGCTGTGCCAAGACTGCCCAGTTTAAGGACATTTCTCTGTATATATTGTCTCCACTTAATCATAGATATTTATCCGAATAACATCAATATTTGTCTCTTGTCTTTATCTCTGCAGGAGATGATCATCGACAAGGTGAATGGGCAGCCGGTCCCTCGCTATTTGATATACGACATCATCAAATTCAGTGTGAGTAGCCGGGGCCACTTGAGAATGTGTTGTCCTTCCTTTGACCTATCACTTCTGAAAAGCTGCCAGATCAAGAGGTCAGACCGAATAAACAGACAGAACATTGGACGCATGCCATTAACGCCGTGGTCTATCAGCAGCTCCTTCTGTCCTCTCCTTTTTATTTACTGTTAACAAGCGTCTGGCTGCACAGAGAAAATTGTAATTTTTTTTGTGGTCTGTCAGCAGTTGGTAGAATACATAATCAGAGAAAGGTGTCAGCTGTATGTCAGGAGCAAGCACTGACGCGGAATGGGATTTGCTTATCCTGAGGTCTAAGAAATCAAATTCCCGGTTGGGTTTCCTTCACGGCTCCGCTGTAGCAGGCAGCAGAGCCGTGCTCATCCAGGCTCGGCAGTATTTGCACAGGCATGACGGTGCTTTGTCAGTCTGCACACTGTGAGGAAGAGCACGGCTTTGCTTGACCCCCCCCACACCCTGTCACACACCGAGCTTTGCTAAAGCCTGACCTTAGCCTCAACGCAGGGGCTGAACTGCGTCTGACCCAAACTGAATATTTATAAGCCTGATCTTTGTGCTTTTAACACTGCAATTGGTTGTGCTGAGCCCCACTGACCTGTGTTTTTGATAAAGACTTCAAACAAAAACGTAGTTAAATATTCATCAGAGTTCTTTAAGCAACATTATGCAACTGTTTAATGTTAAAATAATAGCGACAAAATCATTTTAATGGTAAACGGACCTGTTTTAAGGAGAATGACACCTCTTTTGTTCCCACTCCTCGCCCCAAATGTGTGTTCTTGCTAAGTGGCAACCTCTGGGGCTGACAAAATGAAGCCAATGCAGATGTGCCATTAACTGTAATTCCTTGGATGGTCAGTTGGGGCTGGCTCCAAAAGTGAATCAGTCCCTGTAGACCCCCATGTTAACAAAACCCACCTGCCCACGCAGAAATAATCATGATCGCAGCCTGGTACAAAAACTGGTTTCGGTCTGTATAGCTAATTTTTCCATTCATGACAACTGTGGGGGTGGGGGGGGGGCATAATCAAGGGATAATCAAGGGAGTGGCCGCTTTGAGTGACAGGCTGAGGCATTGTTACAGTCTGTAGCCCCTTTTAAACAGAGATTGCATTATAAGGCCGCTACGAGGACCCTCCTTTATGCCATATTTCCCAATTTGCAGACATTGTCAGCCGCTGTTCTTCTTTGAGTTAGCTGCCACCTGCTATCAGCTGCTTTTTAAATCTTCATGCTGTCCCTTTTGTACAGAAGTTATTTCGATGCTGTTATTGCCCCCAGGTGAGACAACTCTTCCCCCATTCTGCGATTGTTCCTTCCATACAGAATGTTGAGGCAGGAAATTCACGCCTTGAAGAGGCAGTGTAAAAGGGGCTTTGGAGAGCTCATTGAATTTTGTTATCCCACTTGAACACTGCACTTGCTTGGTTATGCAGGGTTAATTGTGGTTTCCAGAGTCTCCAAAAGTATAATGGGAGCAAACTTCAGCTTCAGCTAGTAAGGGCTGGCTCAGGCTTGCCAGCCCCTAGTTAGTCTGATATAGGTCTAGTCTGAGGGGGGACCTCTAAGGACCTGTGTCTATGTAACTTTTTTTTTTTTTTTTTTTTTTTTTGTGGCAGCCAGTCTTTTTTGCTTGTTCCCAATGAGGAGAAACTGTATGCTGCTGCATGCAGCTTCCTACAGTAAAAGGGCCGCGCCCTGCATCTTTTTTCAGGGCCACTCACAGCACATCTGGTTTAAAATCTCTGAACATTTCAGAAAGGCGCTTGTGAGGACACTGCTACTGCATTAGCTAGGCTACTATCACAACACAGACAGGAAAGCACATATTTGTGGCCAACCACTTGAGTGTTGCTGGTGAGTTTTGTGCTTTTATCACCGTACACTTAATAAGCTTGCTGTTAAATGTATATTCAACCATCTGTTGATGCAGGGTTATATTAGCCACCTTGCCAATGTTAATAAATATAAAGATATTGTCATATAAACAAAACCCACACGTAGTGCAATCATTTACTATCTTTGTTGTATTGTGGCTGATCTCGGGGGTAAAGAGCTTCTGTATCTCATGGTTTTCCCATTTTGTAGACATTTATGGCCACTGTTCCACTTTGAGCTAGCCGCCCACAGCTACTTTTTAAATTAGTCAAGCTCTTTTGTATGAAAGTCCACATTTCTAGTGTTACACGTTTTTAAATCCACCACTGAATATAGTACTTTACTGAATACTTGCATTACCTTTCTATAAAATGTACATTATCTAAGTCACACTATATTCCTACATAAAACCTACCTTTGCACAGGACCAAACATACACTATTAATCTTTATACTTACCTGCATTAACATTCAGTGTCTTATACCTGTAGACATCCTGTTCTGATGTTGCATTTGCTGGTTTAAATCCTTCAGTTTATCAACAAATGATAGAGATAACACTGATAAGGGTACACCCTAAGTTGCATCTTTCGTGAATAACATTAGCAGGTATGTACTCTGCGGGTATTCTGCTGTTGGATTGTCGTTGTTCTCCTTTTAGCCAGGAGACGGATTACTACAGTTGGTGTCAGGACAGTGTAAACAGTCACCAACCCTGCAGGCACAATTTGTATACACGACAGTGGTGTTAGATAAGGCCTCCAAATCACAGTAATACCACTTTTTGCATAATGTGGCTTTAACGTTATCAGAGCCACTGTACTGGGTTGAAGTGAACCAGATAATCAGTCCATTACGCTATCACAGCTGGGCAGCTGTAATTGCCTCAGTGTATCCATTCATGTAAATTTGGCTTTAATATTTGTGTAATAGCATGTTTTTCTTGTTATTATTTTGACTTGGACGTTTTTTCTTGAACAGCCTTAGGATAGCATTAAAAGGCTGTTAATTGCTAACACTTTTCCAAACTGTAAATTAATTCATTCCTTCAACCGATCTGTGAGCTGCTAATGGCAAGCATGCAGACACGGAGACAAATGAGCCTACAGTTTGCCCTTAGCAAGCCTCCGCTGTCTTACTTGCTTACTTGATGAATACCTCGGGATCAAGAAGGGGAGGAGGGGGTTACTTCCGCCATTATGTTTGTCTGTCACCTCCTTTTCTCCATCGATCTGGAGGATCACACAAGCAAGCGGCTCAATAAAGGCTCCAGTGGTGAGGGGAACGTCTGTCAGATGGTGCAGAGGTTAGCAGCTCCACATGACTCCCCCACTCCAAGCCATCAGTAAAGCGTTGTTGTATTGATCCTAGCCGGCCATTATTAGCCTACTCCATTATCTGTCGCGGGCTGCTCCTTGGCACCAAGGCTCCATCCTGAGACCGAGGATGGAAATGCAGCAGGAGGGACAACACACCGCCTGCTGGGCCCGTGACACCTTACTTGTTTGGTAAGTCAGGTGTATCACAGTACTGGGATTCTTTTGATCAGAGCATGATGAGAAAAGTGTGTCCTCTTGGTGTGGTGGCTAATTTAGCTGTCAAGGGTCGGAGTTTATTCAGTTCTGTGGATTTTGATGAAGATAAATGAGTGTCAGCTGCATATACATCGCTGCTCATGTTGGAGCAGTTGATAGTCTTACAGTGTTGAGAGTGCTGATGTGTACAGTACCTCCCCAACCATGTAACTGACTGACCCTGACTATCACCCTGAGACATGATGTGAATTTTCTATTTCTGCTCTTGCTGCAAAGTATAAAAGGACTTTTTTTGTCCTTTTGGAAAGCTGTTGCTGCTTGTCAGTCAGTCACTGTCAGCTCCCCCACTGTGGGGGATGAGACAAAACAACAATTACTTATATGTCTTTAATTTTGACATCGCTTTAGAAAGCTATTATCTTGAAGTAAAACTGTGGAGGTTTTTGTTTGACATCAACCGTCTGTGCCACGACACTTTGATTGACCTCCCGATGTTTCATCACGCCAAAAATAATCTCGCTTTGGGTGCAGAATTGGACAAGATAATTGTCTCAATCAGATTAACAGACAAACAGATAAACAACACAGAAAGCTTATCTGCGGAGTTACGGAGTGCTTTTTGACTTCAGCTCTATTCACTTCTACTTTTGAAGTTTTTCTGCAGATACAGTCTGTATCTCTGCAGGGCTTTCCACCCTAAGCATAGTCCCTGAGCTACATCATGCCTTTCAAACCAATGGCAGCATCACTGATGATGCGCTGCAGACAAGAAAAGGTACAAGAGGATAGACACTGGTGCTGTGGTTTTATTGGTCTCTAGTTGGTAAAAGCCAGTAGTAGCTAACAATGATTTCAGGGTAAACCTCAGTTGCTTTAATTTGCTAGTAAATCACAGCTCATCCAAGCCACTCTGTGGAGACTTTCAGCTGCATTTGGCTTGTGATTGTGACCTTAATCTCTACCTTCATTTCCATGTTGAGCATTTGATGTAAAATATGGAAAAGAAGGTGGTTAATTATAGGATAATGGTACTAAAAGGTAGCTGAGAGGGTAGCAATGCTCCCTATTTCGGTAACCTCTACCACTGGCTGCAAGTCTTTATTTAGCACAGTAAACCCAAAGAATGTTTCATGTTGTTTTATTGGATTCATTATAAGAGGATAAGGAAATATATATTTAGTATGTGAAATAAATACAGTGATTACTCTAGAATACTGTTGTAGAAAATAGTGTTTTTCTCTCTCTGCAGATTATCTTGCAACCCTTTAAACCCTGCTGAATCACACTGATCTGACAGCTCATTGCTATGTGTAAAATGCATTTTCAATGCTGTTGAACTCAATCTCAGAGGTAAGCCCGAGTGGGTATTAAAGTTACTCATAAAGCAGCAGGAACAATAGGCATCAGGGACTCTTAGAGTATAACTACATGGTCTATTGTCATGACTCGTGACTTACGTTCTACCAGTCTGCAGTTGTAGACATTAAGTCTCTTCCGAAGCCACAGACGAGGCAATTAAGACCGCAGCTCTTTGAAAGATGATGATGGAAAAAGATGATGATGGAAAAAGATGCAACCTCTCCTGTGGGTAAGGTCTGGCTCAGGTCTACTAACATTAGTTTGGATTGGGATTCAAAACGTAAGTATTTTAAGTAAAAACCTGCAGTCTGTCTTTGAGGCGTGTTCATGTGAATCAGGTGGGAAGAAATTCTTAGCAACAAAACTCACAGGACTCTGTTTACTGATTGGCTGGGGGTATTCTATGGCCATAATTCGGACATAATAAAGTTAAACTATCCCCAACTTTTGCTTGGTTGCACTTTGCTGCAGAATCAAATGGCTGCAGCTTGGAGCAGCCGCCACAGCTTTCCATGCACTTGGCATCGCAGCTTGACACAAGCTGCACTTCGCCACTGCTTGATGAGTTTTCAGTATTAATGTATGTGATGACAGGATCTCATGGCTGCTGTGTTCATAACGCTCAACGCCACAAGAAACCGAGAGAGGAATTCATAGTTTGAATGACATGTCTCCTCCCAATAACAATACGAGCAATAACAAGTGCCAACTGGAGCAAAGTTTTCTCTGAAGAAATCATGTTTGAAATGGCTCTGCTTGTACATCGGCTTTGGCACCATGCTACAAACAGATACAGTTTGTGGTTATAAACAATTTTAGGCTAAAACAGTCTAAAAGCCTCTGTTTTTGTTAAAAACATCCCGTGGGATGCTGCACATTAAGCTTCTCTTGAGTGGCCCCAATGCTGATTTTGTCACCTGTGTGTGTGTCTTTTTTTCCAAATCATCCCAGACAGTCATGCAGCTTTTAACAGTATTCCCAGCACTGTCAGATTTTTGTTTCTTAAGACGTTGTTTTTTTGCTGTATTCTTGAGGGCATCATTCAGCCTCTCCAGCCTCACGTTGAAGAAGGCTTTATTTCTGACTGCAGCTCTCTGGTGTTTAACATTTAATGAGTGTTTATATATAGATTCTTTATGCGCTCAGTTCAATTTACCCATAAGCAGGGGTGGGGTAGGGAGGTGGGGTGTTATATAATACACTGAGTTGTATGTTGGACTCAAGTACAATGGTTGACTCTTTTCATTTATGATGAATGCATCTTTACATTTATATTCCATTAGATTTTTAATATTTTAAGAATCTACAGAATGCTGTATACTAACTTAGTTTTATATTATTTTTGTAACTGACTGCAGGTAGCACATGTTTGTCTCTGCAACTGACTGAGATTTTTGGGGCTTTAAATATGGGTTATTTTTCATTATCTAATCATTTGCGGTGTATTTTCTTGATTAATTGCTTGAATTTAAATGGAGAAAACTGAAAAATGTCACAAATGCGGCTAGTAAAAAACTGAAAAATGTCGAAACATTGAAGTTGCTTATGTCAAACAGTCCAAAAACCCCAACATATTCAGTTTATTGTCATAGAAAATTAAGATAATCAATAAATACTTGTATCTGAGTAGTTGGGACCATTAAGCTTTTTGCTTAAAAGATGGGCCCACAGCTGACAATTATTTTCATTGTTGATTATCTACTACGGGGAGAACATACACACAATTTGGAGTTATGGTTTGGTACTTTTTGATACAGCACGGAAAACAACAGCAACAACAAAAAAAGTAGAAAATATAGTTTTTTTAATTTATTTTGAAAAATGTAGACATTCAATGGTGGCTCATTGGCCATAATTCTTACAGTAAAAGTTAAGGCACTTAAATAATGGCACACTGTCAATAAGAAAAAATAAGTAAATAAATGACACAAATCTCAGTGATGTTATGTAAATGTAATGCTTCATCATAAAAGACTCTGTCCTGTTGATAATTTCTGAACTGCAGCCCTCACTTTACAGAGCAGACACAGCAGACTGATTAAAATGCACATGTGAATGGACGTTATAATTGAGCTCAAGCATTTTGACCATATGCTTTAATTGGTATTCTCTACAACATACAGTGTTTGCGAGTTTGGCCGCATAAAAGCATTGATAAACACTCATTAGTTATTACTTTAGTATGGTCTGAATCTGCAGTGGTAGCACAGTGATGCAGTGGTTTGCATTGTCACCTCACAGCAAGAGCTCAGGGTACTCCGGCTTCCTCCCACAGTCCAAAGACATGCAGATTAGGTTAATTTGTGACTCTAAATAGCTCTGTGATGGTCTGGGTGTACCCCGCCTCTCACCCAATGTCAGTTGGGATAGGCTCCAGCACACCCGTGACCCCTAACAGGATAAGTGGTTACTGCAAATGAATGAATGAATCTGCAATGTGAGGCTGCCTGAACACTGTGGGGAGAAGGACTCGCCTTCCAGTCTGTGCGTCTCGACTTATTCGGGTGATGTCGTATTTCCACAGTACACCAAACTTCAGTTGAACAATGTTGGCACTCATTTAGACACAAATCGTTGTGCATTAAGCGTGAGTAACCCAGCTAGCTGACTTAAGCTGACTAGCATGCTACAGCCAATGGACACCAACTAGTGGACCGCCCAAACTTTCTGGGGGAAACTTGAGCTCTAGAATTTCAGATCCTTTTTTTCTGAGCAGTAAATAAATCATAAATCAACATTTTGACTGTTTTGGTCACAGGGCATACCAAACGTATGTCGCATATTTCAGAACATCCTGTACTGTTTAAGACGCATACACATGCTGTTACACCCCTATTATCTAATGTTGAAAATGTCCTTTTACCTGTTCTGGAAAAGGTGCCTCCTCCACATTGCTTGTTTTGTCCAACTAAAAGTCCAAACCCCAAAGATATTCATTTTACATTCACATTCATTCATTTACTGTCGCATGAGACAAAGACAAGCAGCATATTCTCACAGCTAAGGTGTTAACTAATTAATCAGTTAATTGACAAATTGTTTCAGCTGTTAAAAAATAAGCTTTATAGCACATTTTTGGAGTTTGGAGGCTAAAAAACATAATGTCTTCTTCAGTCAGGGGTGTCCTTAGGCGATCTGCCCTATCAGCATCACATCATATTAAGACATTTCTTTATAGATTGGTATCACTTATATCAAGCCTGATCCATTGCTGCTGCTGCTTGTCAAAAACGTTGCATTGTGCTCCTGTTGAAACCCAGCCCTATCTCAAACCCACCGTGATGACAGTAAGTCAAAGTGGAGCAACACAGAGCCATAAATGGCACCCATGGAAATACATTACCTTCCAGGCCCACAGCAAGAAAAAGAAGATGTGATACCACTGATACGATCGATCTTTATTCCCAGAAACGTCAGATTAATGAGATTCTTATCGGCTGTGCTTTCCCATCACAGGCGTGGACAGCACATGCCTTGAATCATCCACACTTACATCTTGTTCTGTCCCGATGACACAGCTGACAGATGGTGCAGAATGTGTGGGACATCATACCAGCTGTTGCTCCAGGAGAATGGAGTGTGGTTTTTACAGTAACACTATAAAAGAAAAACAATTCCTCCAAGTGATGCTGAAATGAGTGTCTCCAACTTTTAATTTACCTTTGACCTCATTTGTTGTTGCCAGATTGTCCTAACAGAGTTGTTCAGGCTGCATTAAGCAAGTCAGACAGACTTTAAAACAAAGTCACAGACACACAGTCGCGGCATACTGCTCTGTTATTATGTTGTTATGGCCAATGTGTTGGCAAACAGTTGCTTACTATCACATGCAGCAGACAGAGGGCTACGTGGGCGTCCCAATGGAGTCATATCAGGCCACTTGATGAATGCAAGTCCATTATCTATTCCACCTTTTACCTGTTCTGGAGCTACAACTCCCTAAGGTGATACAATAGTTATTTTTATTGGGCTGTAACTAACTCTTTACATTTTTAATCAATCTGATATTTGTTTTCTTGAGTTTTTAAATTAATTGAGTCCAGAAAATATCACAATTTCTTATATTTTTATTTTTGTAAGATGTTCAATTTACAGTCATATACATGTATTCTACGAACACTCAAAGCGCTTTACACTACAGAGTCACATTCACCCATTCACACACACATTGGTGGCCGAGGATACTAAACAAGGTGCCGCCTGCTGCTCAGTTTTTTAGACAGCCAGTGGGAGCATTTTGCAAGAGCAAAATTTTCCCCAAAGATACTTTGATATATGGACTGGAGGAGCCGGGTATTAAACTGCCAATCCTCTGATTTGTGGACGACCTCCTGAGCCACAGCTGCCCTACTGGTCAAAGGGAAACAGAGATTCATGTGGGTACCTCAGACCCTCAGAAAGCTTTTCCAGGATGGCCTTTTAAAGGCTTATTTTAGGATGAGTCAGGAACAGTCTAACAATCAGCTGTAAAATGTTGAGCTTATTTCCAGGTTGGTAGAATGTGAGAAAGTAGTTGAAGCTACCCTTTGTTCAGATATGTCTTCCAGCTTGCCTAGGGCGACGTTGAAAGTGAGCTAACATTGGCTTAACACCAACCATGTACGCTTGCTCTTGTTGTTATCACCACTACAGAAGGCCCGTCTCTTAAAGTTTCACTCTCATTGAAACCAATTACAACAAGCCACCCCAGGCTGTTAAAACACGCTCTGTCAGATCAAGGCCTAAATGGGCTGAAATGTAACAAACACTTTGGCCAGTCGTTGCTTCACCCCTACAGGGTGTTGTCTTCATTATGTAAATAGGAGAATAATTGGAGTTGATTGCTACACTCTTTCATACTTTTAAAGACTCGTGACCAGAGTGAATCTCCTTATTTCACAAATTCAATTTTGGCTGTATTTTTAAGACATAATTATTGTAATTCAGAATTGATTAAAATCTTTGTATGAGACACAAAATCCTCACTCTTCACACCATCAGAGGAACACTAATGACTGTTTTTTCTCACACGTTCTAGTATCACTACACACAGCAGACACAGCCATGTTCGAGAGTGCTTGGCTGAAGATATGTTTTGCCGTTTGTAAGGCTTTACATTGTACTAACTTACATAAGACTATATACCAACAACTCTGTGATCTTCCTCACTCTTTTGCTAAATATGTGCATGACTCACGAAACAGAACAGTCTACTAATTGTATCTAATCTTAACTAATCATTGGCCATCCACCTCCTCATCTGCTTTGAAAAAAAATCTTTTTCCTCCCCCCAGATGGTCCAATAATTCTATAGAAAGCTCTTGACAAGAGAAGTGGCCTTTACCAAACAGAAAGAGACCAGAATACAAATGCCCCCAAGTCACACCTTCCTGCTCAGTGCCTCTCGATATAGATCAGGAAATATTGATCTTGTGTAGGAAGAATAAAGTCATAAATGTCTGACTGTATGTTTTCTGTTTTTATGTTATTGGAATGTTTTTTAAAGACTGAAGACAACACAATGTTGAACAGAAAATCACTATATGTAGACAAAAAAATGTTGGAATTTTCAAGAAAAGCCAAAGGTTTCTCCGGTGTCCCTCCCAGCGTTTCATATACACACAGCTTTGAGGAGGACTTTTCTGTAGACCTGCATCATTTCGCCCATTAATTGATTAGTTGATAGAAAACTAGTCTGCCACTATTTGTTGGAACTGAGTAATTATTTTAGTCATTTTTCCACCAAAATCCAAAACATTTGCTGGTTCCAGCTTTCACAAGTTGGAGGATTTGATGCTTTTGTCTGTCGTCTGTGACAGTAAACTGAGTATCTTTGGGTTTTGCCCTGTTGGTTGTAGAAAACAAGACATTTGAAGACATCAGCTTGGTCTGAAGGAAATAATTAGGCATCTTTCACTGTTTACTGACAATTACGGAGGAAACGATTAATCAAGAACATAATTGGCAGATTAATGGATGATAAAAATATTTACTAGTCGTAGCCATTAGGGATGAGCATGTGTACCCGATTTGGACGTAAGTATTTGCTCAGCATACATAGTAACTGCTTTTTTTCCTGCTTCTCTCATCCATCGGTCTAATGATCTGATCCAATAATCAACTGCTGCTGAGGGGAAAAATACCTCATTAAGAATCCCACCTGCACTGCAATGACCTGCAAAAAACTCTGAATTTAGAGAAGAAACAGAATGATGTAAAGGGACACACAAACAAAAAAACGAAAGAAAGTTAGCCACCTCGATTATCTTTCTGCTATAGAGGGAAAAAAAAACGCTCTAGCTTGTTTTTTTTTTTTTTATTTGAACCAATCATAATCATCCTGGGCAGCACTAAGAACAGGATGCAGCAACTGTACTCCTGCAAAACAGTGTCAAATATGAAGTTGTTTTGTTGGAGCATTTGCACTTGGTGGGGCAACACTGTCATTGAAATGGCCTGCGAGAGAAAACGTCACAAAATTCAACTTATAGTCATAAAAAGACAAACATAATTAGAGAATCAGTGCCCTGGGGATGAAGCTTGAATATTCTTTATATCTGGAGGTACTCACTTGAGCCGTTTAAACCACAGACAAGTTTTTAGCTATATGTGGCTCGAGCAGAACATTATTATGACAATATCACAGCGGCTTGTTTGAATTGAAATGGATTAGTACACTGGTAAAGTCACTGTCTCTGGTGCATGTTAAAAGATGTTGCAAATGATATAATGGAATTGTTGTTAATCATTACCTGACAACATTTATGTATGGAAACAAAATCAAAGTCAAAATTTATTACATAGACAAAAATGAGGTTCCTAAGATGGATCCCTGGGGAATTTCAAAGCCTCCTATAGCTTGAGGAGCTTGAGCCTTTTTTTCATAAATGTTTCCATGTTGTTTCTCATAAGCAAATGCAATGTGTCTTTTTGAAATCCTATCCTTAACTGTGTAAAATACCTTTGATGATGTTTTTTGTTAGGGTCTTTATTTAAAGGGGCAAAATTTAGCTTATTTAAACAGATCAAGAAAACATGATTTTGGAGATACATTGGAAATGTGTAAACGCATTTGGAGATGCAGGGAAGGCATTTTTCAACATGTTTTTCCGTTCATTGTGACCAGGTGACATAGAGGATGTTTGCATCTCATTATGTTTTTCTGTCTCTTGACAAATAAAGAAGTGGCAGCTTGGTTGCTGAGTTTGAGCTCCTGTTTTCTCTCTGTGCTAATGTGTGAGAAATATTAAATGTCAGTTTGTTGTCATACATTTAGTCCATGTCCATCTGGCAACCTTTCAAAACAATATTTCTTCTTCTTTTAGGATTTGTCTTGTGTGTTGATAAAAGTGAGTCACCCTTTTTAATCACTTTTTATTTGAGCAGCGGGCCTATGTGCTGGTGACCGTCAGGTGACAGTGCTGTACCCAGGGTGGTTTCATCACAACTCCTCTGCCTCCATTTAACACTAAAGAGTCATGCTGGTTTAATTTGTAATCTGGCTGGCTAATTTTCCACCAAAGCTTCATTATTAATAACCAGGAGCAGGAGCTTGTATTTTTTGCTGCCGCAGTCACGGTCATCTGCCAGATGGGTTCGGAGACACCTTTGCTCTGCCTCGGTGGCCCTGTCCGTCTGAGAGGCAGTGATGGCTCAGGGCGCCGGTGCCTATCTGTGGAGAACGACCGTGTGTGACTGGCCAATGATGGGAGGAAGCTGTTGTCATAGTGACAAAGGAAAAACGATTCCACTGCACTGTGTACTTTTGGTGTTGACATTCCCATGAGCTCAGCTGATGTCAGGGTCTTGTTGTCTTACTGTATGCACCTGCATACTGCTCGCCTGTGGTGTAGCTATAAATAAGAGCTGCTTGTAGAGACTTACAGTGAGTTTTATTGATGCTGTGAGGATGTTATTGTTTGTGCCGAGGCTTTATATTTCTTGTTAGGGCTGCAAGTAATGATTATTTTCATTACTGATTCATCTGTTGATTTTTTTGCTTGATCAATCAAAAGGGACATCAGTCAATAAATTGCCACTCATACGTTCCTAAATTTGACATATTCCAATGTATTATCAAAACCTCATCATATCAAAACTGAGGATATTCAGGATAATATAAAAAGAGAACAGAGAGAACCAGCAAATCCTATTTGAGAAGCAGGAACCAGATAGTTTGGGGTATTTTCTACCTCATCTCATAAGTCATTTTTCTGGACTGAGAGTTCCCAATTTTGATTTCCTATGACCGGTCATTTCATCTCCAGCACTCGTCTTATGGCTCATCATCAGGATTCCAACAAAAAGCTGGGTTGAAGATGAGTGTGAAACATCCATATTCTGCCAAAATATACACTAAACAGCTTTTATTAAATTCACTCAAAGTCCTCACTGCATACATTAAATGAGTCTGGGCAGACATGGATATAAATTGCAACTTGTCTGGTTGGCACAGGTGTTCAACTGTGGGGCAGTAATTCTAGTTTTACACACATCAAGATAAGCCATGTGAAATTCCATGTACCTCAGTATAATGACAATGAAGGTCACTCTGATTCTCATTCTCTAAAATAAAGGCTATTCTGTATTGTCTACATTTAGTGGTTTATTGATTGTATTAATAACAATAACAATGATTTTTCTTCATCTGTATTGCCAAGAGTTAACATAACTTTAATATGTGTGTCTGAATGAGTTGAATAACACGTTTTCTTTGTGTGTGTCAGGGGCAGCCTGTTGGCCAGTGTGATTTCAACATCCGGCTCTTATGCATAGAAAAGGAGATAATTTCTCCCCGTATGGAAAAGATGAAGACTGGACAGATCGACAAAACCAAGGAGCCCTTCAGTGTCCGGAATAAACCCTTCTTCGACATTCATGCAGCACGCAAGGTAACGTGAACAAAGCCATCCTTTTCACTTTCCAACCCAGTCTTCTCTCCACTTCTTTCACAGATGTGACCCAGTCAAAACACAAAGATATACTAATTGAGATGACACAAATTCTTACAAGTTACATCCGTCAAAGAAATTTGTGAATCAGCAATGGCCCAGTTACCTCCCTGGGAGTTATTTTCCAGGGCAACAGTTCTGTGTACGGTCCTCCAAGGTAAATTGGTCCCAGTTGAGCAGTCACAGCAGTTGAAAGACATCTATGTACTGACGTCTTGTGAAAAGCACATTTTCGCCTATTCTTTTTGTGTATTGTAAACATAGGGAAGGCTTATGGTCATGTTCCCTCAGATGCCTTCTGGGAATGGAAAAAATGAGTCCTGGGTTATTGTCATAGGGTCCTTGTTAGGGTTGCTGCTATCCTAGAATTCCAAACTTTGACACAATACTAGTATAAAAAAAGCTATACTTGATACAGGGGTGGGGAAAATACTCAAACGATAAATGCATCACGATGCGGACGTGGATGATTCGGCATCATTTCACAAATGGCAATGAGCCATTATCTAAACGCTTGTTAATACCGTGATGTTAACGGAATGATGGAGGCGGAACGCAACCACGAGGGCAGTGCAGCACCCGGACAGTTTACAGCATAGACTTCCTGTGTCACAAAAGGCAGCAGCAAAGCACATGTTTTAATTTAATGTCTAAATAATTACATTTACAAACGTTTACAAAGGTTTATTGTGGATACTTGTTACGCCATCACCCAGAGACTGGCATTAACGTTGCGGAGCAACAGTGCAGCTCTAACCAACTCAGTGGTGAAGAAAATGACTCAGCTCAGTTTGTCTCACCTCAAAAACCCTGCTCTCAGTTTGCTCAGTCTTGGCTTTTTCCACATCTAACAGGCGCAAAGACAGTGTGGCATTCGGCCCCCCTTATGTTGTTATTCTCATACAGGCAGGAGACTATAAGGTGCTTTCAAATAAATTAATAAATGCAGTTAGATTTTTAAAATAAATGGCTGCGGACCATTTTTTGTTAAACACTTAACAAATTTTTATATGATTTCAGGTGCAATATTACAGTATGCAAACACTGGGCACTACGCCAACATAAACATCCCACAGTGGGTTAGCGTGAGCAACTGCAGTTAGATGCACTCTGACTGGCACACCTTTGGTTAAAAGCTAGTGTTTGAAAGTATTTTAGCTTCTCTGAAGCCAGAAAGGGACCTGGACAAAAAAAAATTCATCAAAAATTTTCATGCATTGTAACGCATTAATAATCGTTGTATAGTCAAATCGTTACCATCTGAATCGTAATCAAATTGTGAGGTGCCTGGAGGATCCCGCACCTACTTGATACCTCTTCTTTTGATGCCATGGCAACAAAGAAAAAGGTCCTTGGCACGCAAAATAGGAAATTTTTAAAAGTGTAATTAACAACCTGCACACAGTCACGCACAGAACGCACACCTCCAGTCTCTTTGCAGGTTTGGTGCTGGAGTGAATGCCCTAACAGCCACAGGTTGGGGATCAGTTGATGTTTTTTTCCTGCTGTTTTATCTGTACTTTCGATACTATCAAATGCAAAATCAACAGAGACTGTATCATTTGAAACATGTCTAGTCAGGTTTATTTAAAAGCACATTTAAAAACAACAAATGTTAACCAAAGTGCTTTACAAAGAGATTTAATAAAACAGAGGCATGATCAAATAAAAACAGCATAAATAAGAGAATTAAATTAAATTAAATTGAATAAAGCATGCAATATCTTGATAAAATCCTAACTCAAAAACAGCAAAATAGAATACAAGCAAATAAAAATCAGAGTATGGTCCTCTGTTTTGTTAACTCTCTTACCCTGCTCAGGGAAGTCATCATAATGAAGGAAAAGAGATGAGTCTTAAAAAGGATCTTAAAAGTATGTGGAGATGAAGGATCTAATTGTTTGTGGCAAACTATTCCACAGTTCAACAACTGAAAATGTTTGATCACTTTTGGTTTTTAACTGGATGCATAGAAAGGAGAGTAGTGATTGGTCACCAAATGAAAGGTACGGAGATGAAACACGGGATGGGTAGTTCAGAGATGAAACCAGGTGCTAGTCTATGCAGTGCTTTAAAACCAAATGAAAGAGTAAGGTATAGAAATGTGGTATCAGAAACGTATCGGTGCATCGATAGTTTTGACAACCTTGGTGCTCGGTAAAATTAGAGTGAGAGCTCATTGTTGGTGGACTCTGAGTTCCTCCACGATTAAGTCTTGTCACTGATTGTGATTTTCATGTAACCTTAGGAATCTTTTTAACTCTTTACCTATGTTGGAAGCGGTGTCTCAGTGTCTTGTTCTTAGCCCCCCAGAAGGTAGCTGCTCCAAGGGTAATACCTTTGTTAGCCCAGAAACTACCTTTGTGTTTGCTGTAGTGGGTGTCATTGATCGGTCAAACACATGCCTAGAGCCTTGCCCGTGATTGCCAATGATTGCCTCTTACTATGTCTTTGTCTCTGAGAAACACTGTGAGGTACAAGTAGCTTCATGTGAAAAGATGGCACTGGAATAAGGCAATATAATACACTGCTGATTAAAGTCATTACTGTGTGAGCTGCTAAGAACAGGAATGTTTCATAGATTTAGATGGATGTTGCGTAGCGCCCGGCATTGCTGTAATTTGCTTGATAATACCAAGAATAATTGTAAAATACATTTTTGAGGCTAAGGAGTAGTTCAGACTATTTTGATTCAGATCATATTTTTGGAATTTTCCTTGTCATCGTCAAATGAATTATCAGAGCTCAGGTTATAATACTCTGCTGTTCACAGTCTGAGGACAGCAGGATTTTTATCCTCCGAATAGCTGTTAAGCCTTCCTCAAAGGCTTGCACTTGTGCCCTAATATCAGGTCTGTGGGAGGTCAGAGCGTGATTAATTTGATGTTTTGCTCGGGCCAAGATCAGTCGGAAATCTTGGCACTGCACGTTCGTGGATGATCAAAGCATCAGCGGAGAGGGGTGAAGTTTGAGACATTTCTTGTGTTGTGGTCGCATGTCTTCCTCTGCCAACACTGATATCCTGGCGTTATTGTACTTTGTGTAAAATTCTCAGTATGAATAGCTGGGTTACCTCTGGTCTCGCCCTGCGCTGTCTACTCCTCTAAGAACCTTTATGAAGGATCACCCGCCCACTCTTCAAGGGGCATGTTGATGAAGATACTCCAGGAATTAAGTCACTGGAACCACGTCTGGTTTCTGACTGCTCTATTGTGTTGTGCAGCGGCCATCTGCTCCCTATACAGTCATATCTCTGTTGTATGGGACATTAAAAGAGGGGAACTGGAATCTGGCTCATTAATTCATAGCAGCACAACCCTCCACTTCATGGCATATCGACCAGAAATTCCTTTAGGGATATTTCAGTCACAGACTGGAGTTGTATGATGGCTTTTGTCTGTTGCTAGGCTGCTGTTTTTCATCTCAGACACTCACACATTAATGCCGACATTTCCTACCAGTTGGGGCCATTTATTCTTTTTTGCTTCCTCCATTTGTCCAATTATCTAACAAAGACCTCTTTTTGTATTACAGAAATTGTACACTGGGGCAACCAGATAATACATTTTGGAAATTCCCCTTTGTGTAGGTTGAGTGGACTTGGCTGACAAAATATGTTTTGAGCAGGAAATAATTCTGAATTTAACGGTACTTGACATCTCAGTTGTTTGCACCTGCTCCACAGTTAATTGCATTTTGCATGTTTGCTTTATCTTTACGAGATTTACTTTAATTTCATTTGTGAATTTGTTGGCATTCATCTGATTTGTGTCACTTACAGTACACAGACTTGCTACTTACAGTACCAGGCAAAGATGTGGACTTCAGTCACATGACTCAGACTCGAGTCACAAATTTGATGACTCAGTGACAAATTAAAAAAAAAAAGACTTGAACACCAATGACTCCTGACTTTACTTGGATTTGAGCCTTTTGATTCTAGAATACTTGATCCCTTCCTCCAAGCCCAAAGATTATTGTTAATTAAAAAGCATGCCACGAATCAGTTAAAGGGATAGTGCACCCAAAAATGAAAATTCAGCCATTATCTACTCACCCATATGCCGATGGAGGCCCTGGTGAAGTTTTAGAGTCCTCACATCCCTTGCGGAGATCGGCGGGGGGAGCGGCCAGCACACCTAATGGCAGACGGTGCCCCAGACTAACGTCCAAGAACACAAAATTGAATCCACAAAGTATCTCCATGCTGCTCATCCGTAGTGATCCAAGTGTGCTGCAGCCCCGACGTAAAAAGTTGTTTCGAAAAACGTCATATGAACTCTGTTTTTAGCCTCACTGTAGCCTGTAGCTCTGACTGCTTCTCTGTGCTCTGCGCTCACGTGTGCGCGCTCAGGGTGATCGGTGATGTGCGGTCTCTGAAGAGCAGCAGTCTCGTCAGTACTGATGTCCAGATTCTCAAGTGTAGGCATCGCCAATTCCAGTCTGAGCAGCAAAGACTTTCCTCATCCATTGGCACTGCTTTGCATTTGAAACAACTACACCATCTGGTTTCCAGTGCTGGACTCCGGTATTCTGCGGCTGGCTGAGGCTCATGAGCTGCGGCGGCTGCTTCGTCCAGTAGCCTGAGTTCCGTCCGTATACTCGGGCTCAAACAAATACGGCTCAACAAAGAAATGCTGTTCCTCCTCAATTTCAAAGTCTTCAGACATGTTGGGCTGTCCTTTGCTAAAAGACCGTAGTGCAAATTATCTTTTAGCTCTGTGGTTACGTTGTCTCCCCCTGCAGTGCACGTGTCACGTGATGTAAACACGGGTGAGCAAAGCTCATGCTTTCGCTGGTCTCACGCAGGCGTGCACACGTGAACACGGAGCACAGAGAAGCAGTCAGAGCTACAGGCTACAGTGAGGCTAAAAACAGAGTTCATATGACGTTTTTCGAAACAACTTTTTATGTCGCGGCTGCAGCACACTTGGATCACTACGGATGAGCAGTATGGAGATACTTTGTGGATTCAATTTTGTGTTCTTGGACGTTAGTCTGGGGCACCGTCTGCCATTAGGTGGACTAGCCGCTCCCCCCGCCGATCTCCGCAAGGTATGTGAGGACTCTAAAACTTCACCAGGGCCTCCATCGGCATATGGGTGAGTAGATAATGGCTGAATTTTCATTTTTGGGTGCACTATCCCTTTAATGTCCCTTCATTTCCTGAGTCAGTGAATGTTATTGCTGTTCTTCCTAGACAGTCAACACTTAATTCCCCAGATTCACTTTGTTTGAACCAATCTGACAGCATCCCGTCAAATTGCAGGAGATAACCGTGAAAAGCGACGTAGCCCCAGTCAGTAAAATGATACCAAAGATGACTGAATGAGTAGAAAAACTATGCAGTGGTCAACAGAGCGTGCAAAATTGCAAAAATTTATGATCACTCTGTTTTTAAAATGGCTTTGTGTGCATTATGAATTGTGTAAGACTCAAAACTCAAAGTTTAGGATTAGAGACTTGCCTTGGGACTTGCCTGTCTTGACTTGTGATTTAAGTGCAAAGACTTGAGACGAAACAATGACTCTCACCTCTGTTACCTGCAGAAAATTACAGAAGATTTAAACTACCTAAATAAAAAACAAATCAAACAAGAAAATAAGGTGAAATAGAATACACATTGTTACGTGTGTTTACTTTTTATTCATACATCTAGTGCATCATAATTTAATAAAGTGAGAAATCCATCTTTAAAAAGACAGTTGCATAGTTTTTGTCGAAGGTAACTCCATGATATGTTCTTTATTGTGACAGGGATTTTTAATGCCACATTTACATTAAAGTCACAAAACAGATAACAAAGTGAAGAGGTGTATTGTATTTCATTGTTGTTCAGCTGAGAGCACTTTGGTCCCACAAACACTAAATGCAAAGCACTGTCATTAGTTTTCATGAAGAGGTGCAGAGGAGCTTTGTCATATTTGAGATGGAGACATATTATTGATGCCAAAATGGAAAAACAATGAACTGTCCAATCACAGTGTTTATTCCTGCTGAAACAAGCTGATTACAGCAATGACAGACAGACTTTGACATTAAAGTCTTTTGTGGTGGACCAGCTGGCTGGACGGACACCACTGTCAACTGTAAATGTAGTTAAATTTGTTAGATTAAAGTGTCGGCGGTTTTTGGGGTTGTTTATTTATGACGCAGTTAATGCATACAAAGGAATTACATATAGCAGTGTGTAATGTTCAGTTCTTCCTCTGTTTGATTTGTTTTTATTTAGACACTTTAAATCTTCCACAGAAAATATCTGTATATCCATTGTATGAAAATTTGTCCGTAGCCAGATGCTCTTGCTGATATCCGTGGTCAGCTCAGTGTATCACAGTCACAGTGTCTGTACAAACTGTTTACCATTCATCAAACCCTTTTCATTGGTTTCTTTATGTGTCCTTGTCAAGCGGCAACCTCCAAGGCTGAAAAATGAAGCCAACTCGAAAACTGCAATTCTTTGAACTTGAGGCCTGCCCCAGAAGCAAGTCAGTCCCCATTGAACCTCATGTTAAAATGCCTTACTTTACAGCAGTAATAAACAGGTTTACATCAATCAATCAATTTCAATCAATTTTATTTATAAAGCCCAATATCACAAATCACAATTTGCCTCACAGGGCTTTACAGCATACGACATCCCTCTGTCCTTATGACCCTCACAGCGGATAAGGAAAAACTCCCCCCAAAAAAAAACCCTTTAACGGGGAAAAAAAACGGTAGAAACCTCAGGAAGAGCAACTGAGGAGGGATCCCTCTTCCAGGACGGACAGACGTGCAATAGATGTCGTACAGAACAGATCAGCATAATAAATTAACAGTAATCCGTATGACACAATGAGACAGAGAGAGAGACAGAGAGAGAGATGCAGGTAATAACAGTAGCTTACAACAACATTATTGAAAGTAATAATATTATAGTTATAGTTCTGGCTACTGTGGTACAATATGTTGAAAGTATGTATTAATATCTGGCAGTATACATGTGTGACAATAGTCATATGTGTATAATAACAGTAGAAGTATGACTAATGACTAATGATGGCAGCAGCAGCAGGAGGCATCTGGCAGGACCACGGCAGCAGCACAACCACACACGTCACGCTGTCCAGGCACCGCTGCGATATGAGTTAATCTGAGAGACAGTGGAGCACAAAGGCTCCGGAGAAGAAGCCGAGTTAGTGACATCCAGAATGGCCGAGTTAGCAAGATGCAGTAATAGAATACGAGAGAGAGAGAGAGAGAAGGAGAGAAGGTGCCCGGTGTATTATAGGGGGGTCCTCCGGCAGACTAGGCCTAAGTCAGCCTAACTAGGGGCTGGTACAGGGCAAGCCTGAGCCAGCCCTAACTATAAGCTTTATCAAAGAGGAAAGTCTTAAGTCTAGTCTTAAATGTGGAGACGGTGTCTGCCTCCCGGACCGTAACAGGAAGATGATTCCACAGGAGAGGAGCCTGATAGCTGAAGGCTCTGGCTCCTGATCTACTTTTGGAGACTTTAGGGACCATGAGTAACCCTGCGTTCTCAGAGCGCAGTGTTCTGGTGGGATAATATGGCACTATGAGCTCACTAAGATATGACGGAGCTTGACCATTTAGAGCTTTATAAGTTAACAGTAGGATTTTAAATTCAATTCTGGATTTTACAGGGAGCCAGTGCAGAGAAGCTAAAACAGGAGAAATATGATCTTGTTTCTTAGTTCCTGTTAGTACACGTGCTGCTGCATTCTGAATTAGCTGGAGAGTTTTTAAGGACTTATTAGAGCTACCTGATAATAGAGAGTTACAGTAATCCAGCCTTGAGGTAACAAAAGCGTGGACCAATTTTTCTGCATCTTTTCGGGTCAGGATAGGCCTAATTTTCGCAATATTATGCAGATGAAAAAATGCAGTCCGTGAGGTTTGTTTTAAATGAGAATTAAAAGACAAATCTTGATCAAATATTACTCCTGGTAAAAAAAAAAAAAAATGGTTTGGGTCTCTATAGCTAATTTCAACTTTCATGACAACTGTACACGGGTGAATTTATACAACTCACCGCTTACATTTTAGCAAGGCAGCTTTGAGTGAGATGCTGTCGGCCGATAGTGTCCTCGACTTCTCAGTCAGATCCATCCCTCGCTCCTCCACAGCGCTAACCTCTTGCCCAAATACGATCACTTTTGGCTCCCAAAAACCAAGATGGCGATGGCTGTAATTCCAAAATGCCTTCAAAACGGGAAGCCACAAACCAGTGGGTTACATCACAGTAGCTACATCCATTATTTCTACAATCAGTGGTCCTTGTCCGTCATGTCAGAAAAATGTATTAATTTTGAGCGCAGACTTTGATCTATGAAATATCAAATAGTTCAAAAGATTTATTTGATTTCTGAAGACACGACTGTACGTACAGTTCCTGCACAAATAGCTCTACAGCTTTGATTCTAATGCTGCCGAACACACATTCTTCTTTTTGTTATGAGCAAGCCTTTAAACAAGTGTACCGACTGTCAGTTGAGCTCGTTAGGGCTGAACTTTAAAACTTTAGATTAAGCAATTATTTTCCTAAAAGTTCCTTATCTTGTATATTAGTCAGTACACAAGCAATAAATCATTCTATAATATAACCAACATTGGATACAGTCAGTGTCCGTCATGTAGACCAGGCCTATGAATGAATGATGCTTGTAATATAATTAACATGACTTTAATAAAATATGAAAAGAGAACAACAAAGCACTACAGAACAGGCCTGGTGTGCACATTAATATATGAAAAATTAATATGAATCTAACTGAACTCCAGTCACTAACAGTATTGTAAGAAATTACATACACCTCATTGTAAATATGTGGTTAACCTTTCTGCTTCAGCCTTTAAACAGTGGTCTGGAAGCACAGGGACTTTCTGCTCCAATGGTGAACAGCTGTCTGCTCTCTCGACCACACTCTCGCTTCAACAAACTATGTAATATGTGAACATGTGGATTATACTTAAACTCACCTGTGGGCAATTTTCACACAGTAGTGCTGCGAGCATAAAAGCTTGTAAATGGTATTTTACAGGTTGTTTTTGTCATCTACTCTCATTCACATAGGTCACAATGATGCTGCACATTCAATACACACAGCATTGTCTGGCTAGCATTCACAGTGCATAGAGTCTCCTCTCTTCTGGTAATGGACACCGGGAAATTGACCATGGAGCGTATTTGGCTGAAATCTGTGTAATCCTTTGAAGGCATTACATATCGGTCAGGACATGGAGTTCTGGTTATTTCTTTGCTTGCTGAGGGCAACAGATTTGGTCATTTCCATAGAGAATCCATTTATAAGGTAGAAATTCATATTTCTTTGGGGATTATAGGAATGTGTTTTACAGTTTTGGGGCTACAGTGAGCTGATGATGATTTTCGCAATTTCCATATAGAGTGGGCTTAACAAGTAGGAAAAACTCCTCCAAGTCAAACTGGTTTTTAATATGTTTCATGTGCATGAAGAGCTGCAGTGATTAATTAATCGGTTTGTTGATCAACAAAAATTATTCAGCAACAGGTGTGATCATCGTTAATGACATTTTATAGAGCATTGATTCCCAACTGGTCTAGCCATGGGATCCAGATTTCTCCTTAGTCTTTAGTTCAAGATCCACACAGCTTGATACATTCAGGGTCATACTTGTGTTTGGCTGTGTTGTCAAGCTAATTTGCTGTCTCTGTCAATTAGCTGTCTGTTAGTCACTCACTCTACAGCAGGAAATGGCACTTTCTGTACCGGAAATTCACTGTACTTCAAAATAAAATATGTTTTTTACAAACCTTACACATTTGTGAGTCACTTGCGGTCCATTCAGACACACTTTTGAATACAGCACATCAGTCGGGAACCACTGGACTAGATGATTCTTTGATTCATGGAGTAAATAATTGAGAGATTGATAATGAAAACAGTCCTTTGTTGAAGCTCTCATTGCATGTTGTATTAGCCTGTGCAATGCAGGGCAACCTTATTATAAGATATTGGCTGGATACTTCATTCAGACAGTGTTGTCTAGATTCTGAATACATCCCATGATGTTATATCCACAAATTATGGTTGCATTTGTCCAACTAAATTCATCGTTCTCCAAAGGAGGCGTTTTAAATTGGAGTAGTTTCTTCTTCAGTGCTTGAAAATGAAACCTCTGGCGAGGTATACCCCTGTTTGAGTAAGCCTAATATTTGCAGAGCATACAGTAATTAGATGTGACTCAGATTTAATAAAGTCACAATTTGCTAATGTTAAAATTGCAAAAGGAAATTACATGGGGTTAATCTGTCTTTGCTCTTTGCAGAATATCTAATATCCCTCGTTCATTCATCACATCTTTAAAGAAATTAGGCCTAAGATGAATAAAGTTTCCCCCTAATGAAACTGGTATCTCTCATTGACCCCAGGCCGTTGCCCACCTCTTCCCAGGAGTCCAGATAGGAGAGAAAGACTTCAGGTGACAGAATGAGATTCTTACTTGAGAGTAGATCTCATCTTGGAAAACCTTTTTGAACTGAGATTGAATTTGGATAGAGAACTGAAAAGTAGTTATCTGGATACCTTTGAAAGATTGCAGTGTTTTTGTGGAGCTCCAGCCTAATCACAGCGGGTGAGATTAAGGTTTAGAGTACGCAGTGAATACAGAGTGGCCAAAAGAATAGACTTTCTTGTGAACTTTAAAGGTGAAGTGAGATAGATTTTATGAAACCATGATCATTGATGTTCATTATCGCTGAGTGCTTATGTTCTTTGTTGTGCTGTTGTTTATCTTATACTGAGAGCTTTGCTGCTGCGGTTTCATCAAAGGAATATTACCTTTTAGAAGTGGGACCTCAAGTAGTCAAAAAACTGTCTTAACTGATGCCTGTGGACTTGATCCACTCCGGGTTTTATTTTCAGCAGTGTGTATGATAGACGTTGTCTGCTGTGACCTTTCTGACTGTGCCTTTTGTGTTATTTGTCATTGTGTATAATATATTTAATCCTACCTATAGGTGCTTTGCTAATCCTTTCCAGACTATGCAGACATATTCTGATGGCGTTGAAGTTTGTGGTTGGGTTGAAGCTTATTAAATCTGAATCTGGAATCTTTTTTTGCAGTGACCTTTTAAAATGCATCTATTTAGGTGACAGCTTATCTAGGGACTCACACATGGTGAGGGCATGTCTGGCTTTGCAGAGATCGGATATTGGTTCAGCAAATAACTTGTGAAGATGCACTTGTTAATTGCGACAGTAAGGGCTGCCTGATTGTTTTTTAGTGTCATCACAATGTCAACTTGTTTGATGTCTCTGCAAAATACTGCAGTATTGCATTTTGAGTATAGTAACAACGTTTCAAATAACATCGTAAATGCTATATCATAGGCAACTGGACTTGCTTGCGTTTCTTGAAGACGTTTCGCCTCTCATCCAAGAAGCTTCTTCAGTTCAAAATGACTGGTACAAAGTTGCAGGCTTTAAACCCTGTGTGGGTGGGAACCCTTGCAGAGTTGTTGTCACATTGTGAGTCGTTGACCCACCTGGCCACCATGTGAGTCGTTAGGGTCAGGTGGGACCAGGGGTGAATGGGTGTGAAGTCATCTAGGAAGGGATCCCAAGACTGCAAGGTCTTGACCTTAACGACTCTGAAATTAAGAGCTCACATGTGACCCCTACGAAGCTTCTTGGATGAGAGGCGAAATGTCTTCTAGAAACTTAAGCAAGTCCAGTTGCCTACGATATAGCACTTACGATTACCATGACCTGGATGACTGAGAATCTTCAACGACAAGTTCAAATAACATCCTTTCTCTTGGCGCCATTTTGCTTGATACGTTTCATGCTGTTAACCCTCTATCCATCAGCCCTCGCTGTAAGGCATCGTCTGATTGGTCAGAATCTGCATGCATGCTAGTGCTGCTGTGAAAGAAAGTGTGACAAGATGAGTGCAGACAAAAGTACAACTGCCAGAGAGGAGCTGGTAATGCGTCACTCATATGGAATTATTTTGTATACAGGAGAGACAATGTGGCACAAGCAAGGGTGCTGGGCAATCTGAGTCAAGAACTACACTCATTTTTTGACTAGTTGACAGCAGCCCTGATGTTTTAAAAAGCTACTTAACATGGTTTAATTTGCGTCACGTCAGAAAACACTAATTTATGAAAAGGTATGATTGGTGGTGTCACTTGGCACATCCTGCCTGATCTGTACGGCACCTGTGTAACTCAGCAGAGATGAGACAGAAGCAAGATGGATACTTCTAAACACCATTTGTAGTTTATATATTTTGTCATACCGATATAACAACATACATTTCCATATTACCAAACCGAAAGCCTTGTACTGAATGGTTCAGTATGAATTCTTGCAGCCCTAATTGTCCATTTTTATAGTAGGATGCTTTTAACATACAGACACATTTAACTTGTTTGGAAAACAAGTAGCTATATTTACCATTAATAGAATTGGTCTCAGCATGAATTTAGGGCCTACATTTCAAGTTTAAATAAAAAAAAAAACAAAAAACGACAGAATCTTCTGAATGAAAGAGAGTGCCTCTTAAAACTTAGGATGCTTTGAGCAGCCCCCTTTTCTCTTTATTTATTCATTTCATTTTTTATTAACTACCTTTCCTAGAGAGATAAATGGGCCTGTGACTGTTAGTGCCATTCCCATGAACATGTGTAGGTGCTCAGTGGTGAGCCTGGAACAGCACTTTGTTTTAATAATGTTCAGAGTGTAGAAAGCTGACTCACAGCTGTAAGTCGATCTTAACATGGTCAACGTGTATAGTGCTGCTTTGGTAATAGCAGGGAGAACAGAATCAGACACAATCTGTAGCCAGAGGGTAGCAGGGTTAGTTGCTTCTGTGACATCTCTAATGCTGTTGCTCTCTCTCTAATGAGCTATCTACGCACGGTCAGCAATCAATTTGATTGGCTTAGTTGAGTGACATTAATACTGTATTAAGTAGATTAGCTCCAAACATTGGATTTATTCGAAATTGGTCACAGGTCTGGACTATGGTCTTCCATTTGTTGATGCCTGGTCTATTAAAAGGCACAAAATTTAAAAAATAAAATTGCCCATTACAATTTTCAGAATGATGACACATTCAGATTGCTTCTTTGTTCAAAAATGTATAATTTAGTCTATAAAACATTTTTAAAAACCGTGTGAAAAATGTGGTTTCACAATCTCTCAAAAACTAAAATGCCTTCTGCATATCGCTTATTTTGTGCAACCAACAGTCCAAAACTCAAAGATAATTAGTTTACTGTCACATAAGAATTAGAAAAGAAGCAAATCCATTTAATTGAGACGCTAGAACAAGGGAATGTTGGGCATTTTTAATCAAGAAATAACTTAATAATAGAGATTAAATTAATGACTTACTCGCACACAGATTGCTTGCACAAGTGAACAAATAAATAAAGCTTAGCTCTAATACAACTGATAAATATAATTACAGTATGCCATCCAAAAAAAAGACATTTTTAGTTGCTAAAAACTCTGTTCAAAACAACCATTAACGAAACAGTAATGGTCTGTTGGCTGCAGACTTCTCCAGCTTACCATCCCGTCTAAGTGTGAGGATGATGTCATGTATTCTCTATTATGTATGTCATTTTATATATAAGTCAACCTGAAATTAATATAAATACATACAGTCAGGTCCATAATTATTTGGACAATGATACAGTTGTCATCATTTTGGCTCTGTACACCACCACAATGGGTTTTAAATGAAACAATGAATACGTGCTTAAAGTGCAGACTCTCAGCTTTCATTTAAGGCTTTTTTCAAAAATGTAGTATGAACCGTGTAGGAATGACAACCATTTCTTCACACAGTCCCCCGACTTTAAGGGCTCATAAGTATTTGGACAAACTAACATAATCATCAATTAAACAGTCAGTTTTAATACTTGGTTGCAAATCCTTTACAGTCAATGACTGCCTGAAGTGTTGGACACATAGGCATCATCAGATGCTGGGTTTCTTCCCTGGTGATACTCTGCCAGCCCTTTACTGCAGCCGTCTGCACTTCCTGCTTGTGTTTTGGGTGTTTTGCCCTCAGTTTTGGCTTCAGCAAGAGAAACGCATGCTCAATTGGATTCAGGTCAGATGATATGACTTGGCCGTTGCAGAACATTCCACTTCTTTGCCTTAAAAATGTCTTTGGTTGCTTTTGCAATATGCTTCAGGTCATTGTCCATCTGCACTGTGAAGCATCGTCCAATGAGTTTTGAAGCATTTGGTTGAATCTGAGCAGATAATGTAGCCCCAAACACTTCAGCTTTCATCCTGCTGCTCTTGTCAGCAGTCACATCATCAATAAATACAAGAGAACCAGTTCCACTGGCAGCCATACATGGCCATGACATAACAGTACCTCCACCATGCTTCACTGATGAGGTGGTGTGCTTTGGATCATGAGCAGTTCCTTCCCTTCTTCCTTCTCTTGTCTTCCCATCATTCTGGTAGTTGATCTTTGTTTTATCTGTCCATAGTATGCTGTTCCACAACTGTACAGGCTTTTTAGATGGTTTTTGACAAACTCTAATCTGGCCTTCCATTTTTAAGGCTAACTAATGGTTTGCATCTTGTGATAAACCCTCTGTATTTATTCTAGTGAAGTCTTGTCTTGCTTACAAGAGCAGCAGGATGAAAGCTGAAGTGTTTGGGGCACCATTATCTGCTCAGATTCAACCAAATGCTTCAAAACTGAAGCATATTGAAAAAGCAACCAAAGACATTTTTAAGGCAAAGAAGTGGAATGTTCTGCAATGGCCAAGTCATATCATCTGACCTGAATCCAATTGAGCATGCGTTTCTCTTGCTGAAGCCAAAACTGAGGGCAAAACACCCAAAACACAAGCAGGAAGTGCAGACGGCTACAGTAAAGGGCTGGCAGAGTATCACCAGGGAAGAAACCCAGCATCTGATGATGCCTATGTGTCCAACACTTCAGGCAGTCATTGACTGTAAAGGATTTGCAACCAAGTATTAAAACTGACTGTTTAATTGATGATTATGTTAGTTTGTCCAAATATTTATGAGCCCTTAAAGTCGGGGGACTGTGTGAAGAAATGCTTGTCATTCCTACACGGTTCATACTACATTTTTGAAAAAAGCCTTAAATGAAAGCTGAGAGTCTGCACTTGAAGCACGTATTCATTGTTTCATTTAAAACCCATTGTGGTGGTGTACAGAGCCAAAATGATGACAACTGTATCATTGTCCAAATAATTATGGACCTGACTGTATATCCTTCCACGTTCAGAATGCAGTCTAAACCCAACAGAACGACGTGTCCTCAAAAACATTAAATTCTGTCAAGGGACTTGATGGCTTAAACGGTTGATAGCCAGCGCTTTGGAGCTCATAGAAAAAGGGTGAAAAACACATTGGCAGGATACACAGTGTGATGTTTTCCAGTCCATAGGGCACCACAGAAGTCTCCTGGTAATGTCAGCTCTCAGATTTCAGTCAGCCAACCGCTGCAATGTGAAATACCCACTTTAAGCTTCAGGCTTAGATGTGTCGGTTTTATCCTCTTTTGTGAAATGGAAATATTCATGTGGTGGAAGACACGTTCAGATCTGTTTCTTAAGTAATTGTAGCAATACCAGACTGTGAAAATACTGCTCTGCAAGTAAAAGTTGTGCATTGAAAATATAAATTAAAGGTTCTGTATGTGGCATTTAGAGCATTGATGTAGCAGCAAACAGCTGTTTTCTATGTAAAGATATAGTGGAGTAATGGCATCCTGACCACAGAATGAAGTCATGCTCCCTCTGTGGGTGTTGTGATCCGAGCTTCTCCGTTTTTTGTTGCGGTAGCCGTTCCAGCATTGCATGCATATTGATTCATGTCCCAGTGTTTAGCTCATTGCTTCCACTTTGCACTGTGCTCATACAGCAGTTACTGCTGATTTCTGGACAGGGTCGTCACCGAAGTGTAGCGCCCACCCTTTGGTTACCCGCTGGTTAACACTGTTAGCTCTGTCAGCACTGTTGCCTTTGTTAACACTGTTTATGGAGTTGGCACAGTTAGCTGCCAGCTCAGCCTTCTCCATGTTGAGAACCGTGTCCAGACAGCTCATAC
The DNA here is from genome assembly GCF_041903045.1 of Epinephelus lanceolatus. Taxonomy (NCBI): domain Eukaryota; kingdom Metazoa; phylum Chordata; class Actinopteri; order Perciformes; family Serranidae; genus Epinephelus; species Epinephelus lanceolatus. Next base: position 23,682,690 of record NC_135746.1, read on the forward strand.
ACTCTGAATTTCGCATAGAGTCCCTTTAAGTACAAGTATGTAAGTATAATCAGTCATATGTATTTTATAAGTTTAAGTACTGTTATTGCCGTACAGCGCAACATACATGTTGGCAGCGTTTTTAATGAACAATAACAATGGCATAACATGGTAGTAACAATCATTTACTGTCTCTGTTAAATGGTGGCTGATCTTTTCCTCTGCTCTCAGGGTAAAGAGCTCCTGGACCTCATTTTTCCCAATTTGCAGACATTTTTGGCTGTTGTTCTTCTTTGAGTTAGCTGCTAACTGCTATCAGCTGTTTTTTTTAATCTCCTGGCAATGAGTCACACTAATAATAAATCGTTAAAACGTTGCACCTGTCCAGCCCATAGTCCCCCATCCTGCCAGCTGTACCGTTTACCCAGATGTTGTTTCGGGGCTGTTGCTTCCTCTGTTGACGGCTTAAATGTGAGACAACCCTGTCCCCCCATTCCACAATGTACGTTTTATACAGAATAGTGTCATTGTTTCTGAAACTCTCTGTTCGATACAAGGTAGTTGGAGTTTTGAAAAATCTGTACCTTAGAAGACATTTTAGAAAAATCCCCATTTTAGTGACCTAAAACTAAAACGCATGTGGACGAAAGGCTAAAACGTAAAGGAAAATATCCATTTGAAAAAATATCTGTATATGTAGACGGAGCACAAATATGTACTCAGGTACAGTACTTGAGTAAATGTACTTAGTTACATTCAAACACTGAAAATAACACACAATAGCACAATAGTATCATTGTAGTTTCCTTACACAGAAAGTAAGGAGGTCAGTTTGACTTTAAATAAGCACAAGAAATAATTACTAAAAATGAAATATCTTGGAAAAAAGAAGCAGCAGCCCAGAGTAAAACTGATGTGGTCTTGTATTACTATGGCAGCGGCTGTGCTGTTTATGTCAGAACAACTTATTGTTGAGAGGGATGATGGGCGAGGATGTCATGACATCACTGCGGGTCAAACAGAGAAGGCAGACAGCAGACTAAAGGCAGAGCAGGTGGACAAACGCAGAATAAACACAGAAGTCCAGAGAACATCTGAGGAAAAAAAACACCTGTTGACCTGACAGCGAGGACGCCTGCTCCTTTCCTTGAGTACACCGTCTCTGAGCCTGGAAGGCACGAGGAGAGCGGGCGAGCAGAACAAATAAAATGAGCCGCTATGCTCGATGCTGCCACATATTCACCCGCTCGCTCTCCAGTGAGTCCGACCTTTACTGCATAGATGTGCCGCGCACCGTCCGATGTTGCGTAATGTCGTGGAGGCTTTGAAGAAAACTAAAAATTTTCAAAGCAAACAGAGATACACAAACATTAGTCATCGAGTCCATGTCGTGTGTTTGTCCAAGCAGCATAAGCCCTTATACAACAGTCAACATGTTTCCCTCTGTGGGTGGGTGCAGCAGAAGCAGAAAGAGAGAGAGGATGCAGGTGATGAAGTGTGGCTTGTTCTTGAACCTAATGCTGGAGGATGGGCGTATTACCGAGGCCAGAGGTGAAGGCAGATGAAATCTTTAGTGCGGTGTATTTCATAAACTAAGCAGCACACACCAGTTTGGAGTTATAAACAGTCTATCTCCTCCTGCCAAAGCATTCCCACGTTATTACCGTTAATTAGAACAAATGAAATACTGTAGGTTTGCAGGTCAATAAGGCAGATTTTACTTCACAAGTTCTGTCATTATCTAGTAAAACACAGAAACAGTTGTATTTGAGCTGATGCAGTAGGTGTGGAATCGCTACAAACTCACTCAGATATCGAGCTCAGACTCAGCACAATACCAAAGCTTGATTTTGTTAAAGCACACACATAGAGGTAACAAAGACGACGGGGACCCTGGGTCTTCCTTTTCCATCTCCAGCAGCTGCAGACTTGACAGCTGACAGAGGTGCGAGGTCAGTGAGCGACAGGGAAACCTGCAGACTGACAGCGCTCAGCTAATGAGACATGCTGTAAGGGTGGAGTTAAGTTTTTTTTTTTTTTTTTTTTTTCCCCTCCCCCTTCATCTGGTCTGGCCACTACAAACCTGAATTAAAAAAAAACAAGACTGACTCATAGATCCGTGTGATGAAACAAGAGGAGGTTCACGAGAGGACACTTACATAGATTCAAGGAGTGTTAATGACGACTGAGCCCACTGCAGAGGAAGGTGAGTGGAAGGTGAGGAGAAAGAGTCTCGTCATCGCATCGTTATGTGGCTGACTGTAGTTACTGTCTGGGATCAACATTTCTCTACAAACAATTGTTTTCCTTTGACGAGACTGAAGTGCACACTGTGAGACTTCACCTCAACTCTGCACTCAAAATTTTAAAGATCTACCATGCACGATTGTCTTTTTTTTAAAAAAACTATGTATACACTTATACAGAAGTAATCCCCCTCTTATGACCCGCTAAAAGTGTGTGGTAGTGTTTTTTTTTGTTTGTTTGTTTGTTTGTTTTTGCAGAGACCCTGCCCTCTGCCTGTATTTTCCTATTTTCTTGTTTTTCTTGCCATCTCCAGGATGTTTATGGGTACAGTGCACAGGGAATGTCAGGACTTTGTAAGAAGTAAGGTTGTAACGGTTCACAAAATTCACACTTTGGTTTGATATGATACAGACTGACAGGAATACAGTTTGGCTGAAATGGGTTAATTAAAGTCTGGGTAAGGAAAATCAGTGATTTCTCTCCAAACACATTATACATTTTAGAAAAAACTTGCTGAAAACATGTGAACAGACTGTGAACTCTGATGAATTGTGGAGTTAGACCGTTTTTTCATTTCTGTGTTCAGGATTTTTTGGATGGGCCTATAAGAGTGTTGCACTGGAGCCATCCTTAACATTACCCCTTCCCTACTATGTACAAGGAAACTGTAAAATAACATTATAATATAATAATTATAATATGATTGAATATATTTAAAGTTTATAGTTTTCTTGACTTTCTAAAAACTACGTCACTACTAATTTTAGAGCACATAGTATCTGTGTCATTTCTTTTGCCCACTATGTGTCAATAACAATAGCCCTTTTTAAATAGGAATTATGCAAATTTGCAGGAAAGCCCAAACAGTCTTTTCAGCATTGGCAGTATAAAAACAAAATCGGCGAGTGTGGCAAAATGCCTACCTACTTTTGTTCATACAGAATGCACCTTTTTCGGGGCAATGGGGGGCGTGAGCAAGTAACAAAACATGTAGCTCAGTGTGTGACGTAAACAGTGACGTGTGAGGGAAGCCGCGGCTAGTCAGCCGGCGATTCTCTCGTAAATCGGCCCGTCCTTCACCGTTCCTGTCATCTGATGGTTAATGGCCTCTTCGTTTGTGAGGACAAGGAGGGTACACATTTCTTTGTCTCCCCAGTTGCTCATCTTTACAGTGTCTGTCAGGTTTGCGTTTCCCTCTTGCTACTAGCTGCTCGCTAATTCCTGCTATCAGCTGTTTCCCGTTTATCCACCACCAGTGGTTCGCACGTGCATCAGCCCCTCCCGTTGTGGAAGGCCGCCTCGGTCTTTTTAAACTAAAAGGGTTCCGCCAATATGACTACCCTACAAGGTGGAAAATTGGGCACCTCGGATCAACTCGCCAATCCGGCTCTGTGTGTCTAAATGCCCGCTGCTTGCCGGCAAAATGGCCCAACATTCGCGGAAAATCTGTCAGTGTAAAAGGGGCTTATGTGTCAGTGGCAATGTCACTCACCTTAAAGTCTAAAAAATCACAACCTTATGAACACAAGTAATGAAACAGCCATTACTAACGTACCTTTCAGTCTTTCTGCCCATGTTGGCTACCCAGCCTGTCAGCAGCTACTGCTCACTTCTGTGGGTGTGCTTTATGCTAACATTAGCTGCTGAGCGAGAAGCTATATCTTCACATTGGTTCTTGTTCCCTGAGTCGGATGTGTGTGCTGTACAACCATGTGTGCGCTACTGGCTTAGCTGCTATAGAGAGTTTGTCACTGTACAGTGGATTGTGCTTTGGCTAGTGCTTCAGCTCAGGGGTCATGTATGTTACACTATTACTGGGTTAGCTGCTAAGGAGAGTCTCTGGCTATGTGGTGTAGCTCGTTCTTTGGCTCGGTGTGTTTCCATCCACCACTCTTCTTTTGCCAGTGCTTTCATAATTTACAGCAAAACCGAAGTGGCTCCAAACAGCAGACCTGTAGGTTATTGGAAGATTTTGTGTTTTTGGTCTGGTAATGGTGGTACTAACCATCTTGCAATGAGCTAGCTTCGCATAGAGTAGCATGCCTCCCAGTGTGTCTCACCAGAGCAGGACGTTTTGGTTTGGGGTGAGAGGGGCAGACAGCATGTGCCTGTTCTGTCCTGTGGGCTGCTTTGTTGAGTGCAGTGGCACAGAGAACATCATTTTAAACACAGTTTAAGTTGTTTTAAACAACTTATACTATGTTGTTTTTCAACAGTAATAGGATTGTGTAACGTATTGTTCGGCCTAGAATGCGTACCGAACTGAAAGCCTTTACCCAACGGTTTAATACGAATACATGTATTGTTAATTGTCATTTCTCAAGTAGGATGTTTTAAACATACAGACATATTAAACTTGTTTGAAAAACGAGTAGCCGTCTTGCTATCTGGCTCATCTCGTTTCCTGGTTTTAAAATCCGTCCCAATTAAATTTTTAATTAAATAGCCATGGGCTAGGCTGTAGGATGCAATTTAGACATTATGAGGTTCAGACCTTTGCTTGGAGGAAATTTTAGTAATTGAACTTCTTTAAAATTTAATTGAATATCCCTGTAATGGACCAGAAGATAAATGTACTGACAATGAAAATAATAGTTGGTTAAAGCCCTTAGCTTAGCTTTTTCCAGCATATCCAGCTGACACAGTGTTGGGATACAAAACGGTTTCACATCCAGTGACAGTTCTAGCTCAACAAATATTTAAATCTTGATCGTTTGGCTCCATCTCCTTGCTGTAACATGGGCATCACCTTAAAAAGCCAAAGTCAAACGTTCTCCTCTGTCTGACATCCAGCCAACAGCAGCACTCTGTAGCTCAGGGCAGAGACTCCTCTCCCGCTGTATCTGAGACAGCACACTTCCAGCAGCCTGCTGCTGGAGCCCAGTGAAGGGCTGCCTCCTGGTTGTTGCCTTTTCATACTGACTCTCTGTCTGCTGTCTGTATGAATGTGACTGAATGTGTCTGAGTGTGTGGGCTGTGCTCGGCACCGCTGTGTGTTTGTGGCTGTCGATTTATCTTTTCTCTCCTGAAGATGGGCTGGTGAGGTGTCTAACTGGCAGGGATATAGCTTTAGCACAGTCCCATCTCTGCTACATGATAACTATCTTGTATGGTTTATCTGTTTTATATTAACCATGTTACTGACTACGTATACATGCACTCTAATATTCCACTACAGTTCCAAATGTGACATTATTCTGAATTTGATTTGAGTCCTGTAAACAACATATTAAGTTTAGATATTCTGAATACTGCATTTTTATGAATGCACCATCTTCTGTTAAAGACGTGGGATATGCTGGTATAATTCTTGTTTTAGGGGCATTGTTTGGACACGCATATAGCGCATATAGCGCATTTGGCACATGCGTCTTAACCAGGGCAACACACAGCTTCTCACCTGTTTATGTTACCTGTGTTCACAGTTCGCCACAGGTAGAAAAGTATGAAAATAAATCCTATTTTGATGGAATGAAGCAAAATAGCACAAGTGACCCCTGCTGTTCCACTTTTCAAGTTTTTTGACATGATAAACAACATGTTAGGACACATTAATCTAACTATGCACAGCTGTGTGCAAAACAGAAATAGTAGTGAATATTATTTTCATTTTTCAGGCATGTAAACAGCTTAGTAGGAAGATTGTCTTTTTTGGAATAAGGGCAAAAACTGGAATATTTTATGCACAAGGTCCAGCAGTCGCGGGAAACGTCTTAAAAGTTGTGGAATTCCATAAACTAATTTTCCAGGTCTGGAAAAGTCATGGAATTAGTAAAATCCTTGAAAGTTTTGGAATAGTCATGGAATTTTGTTGTTTGTAATGACATTGTCACACTAATCTTTCGTGGCTGATCTTCCATGTTATGTAATATATCTGCTAATTTATTTTCTGTAGCTCTTGACGTAATGTAGGGCTAGTAAGTTGATGTGTGTGAAATTCTTTTTACTATGACACGTTTTTGTTCATTTTCTCCCCACGTTCCATCTCTCCCTCCATATGCCAGCTACCTGGAAAAATGTTTGAATAGTTGGAATCTGATATTTTTGAATAACATCGTACAAATGGAGGAAGAAAAATAGTGTTTTGACAATGTAATTTAACTTGTTTCCATACATATGCTTCACTACTACTTTGGAGATGGAGCAATTAACATGGGAAGCTTAGGGTGTTTAATTGTCATTTAGAGCATCAGTGTGCACTTTGGTTTTGATTTAACTGCTCTTAAAGTAGAGCGTATGGCAAGCCGTTTTAACATTTAATCGCTAGACTGGATATTCATTACTGATATCTGGAACATAATTTTGCCTAGTCAAAACTCTTATTCAAGATATCCCTAATTAGATTTTGCCTAGTCAAAACTCTAATTACAGATATCTGTAATTCAGTGTTGACTAGTAAGATTCAAACTATTTTTGCCATTCATGTGTATGGGGTTTGTCATTATAGATATCTCCAATGTAGTTGCGGATATCTGCAATTGTTATTGCGGATATCTGCAACTGAATTGTGGATATCTGTAATTCCAGTTTGAGATATCTACAATTTAATTTTGACTAGTCATAATTCAAGTTCAAGATATCTTTAATTATCATCAATTGAAGATATCTACATGGTCCTTTCTAGATATCTTGAATTGAGTTTCAGATAGTCAGAATGACATTGTAGATATCTGTAACTGAATTATGACTAGTCAAAATGACGTTATAGATATCCGCAACTGAATTATGACTAGTCAAAATGACGTTGTAGATATCTTTAACTGAATTATGACTAGTGAAAATGACGTTGTAGATATCTACAACGTCATTTTCACTAGTCAAAATGACGCTGTAGATATCTGCAACTGAATTAAAATTCATACTAGTCACAATGACATTACTACTAGTCAAAATGACGTTATAGATATTTATAATGGTAATTCCGGATAGTCGGACTTAGTGATTAAATGTTAAAACGGCTTGCCATAAGAGCGTGACTGTTCGAAGGTATGGAGCATTGGGCCAACCAATTTGTCGGCTGTCACTCCCTCACTTAGAAAGCTCTACTGCTTCGTGTCCATGGACTGCCTATAATAGTATAATCAATATTTGGAGTGAAGTGTGCTGTACAGTTCTGTTCATGTTAAATCTTGTAAATGGTCATGGAAATTTTCTTATGGGTGCTCAAAAAGTCATTGAAAACTTTTTAAATTTTGTCCATGAAAATTTGTAGGAACCCTGTCTCTCCCACCAGCTTTGGCACACACAACTGTATGTCTACATGTTGTGTAGTTAATCAGTAATGGGGCATAGAGACGTTTCATCTAGCCCAATTCACACACCCGCGTTAACGGTGATAGCCTATTCCTTTCAATGTCTGTTTATGCTGATGTTGGAAAATGAAAACAACCCATCTAAATGCTCATCTGAAAAACCCAACATGTATAGACACTGACGAATTAGGCATGCTGTGTCTCCACTTGATATCCCACCTCCTGCACTTTGTTTTAGTTTTTGTATTATTGATTTGTTCTGTGTTTGAATTTTGTATATGAAGATTAGCACATAGAATAGTTAAATCTATGTGGGATCATTCTTTGTAAAATGCTTTGATACTTACAAAAGAGAGATCTAGAAATAAATAATCCTGAAATTTTAATTGTATAATTAAAAATTGACACCTATGTTCCTGCTGTATCCCTGGGCCTCAGCTGAGATTATGAATTTCAGTTTGATGATTTCTTGGTTCCTCAAGTCATCTTGCAATAACTTGCTGCTAGCTTTTGGTAATTTCACGGTAGTGGGTGTTCAGTGCAAGTCACTCATCAAGACGGTTGTCCAGTTCGCCACAGGTTCTTTTTTTATACCACAATTCAATTTCATGCTGTGCCCTGATATATCTCATAATCCTTGCCTGCTCTAGACTTATCGGTTTAATCCTCAAAATGTTAATGTCTCTGTTCATCTTTTCCCTGTCGTAATTTAATCGTTTTTTTTTTTATTAAACAACCAGTATCAATCAAATGATAAGATGTCTGAAGACAATGAAATTCTCCAGACTGCAACCTTGTTTGACTTGAGGCCAGCCAGCCAGCCCAGGTTTAGCAGCCCTGTCCATACACTGTGATGTGGGATTTTCGTTTAATAGGGAACTGCACACTGGCTTCAGAGGTTCCATTCACATGAGGCTTGAAAGGAGCCTCCAGCAGCAGCCCTGTGGTCTGACTGGAATATCAATCCATCCTCTCTGCCTTTGATTCAGCCCCCGCACCTAAGCCTCCTCAGAGCAACGAGGACGAGCAGACCGCAGGAAAGCACAAAGGCTTCAGGAGTGGAAAAGTGCATAATATCAATTCAGGTGTTAGGAGGAGAAGCTGGTGATATTGCACAGAAAATGAGCCTCGGCGTTGCTTTCTTAATCAGAGCATGCTGCATTGTCCTGCTTGCATATGCATATTTCATACACCATAAGGTGTAGAAATATTACACATACATGATGCCACTTGGTAACTCTTTTTATTTTTAGAACCATAATTAACAGGCCTTTACTCTGTATTTACTGCATGCCAATTATCCAGTTCTGTAATCATCGTTAAACAATAAAATCACTGATTAAAATGAGGTGTTATTAACTCAGTTTGTCTTTTAGAGTATAATTTTCAGGCTGACTGAATTCAACTTAAATCTAATCAATGTGTCAGCATCTAGATTACAGAGATGGTGTCTCCACTCCTTGCTGGAGATTTTTGCTGTCATTTACACGTTACGCTGGTGACATTCATTCATCAGGTTATGTTATTGTACATTGTTGAAAAGTAGAATATTATAAAAGGGACAGGTCACCCCAAAATAGAAAAAATACATATTTATCCTCTTAGCTGTTGGGCTGTTTATCAGTCTAGATTGTTTTAGTGTGAGTTGCTGAGTGTTGGAGCTATCAGCCGTAGAGATGTCTACCTTCTCTCAAATGTAATGCAATAAGATGACACTCGGCTTGTGGTGCTCAGAGTGCCAAAAACGTACATTTGTAAAACTCAACAGCAATGTCTCTTTCCAGAAATCATGACCAAGATAATCCACAGACCTTGTTATAAGCAGTTTCTTTCTACCAAACTATACTCACCAACTGAATCACAGCGCAGAAGGAAGAGTGCATTGACTCATGGACAAGAGGCTCATGCCAATGTTAGCACGTATTAATGGCGTCCTCATCGGCATGTGTAGTTAGATAGACAGAGTAACCTAGAGTAGAGTAAAGTAGAGTAAAGAATGACCTGGTAATACTTTTTTGCTTGGAGCGCCACAAGCCGAGTGCCATCTAGTTCCATTACATTGGAGAGAAGGCAGACATCTCTTCAACCGATATCTTCAACACTCTGCAACTCACACCATTGATAAATAGCACTACAGGTGTGAGGGAAAAAAAAACATAATTTTTGTATTGGGGTGAACTGTCCCTTAATGGTCTACAGTAAACTTTAACTACCTCTAGGTTTTCGGTCAACTTCAATAGAAATTCATAGTAAAAACTATTCTGCATTCTCCTCATTTCTGCTCCTTTTGTATTCCAGTGGAGGATTGTCATCCAGCCCATACAATCTCTTATTCAAAACCACACCACGAAATGGTCATTCAAAGTGAGGGTCAAGGTCAGATCTCTAATTTGCTCAGTTGTTTTGTTGCAGCAAAACATCAAAAGACAGCACAGTCTGAAGTTTTCTATTATCTCTTGAAACAAAAATCCAGTGAAGCATACTTGAAAGATAAAGACAAGACAAATTCAGCCTTCGGAGCAATTGTTTTTGGCCTTAATAAATGTCCAATGTTCATAGATTTGTCAGCGTTTACTCTAAATTAGTCCTACTTAGTAAATTAGCCTGGTATTTAAACCGCTTATGTTTTTAATATTTGAAGATTCACCTAAATTCAATACTAGCTTCAAAAATGACAGAAACAGACCAAGACCAGCGCTGACTCTGAATGTATTTGATTGATTTTGCTGCTTTTTCTAAGCTGACAGCCAGTACTTGCTCATTTGTTACCCAGTGAGGCATTCACTCTCAGGAATTTTCATGCTCAAGTCATCAGATTTGCAGAGCCGTTTCCTTGTTCGGTGTTTGACTGGAGATGAAACAAGATTTGATTGACAAGCAGATCAAAAGAAAATTATTTCTTTATCAAGAAATTTCCTAAATGCCAAACATTCCCCGCTTACAGCTCCTCAGATGCGTAAAAAAAAAAAAAAAAATAAGGAGGCTTTCTGGTTTTAATCCCTTTAAACTGAATATATTTGGATTTCAGGGTCTTGGTCAGACAAAGATGTTTTTTAATTATGATGGCCATTTATTCAGAAATTCTTTCATGTTATGGCCTAAATAAAGAATCAAAGAAAATAGTCACCAGTCAATTTATGCAGTCACTGTTACCACTGTTTCTGTCATTACAATTTACTTGCATGTCTTTATTTTACTGTTTCTGATGTATTATTCATTGAAGCAATATTAAAGGTCAACTAGAATTGATGGCAAGGGATTTTTTCTGTTTGACTAGCTACTAACAACAAGCCTGTGCTGTGTAGAAGACAGAGCACATAACAGTGAAGGTGAGCGGCATACGTCGTGTCATTTCGATTCTGTCTGACTAACACTGAGCCAGATATCATTGATCATTGTGTCATTTTGTGAAATGAGCCCAAATATAAAACACTGGAGAGGAAAATGGCCTAACTTCCATCACCCTGACATCCACGCTCTCGAGGGGGAAGACATTGCTTAGCATGTTAGCGGTCGATTCGTCTCCCCGAGCTCTTCCGTTGTCCCATCTTTGCCCTGGAGTCTGCAATGAAAGCTTGATCTTTTAATGGGGCTGTGCTGTTCGCCTCCGCCCCCACAGCCCTACTGTACCAGGCACAAGTTTGTGTTTCCTTCCTTTACAGAGGTTTACCATAAAAGCAGGGTCGCTGCCCCCTCTCTGCATTATCGCTCCAAGGAACTTCCTTCCAGTAGGAGGATGTGTGAGTGGAAGTCTTCTTTATGCTCATCTCTCCATCCAGGGTTCACTGTGCTCGACGAAGGTGGTGGGTGGGTGTGCTAAGATGGCAAGAGAACTGAAATGGAACTCCCAGATCTTACCGCCTACATGCCGTTCCCTCATAAAGGCACCAGTTCTTTTTAGTCTGGCTATCTGCCTTCTCCATGTCAGCATGATTGTCAAGCTTTGTGTGATCTGCTGTGACTCATTCATCATTCTGGAGAGCACTGATGTTGCTCTGCTTTCTTTGCAGATACAGCAGAGACCGAACAGTTTTCCGTGGCTCTAGATAAATGTATGCAGCGCTCCTCTGAGGGTTGATGACTACACTTACTTCCCTCACACACATTTTTTAGAAGTAGTGATGTCTTGCATCAAAGTATTTTGGGGAAATGTGAAATCATCCAGCAGTTAAATTTAACAGACACAGGATATTTCTGTCTATTTAAAGCAGTGCTCTGCAGCTGGAGAGCCGTGGTTCGTAAGCTCAGCTAAAGTGAGCCAAAATGAAACCAGAATGGGTTCTGTTTGAGAAGTAAAAAAAAAAGAACATTGCCAATCATAATTAGGTGCCTTTCTGTCACCCTGGTTTTTTTTTTTTTTTGTTTGTTTGTTTGTTTTTTTGCATTTTCAATTTACACATAAAGAAAAAACATGATTGGAAGTTTATAGTATGGCAAAAACGCTTGTCTTAGGTGTAAAAGCTGATGTAAAAACAAAATGTGACAGTGCTATGGAAACAGACTAGGTGAATAAATCATGACAGACATGAAGCATGCCACTTATTTATCACTCAAGGCTCCACTGCATTGAAGAGATGGAACAACAAACATCAGATAAGTGTAGAGAACCAAGGAGACGGCAACATTCCTCATATTTCCATTATGTTTTCCACATTGATTTCAATTGTTTGAGATCTGACTTGTGCTCTTTTAATTCCACCATCTTGATGTGTTCAACTCCTTATATTCGCATAACAGTAGTGGATTGAAATGCGCATTGACATTTTTGTCTCTGGAGATTTGTACTTATACAATCTACCAAAAACAAACAGCCTTTGAACAAAATGTTACTCAACAGTATGTATTGTGGATTACCTTATATGTCTACATAGAGATGGAAATTTTATTTCAAACCTATGTAATGTTGAATGTTGTTGAAGGAAGACCATTTCCCATAAGGCTTAGACGAATGCCAGTTAAATGTCACAGCGTAGGAGCTGCAGCTTTGTTTGCTGACAAATGCGATATTGTTTAAAGGTACCTTGTGAAGTTATCCAGGAGTCCTTTAGAGCACTGTCTTTTCATGTGGTTTCCCATTATGTTTGTATCATGGAGACAGGTGAGCAGGAGTGTGACGGGATACATCCTGCTCCCACTTTCTCTGTATTTCATTGATAGACAGTTGGTGGCAGTAACAAGGGAGGATGCGTAGCATTGCTTTAATGAAGGCAGGGAAAAAGACTGCAAGGTAGAAAGGAAATACTTTCAACACATTTGTTACAACCAAGGGGTTATCTCCAAGTCTCAAAATTGGAGTGCTTTAAACCTGCATTCTTTCTAATGGCCAGCAGGGGGTGACTCCATTGGCAACAAAAAGAAGTCTAATTTTATGGAAGTCTATGAAAAAAATGACCCTACTTCTCACTTGATTTATTACCTCAGTAAACATTTTCCTTATGAGTTTATGGTCTCCATCTCTAGTTTCGTCTTTTTCAATACAGCATGATGTTCATTTGGTAAATTACGGTCTCATTTAGAGTAAAATAGACAGTAAAGCAAGGGCATGCTTCAGGGCATGGTTACTTTGTGGTTGACAAGTCACTACCACAACGGTGTCCTCAGGTTCTCAGTCAGATCCACCCTTTGCTCTCCACAGCTCAGATCTCTCATGTCAGTACGGTCACTTCTGGCTCCAAAAAAACAACAACAAGATGGCAACTGCCAAGATGCCAAACTCGACACTTCAGAATCCTAGTCCACAAACCAATGGTCGACGTCAGGGTGGCTACATCTATTTCTTTTATTCAATTCATAATAGGAGCTCAAGGACGCTCTCAGTGAGAAGCACTGCAAGTAAACATAGCTTTTGTTTGAGAACCTTTAACTCGGTGGAAAGTAAATTCCAAGAACACTGATGGAAGAAATTCTCACTGAGAGATTGGTTGAGTTAATAGAGTTGCAGAAGCTAGCTCAGACGTGACAAAGGACTTTGAGCCCTCTATTGAAATAATTCAGATATTTATGTGTTCATGCTAGGATCTTATTCATTTCAAAGTATAGATACATGTCCTTCTTTGAAGCAAATATTATCTGTTGTATTGTACAGTAGTATCTGATTACTTTAAAGAGCGATTTCAAGACTAGATGTGTCTAATTCTGGACAAAATGCACGTGTCAAAAGCAACTTTCACAGGAGGGCTTGTAGTGCTGCTGTTTATGAAATGGTTCACCAGCTTTGCATGAAGTCCAAATGTAGTTAAGTTATATTTCACGCTTTCTTGTTTTTGTGATTGAGGTTATAATTTGGTTTGTCTCCGCGCAGCACCAGAGCAGATGATGACGATCTGTCATCTCCTGCATAGTGAACGCGTCTCAGCTCTGATGATTGCTGACAGTCTCCACATCTACTCAGCTCTTTGCTATCTCGGAGTCAACAGGCACTTACATTGTCCATGCCCGCTGATTGAAATGTCAGACCTAGACAGAGATGCAGGCATGGTTAATTAATATTTAATCATTTCATTTTATTGTCTCCTGTCATTGAGACAGGAGACAACTTACAGTATGTTATAAAAGGCCACTGAAATGTTGTTGTTCCACCTTTCAGTACCTCGCTGCATAGCTATAATGCATTGGTCTCTGCTTTGGTTCATCTTGATGGCTTGGCTATGATACCTGATATCCGCTGCAGTGCACTAATGCGTATGCTTTCTATTTTATTGACCGGGGCCATTTCCTGCCTGCCTAAATATATTTACCATCTGTATGCATGTACAGAATAGCAACGCTCACTTGACAAGTTTTCACATAGAGGATTTATCCATATTTTTTGCAATAAGTTCCTCAAAAAGTTGATGGTCAACAGTGATTCTGCAGTCTCTGTTAATGTCTGCCATTTATAAAGCCTACAGATTCTGCTCTGTGTAGTCATGCACAATCATATATTAGATCTGGCATTTGGTATTACATTACAGTCGAACATTTTCCAAGGCATATGATACATTTTGAGATTGATTTCCTACCTTTCAAGCAGCAGCAGCAGGTTTCCCTTCATGCCAGTACGGTATTGAAATAAACTGTTCAGACTGGTCATCCATGCCAAAGAGTACAGCATCACATAAAACTTTACTCACAGTTTGATTCTTCCATGCAGTAGTTTGTAGTTTCATCTCTTTTCATCTCTCTTAAGTTTGTCTCGTGTTCAGTTTTAAAATATTGATCTGAAGGTCTTGCATTTCAGCTCCTTGTGCTTTCAAATATCACTGAAGACGACGCAGTCAGCTAAGCTTCGCACTGTCTTCTCCTTGTCCCAGCACACAAAAGGGTCATAGTCTTCATATTCATACTTGACTGCAGAGAATTCTCGACATTGTACAATTTTCTTCTCAGCTTTGACACTGTGTTTGAATTAAACCCCCACTGAACACTTACGTGAGCTTATCTATGTCTAATATTCAGCCTTATGTATTTTATTGAAGGTAGTGAGGCAGAGAAACAGCATGAGGTGAAAGTGCGACAAAACTTTCACTCCTTGGAGTCAAAACTCAATAGATTCTGGATACAAAGACATATTTTTAGATTCAGTGTGACTAACATTTCCCAAGGATATCACTATCTCCGATGTCATTAACAACACCTGCCAGAACCTGCCTGGGAGTCCTCAAGTTGTCAGTATCAAAGTAATCCAGTGATAGACGTCTGTACATCTTTGGGTACACTGCAAACAGGAACTGCTTATAGGTAATTTGGCAGACTTTTTATGAGACCAATCTGCCAAAATGTAGCTTACGATTAACTGTCTGATGTAAGTGAATGTTTCTTTCTCAAGGGCGAAGGTTTTACCCAGGACCATTTGCTTCTGAAGAACTGTAAGTTAGCTGGCTAGCAAATGCTAACGTTAGCACTCACATTATTTTTTGGTGGTGCCAAATCATTACAGACCCAACAAACATTACTGACGGCTCCTGTTCAACAACAGTATTGGTACTTTGTGCAAAAAACATGTACAACTGACCAACTCGTCGTTGTCCCCAGCCACCATGTCAAAAGTTGAGAATTTTGCAATGTCACAAAGATGGTGACCATTGAGGGTGAGAAGTATGCATCATTCTACGCTCAACTTTTGGGCCATTTTGATTTGCCAGTACTACACTGCTGTCCTTTCCTGCAATATGCAGTCTGATTATTTTAGTGTGGTTGTATTTTTCATGTAGCTGCTGGACAATAAATACTAACAATCAAGGGCAATTTAAAATACTCAACCGATCATATTACACCCCATCACAGCTACATAGAATGGGCATAATAGTTGATAGTAAATGTAAAAATTGTGGTGCTGCTGAAGGAGCACTGCTCCATCTGTTGTGGGACTGCAATACAATTAAATATCTTTGGTTTTGCATAACAAAGACAGCAATGATCCACACTGATATAGTCATTCCACTCACAACACAGTCGTGTATAGCGGAAGGATTGCATAACTTGAGCTGAGTATCTTTAAAGCCTGAACAGATCTTTGTTATGTATGGTCACAAAAGATGATAATCATGAAAAATTAGATTGACTTAAGTTCTCTGACTCAGACATAATAGATCACTGAAGCAATGGAAATAATTAAGTTGGAAAAGGTAGCTTTCAGAGTGCAAAATAATGAGACAGATGATGGTGAGATATGGGGGCCAGTGGAAAAGTATTGAATGTCATTATGAAAAGAAAAAGAAACAAACTCTAAGAACACCATTTTTGATTTATTTTTTCCTTTTTCCGATTCAGACTAATAATTGTTGTCTTCTTTTTCTGCCAGTGCTGTTCCACAGTATTAATATTGCATTGTTATCTATGCTGTAAGATGAAAGTACTGTCCAGAGTGAAGAAAACTAACAATAATTATAACTGATGTTGTTTAAGGGGTGCACTGGGTTTAAGGGTTGGTCTAGATTTCCTATATTGGTTTGGAGAATAGAAAAGGCAGGACTCATTTGTGTTTTGATTAGAGATGGGTGATAAATCGATTACACTTGATGTATTGCAGTTTGTTCCACCTGAGATGTAAAAAAATACTGTAACAGCAATATTGAGTATTAATTGTCAAGTTATTTTTTTAAAAGCCACCGACATGAGACTTGCTTTGGCTTTTCAGCCCCAGACCCCGACCATTTAGTCTCAGTTTGCTACCATAGAGCACCAGTGCTTGCAAGTATTATTGACATATGAACTGGAGAGCTGTTGGTTTGTTTTGGTGCTCACGGTGAATAAATCCTCACGTGCAACAGCACCACTGTAATGGCTCAACATTCTGGGTGCCTTAGTAAGGGGCTGGTCTTGTTTTGTACATTGGTTTTGAGGGGATTAGAAAGGGCAAGACTTGTTAGAATTGTGAATCTTTTGTTTTTGTTTGTTTGTACTTCATGAGTCAGTGATGAAAGAGATTTAAAAAAAAAAAAATACCTCTCAGTATTCATTATAAGAAGGTAAAACCCATTAAAGACGGGGGAGAAAGTCATTAAGAAGATGGGTAAAAAAGAAAAGCACTCTCAAATTGGGAGATCTATTCATCTGTTTTCATATGCTTTTGATTGTATATTCACCCTTATTTAAGAGCCTCAATTTTCCCTGCTGTAGTTGCCATGGCTGTGGATGTGCTTCATGATGTAGAAAATGTGCTTTTATTGTACAGTAACTCTGCCACGTCTCCTGGGCATCCGCTCGTCTAATACGGTGCCGTAGGTCCCTTTTCTCCTTTCAGCTTGGTGGTTGGTCTTAATGGAAGAGATGAAATCCACTCTTTCCAGTCATCGGGAACTTAATGATTTGTTGCTTTTCTGGTCCTCAACCTGGGCTGTCAAGTTACAGATATTGATCTCTCAGTCATGCATTATCAATCAAAGAGATTAGTGTTTAGTTTCAGGGCTAGGTGGGTGAAAACAGGGTGTCAGACTCCTGCTTATAACAGGATTTCTGGAGCATAAGCCTTCAGGTTATGATGTAACTTTTCTCACTCTTAGAGGGTTAGGTATTGGTGGCAAACACTCCGGCTGTGGTTGACTTTATAAATCAGTGTCATTTCATGTGTTCCCAGGTAAAGCTTTCAGTCACCCATCTTGTCATTTATCAGTTTTGCTTGACTGAATCTGTGTCCTCCTCTTTTTTATTCTTTTTCCCCAGCTACTTGAAGGCAGCTTCACTTCCCAGGTCAGCCACGAAGTCGACGGGCTTATCTTCCAGCCATGCGGGGTAAGCCTCCATCTATGTATGACAATCTGTCATTTTCAAAGCCGTAGCCTTGTTGCCACAGGTTGATTGTCAGACGAAGCTTTTTTATTCCACCGGGCTCCTACATAAGAATCGGACAGCTTGTCACCGCGACACACCGTTTGTCACTCTCAGTCTTGCCCTGTGTTGTTGTAGAAAACCCCACTCCTACATGAATCCACATAAACACAGGGCTGTCTGGGAGAAGCTGCACAGTAAAACAGACACATGGCAGTTTTCTGTTACGACGGAAATGGCCTTGGTAAGAATACCAATTTACTTGGTTGTTAGCACAGCAGAAAATCACTTTTATCTGTGACGGTAATAGTATTCCTCCTTTCCTCTCCTGTGATGGACTCAGCTGCCCACATTCCACTGTCTAATATATTAAATATGCTATCGTGCACACATTATTAATGCAGGAAGAGGACAGGTAGGAATCTAGATTTTGAGATGCGGCATAAAGCTGCAGGTAGCTATGGTGCCTGCTGACTCTGCTGTTTGAGAAAAGAATCACATTTTTTGCTTATTATTTTCAGCTTTGACACATTGTTCTTCCACTATCAACTATGTTAAGCAACTGCATTGAAATTCTGTCTTTAACTCTGTCGTGTGAAGCAGCCGCCTTATTTTACTTGCTTACTTACTTTGGGCAGTCTTAATACACTGATGTACAAAATATAACAATTAAGACCATTAGGAAGTTGCTTTTACTTAAATCATCAAGTTGTTTTAAACTAATCATAGGAAATGTTTTTTAATGGCTCAAAACAGATTAGAAAGTGCTTTACGGGGAAAAGATCAAAAACACATATAGTACAAAGACAAGAACGAGAGAACTGTGTAACAAAAGCAGCATCTGATTACAATTTCACGTTTCAATTTGTGAAAACATCCCAGGACTAGTATTACCTGGGGACCTCATGTGATTTGTAATAATTGCAGGCGTCTTCTGCAATCTGAATCCCTTGTGAATCTGCCTTATCCATGATTTGTCAAGTAAAAATTCCACGGCAAAGGTTGTGTGACGATACTAGACCCGTGCAAATCAGCATCTTGGTGATTTTGGGTCGTATTTTTTTTTTACTTGTTTGTTTTCTCCACACCTCTTTCCTGCCTCTTGTGTGGTTGAGAATTATAGAGGCAGTGTTGGCAATTATAAAGAAAGATTTTGACAGCATTTTTGGGTGCAGGAGGATTATCTCGCTGCACAGCATGGAGACCCATTTGCAGAAGAGCAACATCTCCAAAGATGATGTTCTGTTTGAGGATAACATTGTACATCACCGCTAGTGGTGCTGTGTGGTGTTTCTGTGTCGTGGAGAGCTGTGTGAGTGAAATACAGACTTCTCTTATTCTGTGCAAATGTGCCGCATGAAACACGGATGTGGGAGGCAGTTTTTAAATCACAAGAGGTCCCCAGGTAATAGTAGTCCCGTGCGAATCGAGCTGTAGTTGAACATTACTGCACTCTAAAGACATGTTATTTTGCATATTTTTCTCCAAGCTCACTGATGTTTTCTGCTGCAAGAGAATATCTCAAATATGCTGCCATTATTTTCACACCGGAGTCTCTGATTTTACCTATTGGCACACCTTTGAGCAGACAGGGACATTTTCATAAAAGCAACAAAAGCAGCAAAATGTTTTTGCCTGGATTGAATCCAGCAGATTTGCATGACAAAGAACGGGGCAGTGCTCACTTATGGATAACAGGTGTTCGTGTTCTGTGTCTGGACACCTGCGTCTCGTTGGGTTTGACCCTGTATATGTTGGACATCTTTTCAGTCAGCAGGGTAACAACAACTGCTGCTGAGGCGTGGTGCAGCGGCCTGTTGTTTCTCTGGCCACAGCCTGCTCTGAGATGTTATATCAGGTGGAATCACACCTGCTTAGGCTGTTTTTGGTTGGGCTCTGGTTTTAAGCACAGAATACATTTTTGATCCACAGATAAAGCCATGTCGAAATATCCTTGGGCAAGATACCGAACCCCAAATTGCTCCCAGAGGTTGTTCCATCTGTGTATGAGTGTGTGTAGCAGGTGTAGTAGCAGTAGTAGCAGGAGGCACCGTGTATGGTAGCTTTGACCAACAAAATATGTGTGAATGGGTGAATGTGACTTGTCAGACGACTAGAAAAGTGCTATACAAGTGCAGTCCAATGACCATTAGAAAGTAACTGCTCATGTTTTCTCCCTATCATTGATGATTACCAAGATTTCTAAAACCCTTTTAATATAGCTTATTTCCATGGGGAGGGAATACACAGGTGAAATTGCATTTATGAAGATTTCCCTGTAGAGAGTATCATATGGAGGCTCTGTTTCTCTCAGCGTAACTTTATTGATTTAATATTGATTATGTAGATTTATATCAGAGTTACAGGAGTAAACTATTAGTTCACCGTGCCTTTGATCAATGTAGTGAAATCAAATATTATGGGGCTCAAATAGCAAGCAAACGGGTTCATAAAATGTCTCCGATGGTGACTAATATTAAAATTATAATAAGAAGAATGAGAATATTATTAAAAATAATAAAGTTAATCAGGTTATGAAAACGCTTGTCACTGGTAAGAGACATAACATCATTGGCCTTAAAAAATTGATTTGATAGTATTAACAGTTTCTTGAATACTGTAAAGTATATTTACTCCACAGTCAATGGATTGGATTGGAAGTTTCAGCTGTCACATTAGCACATAGGATAATTGTTAATTGTTTTAAAGCAAAAGATGACCAATAACATACCATAATCTTTGTCTAGGGATGCACCCATTTATGCACTGAACATCGATATTGGCCAATATTCGCCTTGCTGACTTCTGTTGGCCTATCTGTAAATTACATACAGTTCATAGATGGCAGTGGCCGATGTTTTTTGTTCGCACAGGCCAAAAAGCAGGGCTGAAGATCACTGGTGTCCCATCATCCTGCAGACAAATGTATTTAAGATGAACAAATATCTTTCCTTGGATGCCATCAGGACAAAAGGACGCCGCAAACTCACAAATGGCACGTCAACAGCTGCACGCTGTTTTTCCCTGATAATGCTACACTGTGAACATCAAACCTGTGCTGACACCAGAAGGAGGAGAGCTAGTTAACATTAGCTTTTAGCAGCCAGTGGGCGCAACAGCTAACAGAGGTTGCAATGAGTTACATTATGATGTGTTCAAGGACTGGACAAAGGCAAATTAAAATATTTACATGATGTATTCAACTGTAAAATGTACTTTTTGTTGAGAAACTTGAATAGATACAGTTATATGTTGTTCACTGTTTTCACAGCAATATGAAATAGATATTAGAAATTGAACTATGATATATTATATAGTAGTAAAGCTTTTGAATCAGTTATTTTTTGTTTTTTTTATATGAAATAAGGTTATTTTAAAGGTTTCAGACATTTCTATGATTAAATGTGCTCATTCAAAGGTAGTGTAATGGAAGACTGAATGACTTTAAAACAGTTCAGTTATCTTTTATTATGTAGATTTCTTTACAAAGCAAAATTGGTATTGGCTGTCAGCCAAATTGTCGATTCAAACATCAGTCTCAGCTCAGAATTTAGCACTTGGTGCATCTCTACCTATCCCTCTTGTTGTTCAGCATTTTCAGCTTTTGCTCTTTGTGATTTGTGCAGTAATTATCATACAGTGTATAACTGTGGCAATAGCCAGCAGGTAACAACAGTTCTCAGGAGAGCTGGAAATTAAATTTGGAGGAGGCAAGTTTACACAGCTGCACTTTCTCTCCACCACAGCATGAGCAGAGATGAATATGTCTCTCCGAGGCCGGTTAATTGATGTGCCACTGTCTTGATCAATATGTCAATGTAAATGTTTTATTTTCGCAGGTGCTTGCAATTCACGCCACTCTGTGCGGTTGCTCGTACAATGTAAGCCTTTCCCTCTCGCTTGTTTAATAAATAATTGGATTTCGATTGTTTCGGAAAAAGTGATTGGTGTGTAGAGAAGAGGGGATGCTAATTAGATTTAATTCTTATTTCCACAGTTGATTTCTAATTTATAAAACTCTAGGGGAAATATTGTACAGTTGGGTGGAAGAGGAATTAATTGGGGTGCAATCATTGGTTTCTCTTTTAGCTACAAATTACACAAGGGATGCTTGAGAGAATATTTTTAGGAGATTGTATTGAATTTCCAAATTATATACCACCCTGACCAGAAAATGGTTTTAGATTTAGAGCAGTGAGGTTGATGCAGCCCGCCATTGATTTATTGTCTTCTGTAGCCTCTGTGAATTTGATGGATAATGAACAACGGGGCTGAAGGAGAGTGTTGAAAGCACTGTGGCCCTCTGGGTGTGAAGATGTATGTGGCATTTATCGAACCAGCTGAGGAAATTGCAACAACATCATCCCCATCCCTGTCATGATTAGAAATACACTTTTAACCAGGGTTGGTGATTTGTTTTGGCAGATGCGCTTTACAGTTTTTAAAATGATTTCTGTCAAACAAGCAGGAATAGAATCAGCGGGGACAATGTGCAAATGCTCTGTCGATACTGTATGGACAGGTTGTCGCTCAGACAACTCCATTCGGCTTGCAGGTGCCTTTTTTACACCCCTCTTTATAGAATTCTCGCCTCTGAATTGGTTGGAAGTCCTTTCACAGCTCTGCAAGGACGTGTATAGAATTACCATCATAGACGGAGATGTTCAATGCGTCCCATTAAAGCCGCCTGTGCTGAGTCTAATTCGCCAATCTGTGATCAAATCACCGTTCATTAAGATGTTTTTCAGCAGTTTTATGAATCTGACGGAGGGAAATCACTCCAAACTCCTGAAGGTCAGCAGCTGGTTCCCGTCTGCACAGTCGCTCAAACAAATGGGCCGGGTCGGAAAAACTGGCAAGGCTAATGTGACTAAATGATTATGCAAATTGTCGGCCATCTGATGTGGCATTATACAAAAGATATTATGCAACACTGTCTGGCTTTACTTCTTTTTTATTACAGCATCTACATTAGATAATTAAATGCCTTGTTTATTAGGCTTTTGGTTCTGTGAATCTCAAAGTCTAAAGTATTTTAGACAAACAAACAAACAGGATTGGGGAGTGAAACAACAGTAATTACTTAAAACCAGATTAGATTTATTCACATGCATCTAACCACAGCCGGCTAATGAGAACAACAGTGTGACAGTGGCCTGGGTGCCGGCACAACAGCCTCTGCATGCACTTAACTATAGTAGCAGAGACTCATTTAAATGTTAATAACAACCCTTAACATCCACAGGCCTGGTGTTTTCAAGGTGACCGACTGCACTTGCTGTTTGTAGGTCTGCTTTAAAATAGTCTGTGCTTATGTATACCGGGTAGAAGTCCTCCTTCACAGCCCCTCAGCATCACCCTTTTATAAGACTCTTTAGAAATAATGGGAAGAGTCATCCTCAGAGTCCCTCTCCATTAAAAAGTGTTTCTCTTATGTTAATGTCCCCTATCATGAATTACCTTGACTTTACTGACTTGTGTCTGTACAAAGTTTGTCTCTCGAGAGGTGTTTTCACATACCTCTGTTAAAGGGGGTGACGTCTGTGCAATCTGGGACTCAAATGCACGCAGGAAATACTCGCTCAGGGACGTCACCAATACAAAAGCCAATTGCTCAGTAATACAGGAAACACATCAATGGGGGATAGACTTCAACACATCGACAAAGAAACTGGAAACCTTCAGCGCAGAGCAGATTTGTCAATGCAGAGATCAGAGTTAGCATTAGCATAGTGGACATTTTGACAGCAAACATTAAAGAATGAATAGCTTTTAGATGTAAACTGGACCCTGGAGCTTCCTTCCACTATCTACCAAAAAACTATGGTAGCAGATATAACCTCCTGAGACCCTGTGTCGTCATACAAGGACATCACATTTTGGCTTTACTGGACCTTATATTTCATTCTTCTTAACTTAGACCTGTTGTCCTCGTTCGTAGACACTTTTTGTGCCATCTAGTGGTAGAGCACAATACACTAATCCATGTAAAACCAAGATGGCAGCCATCTCTGCCAAGTCAGTCTGTAGCTGACCCCAACACAAAAGTGGACAAGGTCCAAAACCTGATCACATTTTATGGTTGAAACTTGTTTATTGTTGATTAATGACGTTTGTAGTTTGATATGGCAACGAAATTGACCAATTTTAGCAATTAGTAAGTACTCATTTGAACACATAAGGAATTTATCATCAGCTCGTTTGAGGACATTGAGACTATTATCGTCACGTTTTAGGATATAGGGACTTTATTATTGTTGACAGTGTTTAGTTTTTATACTTATCAGGCCCTACTGATCCCAAATAGCTAGGAGAAATTAAAAATGTGAACCAAACAAAAATTCCAGTCAGGAGGATAATTATGTTTCACACCAGGGTCCGACATTAACACCTGCCAACTGCCAAATGCAGGTATATTTTCTGTTGAGCAAGTATTTCTCAGAAAGTTATTTGCCACACTGGTGGGTAAATGTTTGTACTAAAATAGAAATGCAATAAAAACTATGGGGAGGGTCTCCACTGCGTTTGGTGACATTTATGTGCGCACCGCTCTGCTCTCTGTGTCTGTCACAGCATAAGGGTTCATCACAGATGCACACACTAGCAGATTTATCTCAACAGCATGTCTACCACAATACTGACCATCTCAAGTGTTTCTATTTCCACCGCACTTTTTCCTGTATGGGACATCATCTGATCCGCTAAACTATCTCTTGATGACAGTCTGCAAAGAAGAGGGTGATTGCGGAAGAGAGTAAGGAGTCTGACGAGGAGGCTTAAGTTGATCAACATCGTTTAGCATCGAATAGATTTACAAAACCTTCAGATTTACTTTTGATTGATCCTCAGGCATATTTAATAGCAAGAACTTTGGTAGAATTTTGAGATCAAGGCTTACTGAGTTGTATTCAGGCTTGAAATGATAAACCATCAATCAATATATTAAAATGATTTTGCTTCAGATTTTCCACTGGCCTCCTCTTTAAGATTGCATTTAATGAAATACCTTATTATCTCAATTAAATGTAGCCCACTGATTCGGCTGTATGTGTGATACAAGGCAAGGCAGTTTTAGCCGGTAAAAAAATATGATAGACCGTTGAATTTTTCATCTACCATCTACTTCCTTGACCGGTGAGTAAAAAGACCGAACACTAACACTGGGTCAGCCACCGCCAGTTAGCCTACAAGCTAACAAACAACATAAATAAAAGAGTGTTAACTACGTGCTAACTTCACTTGCCATTCTGATGTATCTGCTCGTCGCCGATTTTGGCACACAACAGACTCCTCATCTGAGTCTGGATCTGACTGAGGCTCAAGCGTGTGTCTCAGAGATCTCCAATCTCTCTGACGTTTCCGCTAACGCTAGCCACCTTGATGTGCACTGCTCTTTCACCAGTCAGCCTAGTGAAAGCAGCGCTGGAGAAAGCAGAGAGCGAAACCTACCGCAAGCCCATTTCTCGCTGAGATAGAAATAGTAGATCTGCCTCCAGCCCCTTGTTGGTTTTTTAAGTTTTATGTGGGAAAACCAAGTTAAACAAGTCCTCATCCAACTGTATATGTTTGCGTTTTAAAAATGAATGCTAAAAAAGTCCGGTCCATGTTGCAGTGTTTAAATTTTATCTGCATGGTGCCATAATGGAAAACAGTAAATTCTGATAACGGAAAAGTTTTCTGTTTCTGCATCCAAACAGCCTGTACAGTATAGTATATGCATGACTAAAAGATGTATGTAAAATAGTGTTGTCTTGTAACCCCATGTGGGAAATAAAAAATAAATGAATGAATGAATGTACAGCACCATAGTAAACAACACTGAAATGCTCGAGAAGTGTTTTCCAAGAGGTTATTAAATATTTACAGGGAAGAATTAAAGACATTGGCTGGAGGCAGATAAGGGGAAGAGGCGCATTGCTGCTGTTTGGCACTTTTTCTGTTGAGCTTTCTCTTTTTTTTTTTCCTTGAAAAGATTTTAAAAAAAGATTTGAAAAGGAAAAGGACAAAAGTTTGTGATAGTGAAATATATTTTCCCTCCTTATCTGTTTTGTCTGCAGCACACACAGACAGTGAAACAGCAATAATGAGGCATTCACAGATAGTGTGTCTGCAAACCGTCCACGTTTGTTGTTGTGGTGACCTTGCATATAAAGATGAGTTTAGCATTGTGTTGTTTACTGAATTAATAAACTTCTTAAAATGCATTTACTCTTTTTGACCTTTGGCTCAAGTCATTGGATAATTGATTGACACCAGGGCTGTTGTTTGAGACCCTCTTTGATATGCCAATCTGTAAATAAGCCGTTGTTTGTGAGAGATGCTGTGCTGTGGAAGCAAACATGTTGGGGTGTGGGGACATTCTTTATGCCACCCCCCAGAGTGACAGCTTGATGTTCTCCATGTGGAAGCACATTCGTCTTTCGGGCAGATCCATTGTTTTTCTTCTCTTCAGTAAGAAATAACGTTTAATTACTTAAATTTACACCAGTTCATTAATTATTAAAGAGCAGAGACTCTCTTCTTTGTAGTGGCTTTTGACAGTGTTTCACATTGTCACACAGAGGTGTCGCCAACCAGGAAGTGACCACCTGCACATAAGTCAGATTCATGGGACTCTCCGAAAACTCAGTGTTTCACCTGGATGGGTGTCGTTTTGCAGGACGCAGCAGTGTATGCCTGAGCTCAGTGAGTGTCTCAGTCAATATGTATATTTGGTTTTGCATCCATGGGCATCCATTGATGTAAGAGACTACATTGATATCAGAATACAGACCTCCCGTCTGTGTAGATTTTTGTTGTTGGACATAATTTAGTCCAACCAAATGTCAACACGACGGCATGATTTAGTGGTAGATGTTTTCCAGTATAATGGTATGATGGTCAGTTAGAGAATTTATCAGCAGTCAGGTAGTCATCTAAGAATCTGCAGGGAAGTCTAGCATTAGTTTCAGTTACAGCCTAGCCATCAAAGAGCAAAAATCCAAGTGTCTTCATAAATCAACGAAAAATCATCTGTGTTTGAAGTTACAGCTAAGTGGGAAGTCACCTATAGCTTTCATCTTTGGTTAAGGAAAAGATTAGGTTTAGGAATGCACCGATATGGATTTTTTTCAACTGATACCGATAACCGATAAGTAACTGCTTCTCATGGCCGATAACTGATAAGATAACCGATAATTTCACATTTTTGTATTTTAAAAAGAAGTGTAAAACCTATAGTTTATGTACACCTGAGAGTAAAAAAGGCTGAAAGCAGTCTACCTTGGCATTATCTGCTATAATTTTAAATATTCGATAAATGCATAATTATTAAAATGTCCCATTATCCACCGATAATTTATTGGCCCGATATTTATTCTGCATCCCTAATTAGGTTAATTAACAACTTTTTGGGTTACCATTACGCTACCTCACCAAGAAAGTGAAGACATGACCCACTGAGACCCGATGAGAATGTGCATCAGTCACAACACTCGTTGGGATGGAAGGCCTCGCCCCTGGGTGAAATACCAAGTTTGTAGGGAGTCCCTATTTTCTGGTAGGTCTGCGTGTGTTGACTTCAATACTGACATTATTAAGGGGATTTAGCATCTGGCAGAAATTGGCCTTACTCGTGACATGCCCACCAGCCTCAACTTTACCCTGAGTTTAATGGTAATCAAAGGTTTGCATACTAACAAGATGAACTAAGGTGGTGAACATGGTAAACATTTTACCCACTAAACTTCGGCATGTTTTCATTGTTATAGAGCTGCTAGCATGAGTCTAGACTCTTAGGGGCAAAGTCACAAAAGGATTGCGCAGCTTTTGCGTCTGCTAGAGCTGCATCTTCCTGGAAAGCTATGACATGATACCAAAAGCAGATACCTTAGGTCTTCTAGTTATATACCATACCTGGTGTCATATCAGTAACCTCACTCCACCTTCAAACCCCTGCTACAGCCTCTTGAAGACAGTAATGCCAAGACTGTCGGCGGTCCCGCAGGTTCAGTAGGGTTGAATTGTTTTATCACCAACACATCTTCCAACCATTACTGTGTACATGGGGCCAATAACACTGCCTCACATTGTGATTGTTTTCCAAAGTCATTGATTTTTTAGATCTCTAAAGCAACCAGTGCAATGTTAATCTCTTCTTCTGCGAATGGGATTAGGCTCTGGGTTAATCTCAGCAGGGTCTCACTGCTGTGAACATCCATTAATATTAGCACAAAGGTTGCCACTGCGGCAGCCTGCAGTCACAGGGTGTGTTATCTCACCCAACACATGGTGTCCTTGGAATATGTTTTCTTTGTTTCGGGCACATTGAAAAGATTTTGAATTTATAACAGTACCATTGCCACAGATGGTAGAATTTCTTATGGGAGAGCACTCCAGATGGTGATCTCTGTACAATGAATACAAAGAAGCATTTTTCTCCCCTCTACACTTTCTTTTTTTTTTTAAATCTCAAATCATTTCAGCTTCACTTAGAAAACCAAGTCAGTACAGAAGGTGTGATTCACATCAGGTTGGACCCAGTGAAGCTTTTGAATCATATTGTGAGAGATGATCTTAGACAGATATGTGAGTTTAGGAGGTCATATCATCTGCGATTGTGCACGGCATGTGTTTCATGAATCAGTGTAATCATTTTATCTGAGCTTTGCTTTTCTCTGCTGTATCTGTGTCACAACTGCAGACCAAGATTTACTCTTTTACTCCACCGTCCCTGTATTCCTCAACCTTGTTTATTCCAAGACTAATCTTTTATGTCACTGCACCATTTTTGCACATTCACACCAAAACCGCGCCAAAACACACACACACACACACACACATGATGTTACTCTCAAGAAGCGGGCCAGTGTGTCTGAGCTGTAACAGAGGGAGCTTTTCTCTGGGGAACAGATTTATTGGACTTGTCCAGCCTTTAGTCTGCAGTCTGCAGCACGCTTAAACAATGAGTCTGCCTTGGAGCAAAAAGCTGTTATTGAAATGAGACTTTGAAAAAACACTAATCAAAGGACTTATCTTGAAGCAAACCCTCAAGCAGGCTGCTTTTTTTTCTTCAATAGAATTACACTTTAAACATTTATTAAGCTTTACTATCATCTGTTATATTCACTACGTCTGTGTTTACGACGTGCTCATTTAAAGACAATCAGCCTTTTGATATTAAGCTGACACTCAAGTGTTTATGAATAATTGCACTGCAGATATTGCCCCGGTTTGTTGTTAGTGTGTGTGTGCCGTGTCATTGCCGATTCATTCACTCAAAACTAAAACTGCTCTTTAAGTGTTTGTGTGTAATAGCTATGATTTATCTCTTATTCATTTACAGCAAAAGTCAAAACAGTAATGAGAGGGCGGTAAAATATTTAGATCCTTGTCAAGGCAATTTAATCTCAGAAACTCCAGAGCAAATTGTGTTAATGCCAACTTTCAGCTGCAGTACGTCATTATTGCAAGTGTTAGAAAATCAAGAGCAGATATTAAACATTATATGAACAGCGTTCATCATAGACACAGTGATGCATCTGATTCTCAATTTAATCCTTTGGCCATGTCAGCAGCACGGCAGTGTGCGCAGAGTTGTCAGTCATCACTTTGGTCCAGACCAAAATCTCTTATTAGATTGAATGAAATTTTGTACAGACATTCATGGCTCCCAGAGGATGAACCCTACTGACTTTGTTGATCCCCTACTATGGTTGTGCCATGTGTATCTTGTGTATACTTTGTGTATGTTTTTAGTAGTCCTGCAATAGGTTGGGTACCTAGTGGGTGACCCACAAAAAAGGTTCCTCACAGGTGGTTTTGTGTCTTAATTTTATTTCAAGATTTTGTTTTGGGTGGGGGGAAAAAGAACATGCCTGTCATGCGGGTTTTTGATTCAGAGTAAATGTTAATTTAACTTAACATTTTGACATTTTAATCCTGTGACTGCTGTCTTTGTTTGTCAGCTCTGTCGTTCAGAGAATACTCACATTTAAGATGCTGGAATTAGTTTTTGTTGAGTTGTTGAGTTTTTGCTTCGTTTTTTTCTTAACAAATTATTTAAACATTTATATCAAATTGATTTGCAATTATTTTAATAGTTGACAACTAATTGATTAATCATTGCTGCTTTATACTGTATAGTGCTAACAGTTGTGGATCCAAATTTTAGTATTCTGGTTGGTGTTTTCTTCCCCCTACTTGAAGGAGAAGTAAAAATAACAAATCTCAGATCTAAAGCCATTCAATAGCACGTCACATTAATTTAATTTATGAAATGATCATAAGACAGAAAACTGGGGTACGGTCACTTCCATGCAAAAATCAGCATTCATCAATGTGAAAGTGAGCGTAGGCTACAATCAAATCTCACGTCAGGTCTCAATTCGTGTACACAAGTTTCAGTCAGTGTGAAGCATAGTAAATCTGGCTGAGGTGGAGAATTGTTATTAGACCATATTCTGACTGACATCAAGTATTAACAGCCGCATATTATTCACTTAAAGATGTATAGTGGCCGTATAGACATGTGCTCTCTATCACAGCTGGCAGTTGCCTGGCTCTTTGGGACTGGCTCCAGGTTGACTGAAGGGTGAACACAGTTCGTGCCTGGCTCTGTCTAAAACTTATCTGTTTTTAAACACAGACAAACCAAAGCATGCTTATATAATTTATCATAAAAACAACTAAATAAACCCTGCAACAGTAGCCTGAGTGTCAGACTGAAGCTCCCAGAACCTTCAGTCTGACATGGCTTCCATTGAAGGCGATTTACAAGGGGGAGGGAATTTGATTTTTTCCCTAACCAATCAGTAGAGATCAACGACTCACCCAGAATCTGACGTCATTAGTATCCATGCCTCGGGGGTGCTGAAAACCTCGATAGCATCGTTAATGTGGTCTGTAGGATCTGTAGCGGTCGCCATTGTTGCTATCCTCACCAGTTACCCACTGGCGTACAGCTTGACATCAGCGTGGCGCTGATTGGCTAATCGCTAGACCTCCGGCGTTCATTGGTCCGTCCATCGTTTGGACGAGATAAATCGCAAATTCATTGAAGTATGCCAGACCAGAGATGCAAGCCTATTCAGTTGAGTGGGCGGGGTCTACGGTCTGGAACCAGGCTACTGCAACAGTGTAATTATTTAAATATTAGTTGCCTAGGTGATGAAATGTTTTACCAGTGTCTGTCCTGTTATGCCTGAAATGGAAGCAGACCCAGTACGCAAGGCCATGTGCTCCTCGGTCTGGGTCAGCAATAACCATTTATATGAATATTCTGACAGTCTTAATAGTTTATAATATATAGCCTATATTAATGACACATGTAGGCCATAGGTTGGTACATATCATGGATGTATAAACGAAATATTCCAACCTCGAGTTCGACAGTCCACTGCAACACTGTTTACCACAACAGTGATTTTCTTCTATATGGTCTTTTTCCAACTTCCTTTGATGAAACTTTTCAGACTGCCAGATAGAACCAGTTGGTTAAACTGGACCTGGGACGTCCGTGTTTCCATTTCCAGCTTAGAGAAGTTTCTCTGCTTGGCTGTATTATGTCTCTCCATGTTGTAAACTCTTGTAGTGAGGCCTCTAAACTGAGAATATATTGGGCTGGAATAGGTCAGATCTGGGCTTGTTTGTAAGATAGATTGATAAATGAGGGCCACTGTATGTTTGCTGTTATCTCCCTGGACTTTATTAGTTCGGCCCCCTGCCCACAGGTTATTTCCCAGTATTGACTTCAAGGAAAGGCTACACCTGGTCCTACCAATCGCAGCAAACAAACAGTAGCATCCCTAACACTGCTGTCTGATAACCTGTCAAGCACCTGCACCTTTAAAGAATAATGCATGGCTGTTCTGCCTTTTCATTTATGAGCTCCAGGCTTTTTTAATGTACAGTTCATGCTTGGACAAACATTGTTGGTGTGTTTCCTGTGTTGAGTTTCTTGCCAATTTGGACTGTTTTGATTATGCAGTTGCTTGTGGAAGTTATAAAGTCTTAGGTGGCAGTTTTGTGGGCTACTTTGAGTTTTTATCTTTGTCACCAGAAAAAAAGGTTGAGTTGAAATAGAAACACAAAACTGCAAAGTCAGCTGAGCAGCGCTTGCACAGCTGTACTGCTGGTGATGCCTGCAGTCACCTCATGCTGGTATTTTTGAAAGCTGGCACAATTTGGGAGAGTTTGTTATGTTCAGAATCCTTTAACAAGAGATAAGAAGATGGGAGTCCAGGAAACAGAGGTAAGGAGCAATCAAATACAGGTTACAGAGAGAGCTGCAGGTTAGAATGAGTAAATGGAGAACAGGATAGAGAAGAGTGACCAGCCGTCAGTAAATCCTGTAATTGTAAGCTCTGTAATCAGCTCACTCTTATTACAAAAATACACATTTTTTCACTTATTCAAAAGTTCTCACAACTTTTTGCTGAAAAAAATAGACCCACTGAAAACTCCATTTATACATTCTTAAACATTACCACTAAAAAAGTTCAGTGCAGGCGCACAGTATTGGGAAGAGGGATTAGATCTTCCTGGATCAATAACTCAAAAAGGAAACACAAATGGCGCTCTTTTCCAACTGAGACAACAGGCTACATTTCAAACAAGCTGTCCTCCAGGCTGGACATATAATGTTGCCATCTGTGTGCAGCCTGCTGTGAGACGAGTATGAAAGTGCAACGCCGATAAGAGATTCTATAGATAGTCAACTTGATTATAACGTGTATTGTCTCCAAAATCACTTCACATATCAGTGGTGTCATGTTGGTTATACCACATGTGTGAATTTCGACAGGGTAGTGTTGTCTCAAACCAAACACTGCCGTTGTGCACTTACCGGAAATGACGACCGCAGCTGTTAGCTAGTTAGTAAACTAGCATTAGCATTCACGTTATCGTTCAGGGTACCAAATAATTACAGACTGCTAAATTAACCCAATAAACATACTGCTGGCTTATATCCGACAACATTATAGTGGTGCTTAGTGCAAAAAACACATGTATTATACAATGCAGCGACGTTCGCAGTTGCACAGTCCTCGGCCGCCATTTCCAGTTTGAAAAGTGGTCCCTCCCCTTCCACTACGTAGCCAAGATGGCGACCATTGAGTGCGAGAAGGGTCCATAGTTCTACATCCAACTTCTTTACCGTTTTGAGTGCACCATCCGGGTACTCATAGTGCACTGCATTTGCTAAAAGCACCAGCATTGATAAAAGAACATAAATCTTGTGACACTTGCAAGGTGCTGCTAGTTGCCATTCAGCCAATAACAAGATGTCATCTCTAACCTGACAGACACTTGTTAGAGGGGTACAGTTTGACATAGTAACCGAGAAGGGCGAGCAGAGTATTAACTTAAAGTCAAATTGAAGTGGACCTTGGATAATTAAAATGTAATGAACCCATTTCATATCATGTTCAGGGGCCAAAAAAATGTTTCTTAGGGCTGCCATTGGCCCACT
Source organism: Epinephelus lanceolatus (assembly GCF_041903045.1). NCBI lineage: Eukaryota > Metazoa > Chordata > Actinopteri > Perciformes > Serranidae > Epinephelus > Epinephelus lanceolatus. The sequence continues at coordinate 23,715,867 of NC_135746.1, forward strand.
GACTGCAATTTGAGGAAGTATGCTTTAAATTAACAACTTCTTCAAAGGTCTAAAATTTTAAATCACTTAAGTTCTCTGTAGTTTTAAGGGTTTTTTAGACCCTCAAACCATATGTGTGGTGGCTGTTAAGTTATTCATTACCAGAAAGATATTCTCGCATATTTTCAAAGACGTTCAAGTAATTGATTTGTTTTTTACAGTAATTACAGTCATTTGTTTTGGCATTTATGCTCCACTTTTGTTTTTAATGGAAGAGGCCACCTTTGCTTTCATACTGTGCATCTCCCTCAGTCTGAGAGTCATAACCTCTGAATTTCTAACCTGAAACAGCAGGCAATTTATATGCAATAGAACATCATTACATGAAAATGATTTTGATAGATGGGAGATGTGTTCTTGAATGCAAGGCCGGGTTTGAAGGTCTGTTTTTGTGCTTCGGCAATAAAGCCCTTATTTTGTATGTGCAGTCACTTATTGACAAGGATAACAATGGTAATGAAGGTGGGAGTGCAACTGGCAGCACTTTTTCATTTAGGAATGAATTTGAAGGTTTATTGTTCATTTAATCTGCAGACTGATTGGGTTTTCATGGGGTTGTTGCCATAGTTCTCCTGGCTTGGTTTAAGCAAATTTCACTTTCGTTAAAAATGTAGCACACACATTTTCGGAAGCTGCGACAGCCCCCCAGGCCAGTGGATTTTCTGGGGCTCACTATTCATTCCCTAGTAGAGGTTTTCATGTACTGTTATTGTTTTAGCACAGTGAAGACAAACAGCATAAGCTTTTTGGAAGTTGGTACTGTGTGTCTTTTTCTTTTATTTAGCTAAATTATGAAGTCATTACATCAACAATTTTAGAAGACTCAATCACTAGACGGGGCAGCTATGGCTCAGGAGGTAAAGCAGGTCGTCCTTTAATCAAGGTTTGATCCCTGGCTCTTCATGAGCAAGGTCTGTCAGGTCCAAGTTGTCAGGGCCCCCTTTGGCCTCCACCTGCAAAATGTCAGATTAACACATACCAACCATGACCAGTAAAATTTAAAATTACTAGAAAGGAAAAAAAGCCGTGGAAACGCAAGGGGCTAGGTACCATGTCTGAAGGGTTACTTTTGATTCCAATGGTACCATACCGAAAGTGTTTGGTGCAAACGGAGTGAAAGTGACCTAAGAAGACACAAAATTACCTTAAAGAGAAACAAAACAACCACAAAGAGACACAACTACAAAGATACATAATACGGTAACAGAAAGGGACAAAACCACTTCAAATTTAGCATTTTTGCTCCTACGCAGTAGAGGTGCTGGAGCCTCCTGCATGTCTTGGCTTAGGGGCCCATGATCTTACAATCCATGTCAATTATTGAAGTGTCCTTCAGCAAGACACTGAACCTCATGTTGACTGCTGGGCTGGCAGGCACCTTGCATAGCAGCTCCGATACTGTTGGTGTATAAATGTGTGTGAATGGGTGAATGAGAAGCAAACTGTAAAGTGCTTTGTCCCATAAGGTAGAAAGGCGCTACGTAAATGCAGTCAATTTACCATTTAGATGCACATATACATTTCATTTTGCATCAGAGCTACATAAGAGGACTGAGTCTTTTCACAAGAGGTTATTTTGATGCCTAAGCAGCATAGCATAACTAACTGCACTGAAGAATGTTCCTTTCCACACCCACGTTTCCAGAAGAAAAGATGTACTCTGTCGAGGTTCTTCAAAAGAGACATGCCCTCTCTTCCTGCTCTCTAGCTAACTGCGGTGAATAGCCTTTGTGGAGTGTGTTAGTTTCAAAGGCACATGAAGGCCGCCTCCCACACGGAGAGCTCTGCCGCAGACAAAGCTGAAGGACGCCCCACACTCATGTTCCCTTTACTTTACACCTAAAATGACAATGTCAACCTGCCCTTGATTCAGCCAGAGAATCTGCCACGAGGACGTTGCCGTCGGTATATGATTTTATTTTCATAATGATGCCCACGCAGTGCAGTATATTTAAGTCCAACTGAAGTTAAGTTAGTTATCACTTTTTTATGTTTTTAATTTATTTAAATAGTTTTTTATTATCAAAAGGAATAAAAAGGTGTTTTTGGGACATATCAGAAATGCTCACTTTTGTCTCATCCAGCTGGAGGCGCATGTTGATGTCTATGCTTGATTGACAGCAGCTGGCAGGGTCAGTGTCAGTGTCAGCCTGTGTGCTGTAGCCTTCATGTCGGGGACAGACAGTGTGTTGTTAGTCATGTGAAAGAGAAAGGACCACATAAGCATCTAACCCGGACAAAGTGACATTTACAGGTATGTTTATTAGTCATCTAGCCTTCAAACTGAGCAGTGCACCTCACCCCGCTGAATGTTGGTCATTCATTCAAGAAGAAGACTAGAAGGAGACTTTAGCAGGAAAGCTAATGTGGGCTGTTCAGAGTCTGTGGCTCTTGTGTTGTGTAGCAGGCTGCTGTCTGGCTCGGTGTGACTGGCTGCTCTGCTTTAGTTAAAGCAAAGTATTTATAGAGTTACAGTATTTATGACTTAGGCTAAAAAACTAAAGCACTTGGTTAGGGACAGGTCACTGCCATTGGTGAAAAATAGCAATAATAATAATAATAATTGTAGAAATGAAACAGTCTGTAAACTCTGGTCTCGAACCTGAAAGTTAAATATACTATATACCCACAATTCCCACCAGTACTCCCACAAGGCCTCATTATGCTTCAAACAAAGTGCTTACTGGATCATCTAACAGCATCTGAAAACACATTTCCAGCCTCAGAAATTGTCAAGATGCTTCCTCCAATTTTTTTTTACCATGAACTCTGTCAAGGAGATACAATTCAAACATGTACACAATTATCCCCATTTGTTTGCATCATTGTGTGGCGACCACAAACTGCATAAAATCATAGACACCATGGCATGCCCTTTGGTTTGTGTACTCTTGTTTTGAAGCCCCAAGTTTTGCATTTTGGCTGTCACCATATTTGGAGCTAGAAGTGACCATATTTGGACGAGAGAGTAGAGCTAACCCTAACACTAGCTGCTAGCTTGGTTAGCACTGTGCACGTTTAGTCTGTGGTCAACTTTGACCATGCTAATGCTAATTTTTGCTTGCAAAAAAAGGCTTAAATCATTACACAAAATGTACTTACCAGAAAAACTGAACATCCGACTTCTTAGAGTGTCTTTTAGTACAACCAAATGCTGAACAAGACTTTTTTAGGTCTTTAAAATGTTGCAATAATCTTTCACGAACTGGAAACACACTGAAATAGTGACAGCTACAGCTATACTCACGCTCTGAATCTGAGGTTTCACCAGGTTTATGTTACCTGACTATTGTTGTCGCTGTGGTTGCAACTTTTCAATGGAATGCACCTACCTGTCACACAAAGCGACCACGCCCGTAGCAGCTGGAGGCACCTTTTTTAAATTGTTTTCAATGAGAATGAAGCTTTATGCTCATTGTTTTTGCGTTGCAACGTGACTCCCGTTTCTGTGCTCTAAGCACCTGGTGTTTTTGCTGGAGTGCCCTGAACTCCTCGAGTTGAAAAAACTTCAACCCAAAGCAGAAAAATGCGTCATCTCTTTTTCCTCATTTTTCATCCCAATCGGATGATTTGCGAGGAGGGTCTTCTGTGGTGGTCACAAGTTTACAGTTGGTAAACTTGTTGGAGAAACTTGTGGCAGCAGTTGCTGGATAACCAAAGCTATATGGCCCGACAATAGACAGTAGGTTGTCAGACTGCCCCGAGTCATCCTAAAATATGCCTGGAAACGGCCATTATCGAGGCGAAGCTCCTGGACCAACTGGTGGTACTCCCCTTGATCCACCCTCTTTTTTAGGGTCTTATGTACCCACACAGATCTCTGTTTCCCTGTGCCCAACAAACTATTTATTGACAGCCTCTCATCGTTAACCAGAGCTAAAGTGAGTACCCTCTGCCTCAACATTTTGATTTACATGGAAAGGGTAGAATAAGGAGGTGAGTCCGTGGTTGCCTGGCAGCAATAAAAAGGCACAGCCATTTTCCTCTTCTTTTTTTTTTTCCTAGTGGCATTTGACAAAAAAAAGGCAGTGCGGCGCACCTCAAAACGCCTTAATTATGCATTGCCATAAGCCTTACTAAAATTTAAATGGGTGAGTTATATAAGTATTCACGTCCATACAGTTGTCATGAATGGAGAAATAAGCCATTGAGACCAAAACTGTATTTTGCACTAGGCTGTAAACATGTTTATTTCTGCTGTAAAATTGGACATTTTAACATGGATGTCTATGGCAATTTACTCGCTTCTGGAGCCAAGTGGGGCGCCCCGGAGGCTGAAGACCGAGTTCTTGGAGAAACATCAGGGAAGCATTGTGATGCAGTCTGGAGGGAGGCTGTAGTGGCTTTCTGCTCCACCTTGGAGTGCGGTCAAGTATAAACACTTGTACAACCTACTTGGTTTCAAGCATACCAAACCCATTACTTTCCACCATGGCACAGAACTTTGACATCAGAAGTAAAGTGTGTGCTGTAGAATCATACAACACCAGTGTAATTTCTTGGGTTACTGGGCTTGACCCTGAAGTGTTAGTAAACCATTAGAAAACTTGTCAGCCTGCAAGATTTCCCTGCTATTCAGCAAGTCCAACAGCTTGCCAAACCCAGGCACCAGCGCATTTGTGGAGGAGTATGGTGGTTTCTGATGACAAGTAGTGGTGCTTTTCTTTTTTCCCATGATGATTTAAAGTTTTCCTTTGAAGTCTTGCCATAGGATCATACGTGGGTGGATCCAGGAACCCCTTATTTGATCATGTGCTGTGACGGCACACGTTCTCCAGAGGAATCCTGTCTGTTTTTTCCACACATTTCCCTGGAGTAGACTTCTGTTACCGGGCAACCTGACAGTGACAGAGTCTGGTCATCTGTTCCCGCCTCCACCCGTCATGCCTTTACATTTCTCATGTTCCAGTGCTCTTGTTTCATGTACTCCTAAATGTCAGCCACGCATAAATAATCAAAGCGATGGAGGGAAGCATGTTGTTTGGTTATGTGTCATATGTTGCTGCACATTGAAACAGTAGTGATGTGAAACATGTAATCATGTTGAATCATAATTTGTCAGCCCATAATGTATCTACACTTGTATTCTTGTGTTCCCAACATGCAATTTTCTACTAATCATTTTTCATTTCAAATGTGGAGTAAATGATTTAATAGGCTGTCTTTTTGTTTGCACTTCCTTGATGTTTTTGATACCCAGGGACTAATTACTGACATAAGATCAAATCAGTTCCACGACTTGCTGCTCCAGATAGTTGGATACTAGCAGTGCATCATAATGGAGCCTAATTTGTTCAAGGGTTTTCAGCTCATTAACTGTGACTGTTGCCTCAAAACTCACAAATTACTCAACCATTAAGTCTGCAGCGCTGTTGGTTGACTGCTGCTGCTGGAAACCACAGTGTCACTCTTGGTCCATGAAAGAGGGTCTAGCTGCAGAGCTCCAGGCTCGGGTCCACATTCTCCATCTGACCCTTTACAGTCGTGAGCTCAGAGAAAGAGAAAATTGTGTACATGTGCCAGAGATGTTTTCAGGATACAGTGTTTGAATGAGCCACACGGCCTACTCCAGCAACACCAAGGTCAAATGTACAACCTCATATTTCAATCTAAGTTGAAAGTAGCCATTCTAATGTGGTTAGCAAAGCAACTTAATTTCAGCCTACATAAAAGGGCCTCATTCACCAGTATATTTTCAGTAAGTTTGCTCTTAAATTCTTTTCTTAAGAGAGGTCATAAGAAAAGTCTGTTAGATTCATGACGTGCTCTTTAAAAGCAGAATTGTTTGCACCTGTGTTCTTACCATGATGAATCCCATTGTCCTCGTGAGTTGACAGCATGTACCAGTTGATCCAAATTTGCATAGATAAACGCTCCACAAATCGCCATAATAGGGCACGAGACTGCAGGGTGGTGTGCACACACAGAAACTGATGAAGAAGAAGTTGAGAGAATTAAGTCAAATGCTCAACCAGAAGTCTAAACAGGGTGAAGCACCCGACTCCAGATATTAAAAAAATACATAAATCTGTTTTTAAAAGGATGTAATCTACCTCTACAGAAAGTGAATGCCAAACGAGCTGTTATATCTAGTAGCGCCAGGAGTGGATAAAAAATCACAAAATGCATGGAATGCTGAAAATATGCTTTAATCAACCACCTGAACCGCAAACTTAATGCAGTATAGAAACACAGTTTTTAGGAAAAGAGGAAAGAGATGAGCATCACAACGCTCTCCACAGTTTGTCCCGCCCATGATATTTTGATAATCTAAATAATTATTAAAAATACTATAAATTATAAAAATATAATTGCAATTTAAACCCTGTAATATTTTACAACTGTAGAAATGAAGACAACGAAGTAATCAGTTATTTTACACAAACACGTTAGCATAAAACGTGTGTTAAAGTTCTCTTGAGTGTGTGTAGATTCGGTTCTTACCTAAGAATGAATCCCAAACAAGAAAACATTAGTGTTTGACAAAATCTTCATGAAAACTGTTAGTGGTTTGTTTCCAAACACTTGGTGAATGGGGCCCAGTGTTAGATTGCTAACGACATTAGCATAGCTAGCTGATAGTTTAGCCTAGTACAAGTTATTTGCGGCTTAATGTTAAGTTTCCAAACTTTATATGTTTCAGTTCAATCAAAATGTCAGGTTGTATATTAAACCTTGGTGTTATTGGTGGATGTGTGGCTTATTCAAACTAATGAACATGTGCTATTGTGTCCTGATGATCATATCCAAAACTTACACTTATTCATTAACGATAAGCACAACAAACAATATGTAGCCTAAATGTGAATCTAAATGTCATCAGTCAGCTTATAAAAGGCCTACCCACAATTCAAATCGGATCAAAAAAGTTAATTTTCCGTCAACTGCCTTACACATTTTTATCCAAAATAAGGTTCCATGGTGGTTCATCTGAAGGGGAAGGAATTCTCTTCTCCATATATTGGCATGGCAGTGATTCAGTGTATTAAATATGTGCTCAGTGGGCTACTTTATTTATTGAACATAAGCGGGACAAGACAATATGCTTTGTAATGTAATACAGTTGCATGTAACTGTTATTTATTGATAGAAAGAACAGGAAAAACCTGATTTTCCAACTTAATACACATGGGTTCTAGTGATGGAGGGTGGGCGCCTAGAGCCTGGAGCTCTGCAGCGGGATCCTGTTGCCATGAAAGCAGCTTTAATGTGTTTATCCCCAACAGATCTTCTGTATGATTAATTTTCTGGGGTTTTCTTGTCTCCTGCAGAGATACAAGGCCGGCAGGTGTGACGACATCCTCAAGTGGAAGCCCCCCAACCTCAACTCTGTGGACTTTCGCCTCAAGATCACCAAAGTCGGAGGAGAAGGGTAAGTCACTGTTGCCAAGGAAACACTGCCTGATGAGTCTGATTGCACCTATCATTTTGTGACACACTGGAGTACTTCGCACACACACACACACATGCACACACATGTAAAGTTGCTATGTGTGTTGGCGTCAAAGGCAGTGCTTTAATCTTTTTCTTTACCATCCAATCTTATCTCACATTTCCATCTCTCCCTGGGGATCAATTCCTGTTTCGTTCATTTCCATCATCACCTACATGCGCCTTCGTCTCTAGTCCCACAAATTTCGTAATTGCTGTACAGTATGTGGCTATACGTGCAATGAAAAACACTCCTGCCATTCCTCTTTTTCTCTCATTTCATGTTTGTCATCCTCTGCATCATAAATTATTCAGAAACACTGGTGCTCATCGTAACCCTCATCCCTGTAAACATTAGGGCTCTGCTGGGAAAAAAAACAAACAAAAAGAAAACAATTCCACAACTATAAAAGACAATCAATTCCTGGAGGTCATTACAGCCTGTGGTGGGTATTTCTTATACAAAATAGGAACTAGTAACACTGGTAGTCTAAAAATCTAATGGATTAGGTTATGAGGAGAAAATCAATTTTTGTTTTTTTAGCCCTGCTGGTGTAGTGGCTCTGGGAGAGGAGATGGACAAAGGACTAACATATCTCAAAAACTGTTGGAAGGATTACAAAGTAGGGGTGGGTGATATGGCTCTAAAATAATTTCACAATATTTCAGGGTATTTTTGTGATAATGATATTCTGAAATATTGTTAAAAACTAAGCAAAAATTATCTCTCATTCTTTAGTTTGTAAACAACAGCAGTAAGTCAGAGTGAGATTCAGATCATACAATATTAATAGTTCAACAAAATAAAATCTACCTCAAATTACACATTTAAACAGCTCCCAGATACAAATCATGTATCCTGGGATCTAAATATATAAATCAACAGGTGATGTTCTTCTCTTTTAACAAAATCCTAAATGGTGGAGATGTTTTTTTTTCCCACCTGGACCTTTATGCTCTGCCATTTCTCCTCTAATCATCACGCTGTAACCTGTGACAGGCTGTTATGATACCAGAACTATCACACATTCACATATATGTGCGAGCGTCACGTAGGTTTACATTACCAAAGGTTTATGACAAAATCACTTGACGACACTGACTCCCGTGTACGCAAGGTGAGAAAGGAGAGGGAGAGATGCTGCGCTGCTGCCGGAGGAGCCACTGAATAAGTTCCCAATGTCGGGAGGATAACTCGCAGTAATTCGCTAAAAGAGTCTGAGAAGTCCAGGGCTGTTCATTAAGCATTCAGGACACTACAGTTTATTCCACACTAAAGAAGCTGCTCCTCTTTTCGGAACCACAGCAGAGTCTGTCATAATTTCACTTTCAGCCATGTTTTTTGTTGCAGTGGGTAACAGTATGAAGTCAATATGTCAGCAAGTCGAAATATAAGGAGTATCACAATATAATATTAAATATTAAACCAGTATTATCGTGAAAGAGATGATATGGCCCACCCCTATTACAGAGACATTGCTGATCCCCAGAGGATGGCACCTACTGTCTTTGCCGATCTTTTGACATTTTCTCTAGTGCCATGAAGCTGGTTGACATTATTGGTCTTAACAACTCAGACAGCTATTGATTGGATTTGGGACAGGTGTTCATGGTTCCCAGATAGGGCTGGGCAATATATCAGTATTATATCAATATTGTGATAGTATATCAGATATCATCTTAGATCTGAGAAACCTTAATATGACATAAGTGTTGTCTTTTCCTGGTTTTAAAGGTTGCATTGCACTAAAGTGATGCAATTCTCTGAACTTACCAGACTGCTTTAGTTAGTTTTAGTTCTGTTATTTTCCTGTACTCGCTTAGTCATTACATCCATGTTACAGATGATTATTTAGCAAAAATGTTGTCGACGATATGGTATTATCGCAATATTGATATCGAGATATTTGGTCAAAAATATCATGATTTATTTATTTCTTTTTCCATATCACCTGTCTCTGTGCCCAGAGGATGAATACTATTAACTCTGAGGATCCCTTAACTTTTCCTCTAGCACCGCCAGCAGGTCAAAATATTTACTTATCTATTGAAACATTGCAACAACCACTATTTGCACACAATTTTAAACCGACATTCATTGTTCTCAGAGGATGAATCCTGATGACTTTTGTTATCCCTCTACTTTTCTTAAAGCTCCATCATGTGGTTGATATTTGAGATATTTGCAAAATATGTCTTTAACTATCAGATGAATTGCCATTAAATGTGGTACAGACATTCATGCTCCCCTCAGGATGTATTGTAATAATTTTGATGATCACTGAATGTGGAAACAAACTTTCCCCTCTAGCGTTTCCAAGTGGTATTATTGTTGGCGCAGCTGTGACAAAGACAGCCGAATCACTCTCTGTTTTCCCCAGAGTAACACCAGCAACACAAGACAAAATCATGAGTTAATTCTTTTAGTCTGTAATCGAGACATAAAGCAGATAGAAATGGTGCCAGACTGCCAGCTTGGCGGGATCACCAGTCAGCACTCATTTTCCTAGGAAATCGTACCCAGTGGCAGACAGAATTACATAGTGAACGTGAGGCTTATCGGGAACAAATCTAAACGCAGATGGTGCCATTATTCTATAGACATTACATTGTGCAATCAACATTTGCTTCATAACGATAAGTTAAAGCAAAAAACTTGTCTGCCAGTTTAACATCAGGTCAAAATGTTATTTTGTCCAGTTCTTTGGTTTATGACCAAATACGTGCCAAGCTGACAATGTTCCCATCAGCCTCAGCTGCACTTTGTGTTTACTGCTAATTAGCAAATGCTGGCATGCTAACGCGCTAAACTAAAATGACGAACATAGTACTATCTAAACATCAGCATGCAGGCATTGTAATGTTGAGCACATCCGCATGCTGACATGAGAACCACACTGTGCCTAAGTGCAGTCTCACAGAGCTGCTAGCACGGCTTGTAGACTCCTACTGTTGTTTTATCCTGTCAGCACAATGCACATCTCTTTGCTCTGTCTGCTTTTTCTTCAGATCAGTCTGTGAGTATTGTCTGAGTGCAAGCAAACAGACTCATAGCAGTGAGCTTTCTGGTCACGCTGCCTTTTCCTCCGAGAGCCAGGTGACCTTAGTGACTGTCCCAGCTTTGTAGCCATGAGCCCGCCACCATTCACCAACAACAGACTGAGAGGATCACAGCGGGGCACAGTCAGTCATCCTACTCTAGAGTCAGCCAGCAAGCCAGCTAGTCAGCTTCTTGACTCCTCCCTGTGTGTGGGAGAGCACAGACGATCATTGTTGTCATTTGAGAATGTTCTCATGTTTCCCCCGAAAGATGAATTTCGCTGGCAGAGGAGCACTCAGCAGATCTCACTCAGTCTCGGTGTAGGTTTTCAAATCTCTCCTTAGTTACTGTCTGAGAGAGAGCGAGATGGACAGACATATAAGGAGGTAACAACTGTTTATTCATCAGCCCACACAGTCAATCCTTGAGCATGTCTTTGTGTACCACAGAGGCATATACAGCCTTGCAAGTTTTATTACCTTCACTGAAACCAAGCACAGAGGTAGACAGTGATTATTGTGTGGCAGGAAGAGTGGAGAGGTGGAAAACAACAAAATGGAAAGATGAAGCAATCCCATAAAGCAAGCCGGTGCCCCTCCCAAGTCTGGAATTGAACAGAGTTTTGTATAGATATCTTAAATTATGCATAATTTGAGCCAGCAAGGTGATGAGTAATGGTTACATCATTCATTAGTAGTGATTTTGAAGACCCAGAGAAGGAGTCTGGTAGTGTCTGATTGGCTTGGATTGGCTCTCTAGAGGCCAGAGTCAAGAGGCTTAATGTCACTGGCCTTTCTGCTCTGTCGACTCAATTGACATTACAGCATCCCGATCCATATATTGTTTGAAGGATCCAGTTAGTCATTTGTGACTCACGTAAAAGCATCAAAGTGAAGTTAACAACATGTGATCAATGCTTTTATTCTTGACTGTGTTGCCGTGAGAATTCATCTTTCTTGCAATGTCTCATCTGCAGGGCCGCCATGACGTTGGCGTTTGTGGTTCTGAGTGAGAAGATTCAAACAAACATTATTTCTGTAGTGTCAATTGTGAGATGCAAACAGATGCTGCAGAGAAAGACGGGTAAAAAAGACATTCGTTGCACTTGTAGTGCAATTCAGAGAAAGTGGATCTGAGATGTCAAGAGAGCCACTGTTCTCGCAGCATTTCAGCCATCCGCACAAACATGAAGGATGCTGCAGAACAAACATGGAGCCTGTCTTTGGGCTCTGAACCGTGAATGGATTTCTCTGTATAGACAGAGATTTGTGGCGTTGGCCCCCCTATGACCCAGCTGTTTCCAGTTGGCACGACATCACAGGGAGTGTGTTACCTGAACTGCAGCATTACGTGGAATTTAATGCCTAATTGCTCAGCTGTGTAACAGACTTGTGACAATTTTTTGGGCCTGTCTTCACAGTGTTTGTTAATCATTATTTATTCATTATTATTGATAGTCATTGGCAGCATATCACAGCTGCTCTTAGTCAAAATACGTAAGGATAATTTTTTATTTTTGTCAACATATACATTGAAAGACCAAAACCAACAATGCATCAGTCTGTCACTCAGTAATTAATTGTTTATTTATGTAATGTTAATTTTCATAGGGACGGGTATTTAACATGAAGCAATGCCACAGAGTCTAAGTTAAAGGAGCTATATGTAAGAAATCTAAAGCAAATAGTCGTAAAATCCTCCTAATATGTCACAGAGACTAAGGAATAATGTTCATATAACATACTGATCTCACCGACAACAATAGTACAGCCAGAATATTCGCATTTAAAAAAAAAATTTACGGTCCGCAAATCATGTTTATGTTTTGAATTTGTGTTTTGGCCTGTTGCGCCACCCACCGCCATATACCAGTCACGCAGTCAGTAGAGTCTCAGCATCAGTTAAAGTTACGACTGAGCTACAGCAGCACGGCAAGCAGCATTAGCAGTGTCCCGGTACATAGCATTAGCAGTCTCCTCAGCTGTATCCCGGCAGCAGCGTTAGCAGCAGAGAAGCCGGACTTGCTCGAATGGTCCGCTGGAAAACCGAAGATCAAGGACGCAGCGACGCGGTCCTGCTACGGCAGCCGTCCGTGGGCAAACAAATCAGTCTCCAACGTGCCGCTGTCCAGCAACCTCGAATCTGTAGGGGAGGGGGAGCGGACAGGACTCACGGCAGTATTTTGAATTTGAGTGCAGTAACCGTTTTGGCCACATTCTTACATACAGCACCTTTAATTTACAATTCACACTCCTGAATGGGCCTTTATCCAAACTAGAGGTGTTGCAATAAACTGGTACTGGCAATAACTGTAATATTAAAAAAATAAATATTGATATATTTTTTAATGATGGACATTTGTTTCCCTCTCCACTGCTCTATACTCATATTTTGAGGATAATTTCTTTTATCAAAAAAGAGACTAAACGCACGATAAATTGCACTATTATTGCTTATTTTGAATTTTTCTGTAAATATCGAGATAATATCATTATCATGGATTCTTTTGGCCAGCCCTGAGACAAATACACAAAACTAAACGAGATAATACATCACAAACCGCACAATTCTCAACTCAGGTAAGGTTTTTACGGCAGTTTGTGTGCGGCACACGGCCTCTTGCCTGTTTATGGTCGGCTCTGTGTGTTCATGATGAAATTTTGTACACCAACTAACGAGCCAACAGTTTGTAAAGCTGTGGGGTAGAGGTGCATGCCCTAAAGAAAAGCCCACATTTCTGGTGGGATAGAGAAACACACCTAATTAAAAGACTTGGATATCAACTGCTTTTGATATCTGCAAATATCGCAATGCCAAGTTTTTGAAGAATGTGGTTGAAGGAATGAAAGAGGGAGGCTGTGTACGCATGGATGAATAAGTCAGCCATTGCTGGAAAAACCTTCACATTTTGACGCAAAGAAAAAAAATGGCACAAGCAGTTCCTGTGTTCCACCGGACTTTTCACAGACGTGATAAATGACATTTTAGGGCATCGACCCCTGTCAAACACAGCTCCTGTAAACACTGAATATTCATTTTCATTAGCCATGTAAACAGCTTACCTGTAATATTTTCTTTTTAGGAATAAGGGCAAAAAATGTAATATTTTGTGGATGCAAACTTAAGCTGCATTTCCATCAACAACTTTCGGGACGGTACCTTTGGAACCAAAAATGAATCCCTGCGAATGGGTACCAAGACCCTAGATCCATGTTGCGTTTCCCCTGCAGACAGTACTTTTAAATGTAGTAGGGGTTGTTGTCATTCACTGCCCTGTCATCAGCCATGCAGAGAGAAGTCTGCACCCCAATTATTGTCCACAAAACAGGGTTACACGCCAAGATTTTAGAACAAAAAGAACAGGCTGACGTGAGAGTCTCTCTCATTGGAATATTTTTAAAAAGTGCGTTTTTGCATTGTCCTTGTTAGGCAAGAGCAGGAGTTTAGTGCTGCCGGAGTGCGCTGGAACGACTCTCTGACACGTTTTTTCCTTAAGTGAGGATTAGAATATATGCAGTTCACATAATCCAGTCGAAATTCAAAAAAATATAGTTTGTAAATGCTTGAAGATCTAATCGTCACTGAAGCATATTTCATCCAAGAGAGACAGAACAAATGGAATGGTCAAAGTTGTCATATTGAAAATTAAGGTGTGTTGATTGATGTCCACCTTAAAAGTTGCCAGTAGCTGCCGGCGGTCGGCAGTGAATTAAATTGGGGTTTATTGGTCTGTAGCTGCAAACTGTTAACTAGTAAAGATGACCAGGCAGCACACATCCTTTCATTTTATAGTTATATAGATAAACTTTATTCCAGACTCAAGTCCATATAAAATACATACAAAAACACAGACAATACAATATATAGTTATAGTTTACTAATGTGTGTAAAAGCATGGTGTGAACAGTGGTTACATACTGTAGTCCAAAATCGGCCACAGCTCACTCCTAAGCAAGAGTGACCGTTCTCCACTGACATCAATGGGCTGCAGCGTTTCTAGCTCCACCTTTTAGTGCTGGATCAGTGTGCTTGGTACCCCAACAAAGGCATGACAAAAAATGGGGGAGGTGAGGAACACTTCTATTGGTGCCATCCACAACTTTTTGCAATAGAAACACAAAAATAACTGTTCTAATGTGTCCTGAACTGAACCAGACTGGTTGGTGGACGTGAGGCTCCAGGCACTGACAAGCTCCAGGTCATTCTGGTCTTTGTGATTGAACTTTCTTTAAAAGATGTTTCAACTTGTGTTTAAAATGATCTCATTCATGATCCAGTTTGAAGGTTTGTGGGTATTGAGTTCCACATATTGATCCTTCAAACAGAAATAGAATTTACCAGACTGCCTCACCCTGTGCACTCAGCCTCAGGCCCATTGTTCCTACCTGAGACAAATACAGACTATACTTTCATTCTCTTAAAATGCAGGAACAGCTGGGCACAGCGGTTTATTGGGG